>NC_048315.1:18555059-18703802 GCF_013100865.1 Trachemys scripta elegans
TCCTGTGGCACCTTTAAGACTAACAGAAGTATTGGGAGCATAAGCTTTCATGGGTAAGAAGTGAGGTTCTTACCCACGAAAGCTTATGCTCCCAATACTTCTGTTAGTCTTAAAGGTGCCACAGGACCCTCTGTTGCTTTTTACAGATTCAGACTAGCACGGCTACCCCTCTGATACTTGACTCTAATGTGTGCGTAAACCACTGGAAAAGTACTATTCACCACAAGGTAGGCATTGATGGTCTGTCATCGCTACATTGGTAAACAAGTTATTTTCCCATGGCACGAGCACATATTTGGAGTGACACATCTATATAAGATTGCTTTATTGTATTGTTACACTGGGCACCCATTTTCAAACTTGCACAGAGGTGAACGATTAAAATCTGTTTCACTGATTATGGTTTGATCTTAGTGGAAGAAAAACACATTTTGTCATTTTTCTTAAAGAACAAAGATGCAGAATAAAGAATATGGAGAATTAATGAAGTTACAAGGAACTTGGTTTTCAGAAATACTGAGCTCTCCCACAACTCCTTTGCTGCTAATGGGAGATGCCGGTGCCCAGTATCACTGAAAATCAGTTTCTAAAGGTAGATTTTTAATCCACTCTGTTGCTATAGTAAAAAATCACGTGTAGTTTCTGTTTTTCTAAAGTTACTTTTATATTAAAGAAAACAAAATGTATAGAAATATCAGACACAGATATTCATTTAATTAAGACTATGTGCAACTGTGCTGCTGTAGAGCTTCAGTGTAGACATTACTACAGCAACAGAAGGGTTTTCCCATCACTGTAGGTAATCCACCTCCCAAGAGGCAGTAGCTAGGTCGATGGAAGAATTCTGTCGTCATGGTGCCGTCTACACCGGGGTTAGGTCGTCTTACCTATGTTGCTTGGGGAGGGGCGGGGGGTGGATTTTCACACACCTGAGAGATGTAGCTATGCTGATATAACTTTTCAGTATAGCCCAGTCCTAAGGAGGAGAGAGAATTCATACTGAGATTATAATATTTGAGAAGATTGACGTTCTGCTGCCTAAAGTACCTTAGGCCCTGATTCTGTGGATTTATATATGTGCTTAGCCTTACGTCCTGCAAGGAGTCCCAATGACTTTAATGTGACGATTCACAGTATGCAAAGTTAAGTATGTGAATAAGATCACAACCTTAATTTGTAACAACTGTTGCTTATCGACTAAGTATCAAAGATTTTATAACTATTACTTCTTGTCCTTTACATGTTCTTGGTATTACAGTAAAAGGAGTTGTATTTAACATTTCCAATTAATGTCATTTATTTTGGATAACTGATCAATTATGACTCAATAAAAATAAGTAAAATAATTCTAAGCACTATGTTGCCCCAAACCAAAATCCTCCATTGTTATTTTTATAAGTTTGAAGAAAAAGTGATAAAATAACTTGCTCAAATTACAGAATCAATTAAGGGTTGTCACATCAATGGATATTTTTATGCTTTGTATATTTTTAAAGCAAAAGTAAACACATCATTTCAGCTGTTCTTGGTCTCACTTCAGGCAATGCGTTGGAATTCCATAGAAGATCAATTTCACATTTGTCCATCCAGAGCACAAAATGAACACATTTATTCTTACACTTATGGATGATAAAGTTATTACCTCTATGCAAAATTCCAAAGGCTGGATATAGAGGAATCCGCAAATAAGTTACTATTTAAATAGGATTCACTATGTTCTGCCAAAACACCATACAAGATCACAACATCCTAAGGGAAATCCTGGCCCCATTAGAGGCAATGGGAGTTTTGTAATTTGTGACTGTATATTAAAGACGTAGCACTCAATCCAGCAAGGTACTTTGACCCTTGACCCTGAGTCAGCAAAATGTTTGCTCGGTCAAGTCTATGTTGACCAAGTAAAAGATAATTTTTGTAAATTTTTCAAGAGTGATGTTAATTCTAAGCAGGAAGTTATAGTAAATGAACTGACATCTAGAGCAACTGTCAAATAAAATCAATTTATAGAAATGTAATCATTACAATAAGACTGCTAATTCCTGGGAACATAGCTACTTTATTTTTTAAATATGATTCATGTTTTTAATCAAATAATACTGTCTAACATAATTGTATTTTGAAAGATCAGCCTTCACAAATCACATTTCCACCTGGATATTTTTTACCTACTAGTGTTACAAGGAATAGTTAAGATTACTGTAACTGAAATATTGGAGAAAGTGATTTTTTTCTTAATGTTCAATTTGTGTATTTTGTGCATTTGACAACATTTTTGCATAGTTAGTCACTCTCCTCTCTCTGTAGCCAGTCAGTTTCTCATCTTGTTTGTATAGATTTTTCTTACTGGAACCTGGGGATGAAAAACCATTAGAAATTGGGAAATGATAGGTGTGGAACCTGAAACTGTTTTAACTCATGTTTTGAACTGGAAAAGATTTTAAGTAGTGTGTGGTTTTTAACTTTTGCAAAGTTAAACTTTTAACAGAGCAATCCTACAGACTGGATAAGTTTTTAAACTTTCCCTTCGGCACTTGTAAACTGCCTTATCTGTAAATATTGATTAATTACTAAATTTGATGAATCCTTTTTTTGGAATGCTTTATTGAAATGAATTTTAAATAGTTTGTTTTCAAAGGAATCCCTTAACTCCAAAGGTTTCTTCAATGAGTTTTATTGGCATTTCTATGTCATTGTACTTTTTAACCAAAATACATATTTATTAAAAAACAAAATCAAACAGGCAGTCAGGAAATGTGATGTCCCAAAATAAATTGGTTTATGTCACCATTATCTAAGAAGGTATTACGAACATCATAAAGCTAAAGTTATCTTGGACAATTACTTGGTAAACCACCTTAGTCAATACAATATGGTATCAGTGTAACCAGATATGTCATCCTATTGGAAGACTGTATCCTATATTTACAGGATGGATGATGTCAATCTGATAAACCCTTTCTATCTCTATGATCCTGAAGCAAGCTCCATATCAGTGATGGGAATTTGCTTACAGTATTAAGTACCTATTGTATATGACATTTAAGAGATAGTGCTATCTAGAAACCCAGTACTGCAATTAAAAAAAGAAACCTTCATTGTTTTCTACAAAGAGAGCAGTTTCTCCGCTCCCTGACTCATGGGAAAAATATGCTTTTTGGCTGGCACTCTAGCTGGTCATAGCACTCTGTTCTGCAAGAAACTCTTCAGTGACTGTACAGCTAGGATAATCATAAGGTACTCTATTGTGCATATGTACGTACAGAACATGTATATCCTGTTAATGGGGTGTGAGGGAGAGAATAGCTCAGGTTACCAAGGATGAATGGAAACTTCTTGTAAAGGAGTAAGTAATGTGTTTCAAAGCAGAGGTGAGATGATGAGTATACTGACAAGGGAAGGAGTTAATCTAGGAGATATTGAAGTACTTAAATCAGAGGAGGGGGAAGCAACCGGAGAATAAAAAGGTGGTCAACTGCTGATGCTTGTATGCTTAGGAAGCAATGACAGCACCGTCAAATATAACTATAGAATGGACCCAAAAGAATCAAACTGAATAAAATTATATTGGATATAATATTTAATACTGGTGCCATCTTAATGTGTTTAACAAGATGGATGATTTCCCACATCTTACCATCAGACTATAACCCTGTTTTGTGTAATTGCTATCTACATTGTTATGTGTTGTGGGATGGTTAGATAAACAGGAAGACCACTGAGGCAATGGAAAACAAAACAAAAATAATCAAACATGTTTATCACTGGAACAATGAAATGGCTCCAATGGCAGACACCAAATGAATTATGCAATACATAACTTAATTTTCTGGGGCACAGATGTTTCATTTTTCCTGTATGAAGATGACTGAGCCTTGAATGACAGTCTTTGATTGCTCTGTGGCTCACATGCTTGAATATGACTTGCATTTTAGTTGCTTTTTACATGCTGTTGCTTTATCACACATAGAAAATTGACACCGTATTGGGCTGCTCAAGGCCAAGCCAAGAGTAATTCCATAATTTTGATATGCTTTGTGTTTAAACGAAGGAGAAGGAAGATTGGCGGTATTTAAATTCTGCAGCATTATTAAATCAGCGAAAGATAGAAGAAAGGAGTTGTAAGAAACCCTCTCAATTTATAGTTGAAAACAGTAGATTTATTGACTGAGATCTGTTTTAATGATTAATGCTATATAGCTTTAATGTGATGGTTATGTAAATGAGAGGTGAATTGTGGTGCATTGCTGAGCAGTCATTTAACATTTCAGTTCTTTGAACATTTGTCCATGCAGATCCCAGTGTGTGAGAGAGAACCTGGAATCTTTTAACCATCGGTGTCTGGTGGGGCTGTGCATGTACCCTGTACAGTCTCACATCCCTTACAGCGAGGGTAAAACAGGCAGAACAGCCCCAGCTGCCACTCCTTTCCTTCTCACTGCCCATGGGACTGCTCCTGGGCAGGACTAAGCCTGGGATTTCTGAGACACATTTCTACTTCGCTGCCAAAATAACCTGGTTTGTCTCCTCCACAACCCTCCTTTAGTTCCTTAATTCCAAGGGTTCTAATGAAGGTATTCCAGGACAAAACTTAGGTGATATTGATAGCTGCAGCCTGGGCATGTCAGTTCTGGTATTCCCATCTAATGCGGCAGTTGATCAGTCACCCTCTTCCTCTTTTTGAACCTACTAGACGTCATCTTACAGAGCCAAGGCCAGATGCTGCCCCCAGACTCAGAGTCAATGCATTTAACAGCATAGAATCTTGCTGACTTTATTTTGTGAACAGATCCCGGTCAGCGTCTCTGCAAGAGGTTTTGATTCAAAGCAAGAAAGTTTCCAGCAAAAAAAAAAAGCACATCAAAGAAAGAGAAAACTCTTCCCTTTGTAGTCTACTCAGAATCTTCTTCAACTCTTAGTTGCTTCTGTTTTGGGCTACTTATTGTCATCCGAATGTGTGGCTTTTGGTTAGCTTGGTCGGAGTCCATTTAGCCACTGTATCAGCATACTACCCACCCGTTGACAATCATCCAATTTTTTCCCCCATCCCGCAATTTCTAAATTTTCTAAAAACCCGATTAAGGTGTTTCTACCAATGAGGGAGCCATTCCCTCTCTGGGACTTGAATGGGATACTTGCTGCTTTGAAAGACTCTCCCTCTGAGCCTATGTTTCACCTTCCTGATAAAATGGTTGTTTTAGTCCCCATCATCTTGACTTGTAGAGGGGACAAAAATCAAGCTTTAATGGTTAAACAGCCTTATACAATATTTCATAAGGACCAAGCAACTCTCACGTCTCACCTGAAATTTCTACCGAAAATTGCTTGATTTTCCTATAAACCAATTTATTCACCTACTGGTATTTTTTCCTAAGACTCATTACTCTGTTGAAGAGTCCATGCTCCACACACTAGATATTCTTAGGGCTACGTCTTTTTCCTTTTACCTTTCCAGGACAAAGCTTTTCTGCAATCACCTCAGCTTTTCATGGTCTTTTATAAATCTAAGTCTGCTGCCTCAAAAAGTGTGTCCAAATGGGTTATAGATTGCATTAAAATGTCCTGCTCTTTGAATAAACTACCCATTCCCTCTCAGGTTAGTTCACATTCAGTGTGAGTAACTTGTTTAAGAGAGTACCTATTCTTGAAATCTGTAGAGCACCTACCCAGGAGTTCAGTCTGTTGGCTCAGCTTCTAGATCAAATGCACAGCTTAGCAGGGCTGTTCTACAGCCATTTAGATAGGGACTCCAGTCACCCATGTCCTTGTGGGATAACTTCTAGCTACTCTCAGTGGGCAAATGCTTAGAGAGGTTACTTACTTTACAGTACTGGAGTTATTCAAGGTGCTTTTGTCCCTATGGCTCTCACAACCCGTCCTCCTTCCCAGTGATATGGAGTACTTACCTGGATTTGTTAGTGAAGAAGTTGAGACAATTGGGGCTGCTCTACCTTTCATCCCTCTCTGTAGGGGGCCCACAAGTTGAGACACCTAGATGAATATAATTTGTTGGAGAAAAGTCAACATAGTTTTTGTAAAGGGAAATCATGCCTCAGGAATCTACTAGAATTCTTTAAGGGGGTCAACAAGCATGTGGACAAGGGGGATCTAGTGGATATAGTTTACTTTAGATTTTTCAGAAAGCCTTTGACAAGATCCCTCACCAGAGGCTCTTAAGCAAAATAAGCTGTCATGGGATAAGAGGGAAGGTCCTCTCTTGGATTGGTAACTGGTTAAAAGATAGGAAACAGTGGTCAGTTTTCAGAATGGAGAGAAGTAAATAGTGACTCCAGTCACCCATGTCCTTGTGGGATAACTTCTAGCTACTCTCAGTGGGCAAATGCTTAGAGAGGTTGCAGGCGACTGTACTGGGGTCCCAGTCCTATTCAACATATTCATAAATGATCTGGGAAAGGGGGTAAACAGTGAGGTGGCAAAATTTGCAGATGATACAAAACTACTCAAGATAGTTCAGTTCCAGGCAGACTGTGAAGAGCTACAAAAGGATCTCGCAAAACTGGGTGACTGGGCAACAAAATGGCAGATGAAATTCAATGTTGATAAATGCAAAGTAATGCACATTGGAAAACATAATCCCAACTATACGTATAAAATGATGTGGTCTAAATTAGCTGTTACCACTCAAGAAAGAGATCTTGGAGTCATTGTGAATAATTCTCTGAAAACATCCACTCAATGTGCAGCAGCAGTCAAAAAAACTAACAATGTTGGGAATCACTAAGAAAGGGATAGATGATAAGACAGAAAATATCATATTGCCTCTATATAAATTCATGGTACACCCACACTTTGAATACTGAGTGCAGATGTGGTCGCCCCATCTCAAAAAAGATATATTGGAACTGGAAAGGGTTCCGAAAAGGGCAATAAAAATGATAGGGGGTATGGAATGTCTTCTTTATGAAGAGAGATTAGTAAGACTGGGACTTTTCAGCTTGGAAAAGAGGCAACTAAGGGGGAATATGATAGAGGTCTATAAAATCATGACTGTTGTGGAGAAAGTAAACAAGGAAGGGTTATTTACTCCTTCTTATAACACAAGAGCTAGGGGTCACCAAATGAAATTAGTAGGCAACAGGTTTAAAACAAACAAAAGAAAGTATTTTTTCACACAGTGCACAGTCAACCTATGGAACTCCTTGCCCGAGTATGTTGTGAAGGCCAAGACTATAACACAGTTAAAAAAAGAACTAGATAAGTTCCTGGAGGATAGGGCCATCAATGGCTATTAGCCAAGATGGGCAGGGATGGTGTACCTAGCCTTAGTTTGCCAAAGCTGGGAATGGGCAACGGGATGGATCACTTGATGATGACCTGTTCTGTTCATTCCCTCTGTGGCATCTGGAATTGGCCACTGTCAGAAGCCAGGATACTGGGCTAGATGGACCTTTGGTCTGACCTAATATGGTTGTTTTTATTTTATGCTCTTATGAGTTACCTGGTGCTTGCACAGCCCGAATAGACAGTGCTGCAAAGAGATTCCGGGCTCACATGTACAGTCGCACACACCTGCCTTTTAATGTCAATTAAAATGAAATTGATTTTATTCTGATTCCACATTTTCATTTTCAGTGCGCTCTAGATTTAGGGAGGGTGAGTGAGGCAGTTTGTCCCAGGATCACACATGAGTTGGATGTTTCTTCTAAAATGGTCAGCAGTGAAATAACTAATAATGTTGACGTTAAATTATTTTTCTTTTACAGAGTTCACAGCCTATTGAGATAAATAGGGCAGTTCACACCTCTCTTAGAGCTGTTGTTTGAAGCCATCTGCAGATCCAGGATTATAATCAATTCATAGTTTTTTATGCTTATTTAAACTTGATCATATTCTTTTAAATTTCTTATCAGAATTTAAGTTAAAACCCATAGGACCCGATTCTGCACACCCCCCTTCCCCTTTAGGTTGGTTGAGTAGTACTGTGCTTGTTGAATAGTTCCATTTAAATAAATGGAACTGTTGAAAGAGTTTACTCAAAGTGAGTAAATGTTGCAGAAACTAGCCCATACAGAGAGTGCACTGGAATGACCTTTGTGGTTCTGATTCAGTGAGCTATGTTTTCTAGACCAAAATGGAATCATCCACTGCCTTGAAGGCTGAGCATTACACAGTGCCTTGTAAGTAATAAATAAATGAAAGCTTGTTTTTATAAGCACATAAAAAGGTGAGAGAACTTGCATTTTTTTATAATAAATACTTTTGCTGAGCAAACAATGTACATAGCTATTGGAGACTTTAAGACATAAGTGATTTTAGACTGTCGGAGTGCCAGCTATTGATGTGGTAGTTGAGCTTTTAAAATGAAAAGAATTAATCCTTTTGAAGATTCTTCTGAATGCTGTTGACACTTGCTCTTGGAAAGAGCATACAGTAATTTAATTCATTACTGTACTTAAAGATAATATTTATGGTTACAGCACAGCCTCACTGGGTGTTCAGATTGCTACACTAGAGATGTTTATTTTGAGTTTGCATCTTTTTATTAGATGTATACAGAAGTATTATGAAGTAGAAAAACAAGGTAGGACGAATACCTGTGTGAAAAGGAGAAAGAAGTACACCCCAAAATCAGTCAGGTGGTATACAGCTGAATATAAGGAAAAAGTTGCCCTTAGATACAGGTGGACACTTTCCACTATAATCAGTGAGATTGTATATCTGAGGGTAGAACTTGAATCCCTATTTTTTAGAGTCCTGCAGCCTTGTTTAGCCTCTTGTACATGGGTGTCCCCAGCAGTGCTATGGTAGGTCTCTTAAATTCTGTCCCAAATATGCTATCGCTTTAAAATACTGGGATTTATACTTCTTTGTAATTAGATGCAGTGATTGTCCTAAAAAAGTTCAAGCACCTTGTCGTCACCTGTCAGGCACTGCATTCAGCTCCAACTTAGATCTCTGCTTTCCCCTCTTTCTATTTCCTCTCCCTTTTCTTGTCCCAAGCCTCTCTCTTGCTTCCCTGTTTTGTATCCCTCTCACAATGTTCCTTATGTTTGGAATCTTCTCCCTGTTCTCTGGTACCAGACCACCTTTCCCTCCTACTTAAAATTCCTCCTCAAAATACATTTCTTCACAAGGTCTTTAAGAAATGACCGATGTTGGACTTTTACGCCACCTCTGACTCAGACCAGCATTTCATGCTTTGTATGTGTCAGAACTGTTATGTCTGTCTATATTAGATTGTAATCTTGTAGGCAGGGACTGTTGTCT
This sequence comes from Trachemys scripta elegans, assembly GCF_013100865.1. Classification (NCBI taxonomy): domain Eukaryota; kingdom Metazoa; phylum Chordata; order Testudines; family Emydidae; genus Trachemys; species Trachemys scripta. The sequence goes on from NC_048315.1 coordinate 18,564,285, forward strand.
TCTTCTTATGTTTGGAGCCAGAAATCTTGTTGGCTTGCAATGAATGACAATAATAATAATAATAATAATAACAAAATATCTTTTATTACACTGAAGTTTTCTTTTAAGAGCCGTAAAGATTTTTTTTCTAAACTGAGATAAAACAACAGTTTCTTCAGTGCTTTAACTTGACCTCTTCCATCTGGTACGTCTCTGGAGATGCCTTATTTGATCATTTGAATGTTCTGGTACTTATCCTATTAAGAGACACTGTTTTCTGTATGAAAATCCCTTTCTAAAAATAGCTTCATTTTAATGTGTGGTTTAGCAGTGGGAACAGACTTTTCAGGCCTGATGCTAAAAAAAGAGATTTCTATTTCAAAACTGGCATATAAAAGTAATCACAGACTCATATAACCTCTCCAAGTTCATGTCATTGGTACCTAAACACTTGGAACTATGTTTGTCCCAAGGGAAAATATATAGTCCAGTAAATAATGCGTATTAGTAATTCAGAACATCTTGCGCATGTCTTCTTCCCAGTATAACAGTTCATCAGCTCATGCCAAAAGAGAAAAGATTGCACTGCAAAACACATGTTGGTCTGTTTTCCATATTATCCAAAGGAGACCTCAACAGGCAATTCTTGGAGCTCCTGTGAATATTAGAAACAAGGGATACAGTTTAAAACAATTGCATCATTGCACCCCTCTCCTAGCACAGACCCCAGCAAATAAATGGGCCTTACTGCATGCCCAACAGGAAAACAAATGCTGACTGTTTTGCATCGGCAGAAGGAGGGAATCCCAGACTCTAAAAGCCTTCACTGATGATGTCCTGCTACCAGATGCTCCCCTTCCCCCCCCCCCCCCCCGAAAAAAAAAGGATATTTGTATAAAATAGAGACCACTTTTATCCTCAGTCTGTAGGGCTCTGATACTACAACTGCATCCAAGTGGGCAGAGTCCCATGGAAATCAGTGGGGCTCCATGCAGGGGCAAGAGTTTGCATGTGTAGAGCTAGTTGTCTAAGGTAGCCAGCACGCAATACACGTATATAAATTGTTTGATTGGACTGGTTTTCCTTAACTACTTACATTTCTGTAACCCTTTAACAGTCTTATCAATTTTTATAAAATGAATTACGGGCCTGACTCTAAACTAACAATACTGTCTGATACTTTAAATCTATATTTCGATTTTTTTAAAACTTCCTGGTGTATCATTTCTTGAAAATTTTAAACGAAATTTTAAAAAGAGGGAAATAGCTATAAATGTTAAAATATGGTCAAAAACATAAAGTTAGAAAATTCAGATGTAAATTTGAAACTTTGCTATTTACTTCCTTCACTTTGCCCAGGTATTGCAGCACTTCTTCCAGTACAGAATGTAAAATGGCCAGATGTTTGGAGAATGTTATGATATTTAGATACTCCAGCAGAACTGAAGCACTTTCAACTTTAATCTTTTTTCAGTATTTTTAATTTTTTCATGATTCAGAGGCCAAAAATCTAACCTTTTGAGTAATCGATTCTAAGTACTGTGAAATTGTTTTGCTTTACTTCTTAAAGTTTGCAAGCCAAGTATTTTTAGATAAAATGTATAATGATAGTGACCTTAAAGCAGCAAACTGATTCATAATTCTTTTTCATGATCTTACATGCATAGTGGGTAAGAGGGAAGTACATACCTGTATGCACAAGTGAAATCCAAAATAGAGCTATTGGGTCAAAAGTTTGGTCTTTCAGACTTAACTGTGTCCTATTTAAATATTTCAATCTGGTATTTTTCTATATGAATGTTAAAAAGTGCATAATAGACTGAAAACACACAACCTAGAGGCTCTTCTTCTCGTATAGTAACAGTGCTTATGCTTGTTTGTTTTCCCAGGGCTGATGAAATTGAGATGATCATGACGGACCTCGAAAGAGCAAATCAGGTAGGATTTTAAAACAAGTTTTACTCATAAAATTTTAAAAACTTGCATTGATTTTGATTTTTATCTTGGGGAATGTTCCCTTCTCTCGTGGTCTCATGACAGTTCTCGTGTCCTATCCATGTTTAGCAGTCCAAGCTTATTACTTTGTATGGCTGTGCAAGCTGCAAATATAGTGAGGGAAACTCTGTAAGGGCTCTATGTCTGCAATATAGTAATCTATATAGCAATGGATAGTAATATATATAGTAATGGATGCTACTTACAAGCAAACATTTTTAGTTTTTTAAACCTATTTTGTTTTTTAAATGCCTCAAATGTTTGCCACAGCACGGGACATGCCCATGGATGGTGACTAGCTTAATCCAAGTTGTACCTCTATTGTTTTTCCAGTGTTGTTGTAGCTGTGCTGGTCCCAGGATATTAGAGAGACAAGGTGGGGAAGGCAATATCTTTTATAGGACCAACTTCTGTTGTTTTTCTCACCAACAGAAGTTGGTCCAATAAAAGAGATTACCTCACCCACCTTATCTCTCTACTGTTCTTGTTGACTACTTGTGGGAATTGAAGCAGTTTACTCACAGCAATGAATCCGTAATACACCATGTTAGGCAAATCAGCTCTTGTTAAAAATAATGGGCAGCAACTGATCACCACATTTCAAACCTGATCAAATAGATGAAAACCAATAGATAAACTCTCAGGCTTAAATTTTCAAAAAGTGACTAGTGATTTGGTGTGCCTCAGTGTTTGGGTGCTCAACGTAAGAGACATTAAAATGGGAATGTTTATTAGAAACTGCTAAGCACTTGCCCTTTGACAATCCAGTTCCTTTAAGGTGTCTCCCTCAGTTGGGGCCAGGGCCCGATTGGGGGGAGCAGAGCAGAGCTGCAGGGCGGGGCAGAGCTGCAGCTGGGGACAGAGCTGCTTGGGTGATGCTCTTTCCCTGCCCCCCATTGGGGCTGGTCCATGCCCTGCCCTGCCCCGCCCCCCCCTCCCAAATGGTCCTCCGCACCCCTCTAGGGGGGCACGCCTCGCAGTTTGGGTGACTACTGCTGTATACAAAGAACGTATTTATATTTGAGTGGTCCAAACTGGAACGCAGTTCAGAAGAGATATTCAAAGAATAGCAAAGCCTTGGTATTAAAAACATCATTAACAGAATTTTTCTGCTTAAAATAGTAAATATATTTTCATTTTCAAACAAATATTTTATATTTGAAAGTTGTTTCCTTCTTCTCTTAGCTGTCAAATCCTGAGTTCAGAACCCTGTACTTTCCTTGCTTTATTTGATGACATACCTACAACTTTTACAGCCAAGTGGGAAATGCTGTTACCTTCTCTGTTGCAACTGATGATGTATTTCACTTTGTAGAAGAAACATAGATCCCTGATCTCAGGTGTTGGAAGGGAATCTGCTCTTCATTTAACCTTTAGGATATTCAAAGAGTACATTCTCATTTGCTTAGGGCCAGGTTTTCCTCTCCCACTGAAAAAGTGCTCTGAAAACTCAGCAAGTTAAAACTTCTAGAGTTTCTGAAGCAGAAGATAGTGTCACCTTCAGATCTCAAGAAGCCAAAGTTGTGCAGTTGTTCTGTGATTCTTTCACTTCCTCCAACTTCTCAGTCCCAATATACTTTCTCTTCAGCCCTCTGATCAGATGAAACTTCAATTCTATTCATGCAGTGGGCATTCTCAGGGGTAGGGGAAGTGTGCTGTTGGTTGTGCTCCCAGTGCCCTCATCAACTCCCAGAAGGGATTGTAGACCCTTTATAAATGCATTACACTGAAGTTAGTGATTTGTGATTGGAAAATTTGGGAAAAGAAAAACCACTGGTAATGCAAGAGCAGACTTCGTACATTGAGGTCAGAGGAATATGTTATACTTGAAAAAGAGGGCAGTGGCCACAGAATTAGGATGTGTCTTCACAACATTATTAGCTCCAGATATAAGTTGAGTTTTGCCCAACTCCTGTGCACACACAAAAATCTCTAAGCTCGAGTTAAATAATGCTTTAAGGGCGTGCATCCAAGGTGTGAGATGTGGGGAGGGATAGCTCAGTGGTTTGAGCATTGGCCTGCTAAACCCAGGGTTGTGAGTTCAATCCTTGAGGGGGCCACTTAGGGATCTGGGGCAAAATCAGTACTTGGTCCTGCTAGTGAAGGCAGGGGGCTGGACTCAATGACCTTTCAAGGTCCCTTCCAGTTCTAGGAGATGGGATATCTCCATTTAAAAAAAAAAAAAAAAAAGAGTTGAAGCTCAAGTGCTGCTGATACTGGCGCTAGTAATGGAGTGAGTTTCCAGCAGCTTGAGTTTCCAACAACTCATCAGATGCTAAGTCCTGCTAATCAAATCATGTTATGTAGTTTGAATGTTCTATAGAGCAGCCACGGTCACTGCACTCAAGCTAGGCAAACTTGAGTGTACTAACTAACGCTGCCTGTTGCAGTAAAGACCAGCCTTTTGAGAGGTATGCTGACTGGAATAGGGCTTGCCAGGGATATTGTATAGAGACAGGGTTCTGCAGTTAGAGTTTGAAGTTTTATAGGGTTAGTTTGATAAACAGACCTGAAATGGAGGGACAATGCTGAAGAAGCAGAAAGATAGTGATAATGGAGAATGAAGCAAAGCATTAGAGTAGTGAGAGGGATAAACCAGTATAAAAAGACAAGATGGAGCAATAAGTAAAGTTGGCTGCTGTATCGAGGGTTCTGTTGGGGGGAACAACTTAATAGTTCATTAGCATTTAACTTTATTTTAACACCCGGTTTAGAGTCTGAAGAATTCTATTGAGACCTGCTGCAATTGCCTTAGTAGTAAAACGCTGCCATTTCTGTTGCAGGATAACAAAAGAACTGTCAGATGAGCCTGTATCTCATTTTTTGCTTCTCTGTTAATCCTTAAGGCTCTATTACTGAACGCTTTAATTGGTATCAATAAAGGAGCAGAATGGAAGTATATCTGAATACAGCAGAACTTTGCTACGTTTCAGTTTGCTAATCCACAAACTCAGTGTTTCTCACCAAAAACATCTAGATGTTTTACCTGGCATTTCCCTAAGGATTTAATTAATAGAGCTGTAGTGAGGAATCTCATTTTAGTGAGGTTTCATTTTACACAATCAGTGACTGCATATTTGCTGATATGCTGTGAAGTATGATAATAAATAATTAAAACAAACAGCCCTTACTTGGCAAATAAATGAATTTAGCATAGTTTGGGACTCTGAAATGTTTACGAAAAAGATGGTACTGGTATTGACTCCAAGCTGCTGTGGATGACAGTTGAGTTTATCTGCCTGTGGTTTCACATTTCCGAAGTTTGCAGATCTATATGGCCAAATATTGGGTATCCAAATTAAGAAAAACAAAATAAAAGTGTGTTGTGAACTGGTACAATTTATTCTTCCTTGGTAAGGGTGTTTGAAAGTGTGTTCCCCATGTAGAAATGAGAAAGGAACATCTAAATTAAGGAAGTGTCAGTTGATTGGCATTGACATTATAATATCAGTGTAATGCCTTGAAGAATCAAACATGATATATAAAAAAAAAAACAAGCTCAGATTGAGAAATGTCGTGTTTCCTATGGAGCAAGAAACAGGAGAATATAAGAGACTTTCCCCCTGCAGAATGCATTGGAAATATATAATTTAGATTTTTTTTTTTGTACAGTGTGTTATGCTATATTGTATCTTTGGAAGGTCAGCATGTTTTCATTGGTCTCCCTGTTTCTCCTCATGATGCTGATAGAGTTCCTGAATTTGTCCTTCACGCATTTGTGTGTTTTGTAGGGTAGAGATAATTGCAGATTATAGAAAGTTCTGTCATAATGGAACAAGAAAAGAGGAAATGTTCTTTTCAGAGTGCCAGCTGAATTACATAGCAGTTTGTTAAAGGATCTAGACTGGATTAGTGCTATGATTTAATGAATTGTGTTGTTAGATTTTAAGATCAGTAGAGGAAGAATTAATGATTAAAAAATTGTTGAAACAAAAGAATACTAAAATGTAAAAACCACTGCGTCCGCTTTAGCAAGTATATACAAAACCAACAATTTTCTTTTGTCCTAAAAGCAGAAGGAAAATGAAATTATTTTAGCAGAAATAGTTTTCAGTTTTTTTAATTGAGTATAATCTCCTTCTAGCTCCAACAGATTATGCTGGAAAATTGTTTAGATTTCTATTTCCAACTAAGCACAATTGCTATGAAATATGCATATGTCAGACCAATATATGGAGTGATATTTTTCCTTGTTCAGTTAACATCACTGACAACAACATATATGCAAAGGATGGGTCAACAGTGTGCCCTTGTTGCCAAGAAGGCTAATGGCATTTTGGGCTGTTTAAGTAGGGGCATTGCCAGCAAATCGAGGGACGTGATCGTTCCCCTCTATTCGACATTGTTGAGGCCTCATCTGGAGTACTGCGTCCAGTTTTGGGCCCCACACTACAAGAAGAATGTGGAAAAATTGGGAAGAGTCCAGCGGAGGGCAACAAAAATGATTAGGGGGCTGGAGCATGTGACTTTTATGAGGAGAGGCTGAGGGAACTGGGATTGTTTAGTCTGCAGAAGAGAAGAATGAGGGGGGATTTGATAGCTGCTTTCAACTACCTGAAAGGGGGTTCCAATGTATATGGATCTAGACTGTTCTCAGTGGTACCAGATGATAGAACAAGGAGTAATGGTCTCAAGTTGCAGTGGGGGAGGTTTAGGTTGGATATTAGGAAAAACTTTTTCACTAGGAGGATGGTGAAGCATTGGAATGGGTTACCTAGGGAGGTGGTGGAATCGCCTTCCTTAGAGGTTTTCAAGGTCAGGCTTGATAAAGCCTTGGCTGGGATGATTTAGTTGGGAATTGGTCCTGCTTTGAGCAGGGGGTTGGACTAGATGACCTCCTGATATTCTATGATTGGACAAAAATAATTTTGTTCCACAACTGATGGCAGCAACAACAATGACGATGTGTTCCTGTTTTTATTCACCGTGAAGATAATATTGTTATCTCAGCACGATTCCTTCATCTGCACCAAGGCTGATGCAGCTAACATTAGAATATCTGGATTCTGTTTGACTCTTCAACTCACTATGGCTAGATCCGCAGCTAAAATAAATTGTTTACACCAGGGTGCCCAACCTACAGCCCACGATCTGTACGTGGCCCATCAGACCATTTCATAAGGCCTGTGGCCTCCTTCAACACAGTATAGTAACGGCCAATTCATTAGTGTTTTATCATCTTGTTTGCATAATTTTAGTTTATATGAGTGTGTAAATAGGTTGTTTCTATGTATAGTATTGTCTATCTAAATACATACAAAACAAGCTGAACTTAAAAGGGAAATCAGTACAGGTGACTTTAAATCTTATTAAAATATGTAGATTCTGTTTGGCCCACACAAGATTGTGCTTAGGTTTATCTGGCCCTCCTATGTAATAAAGTTGGGTACCACTGGTTTACACCATCTGATGAGGTCTGGTGGTGTTTGCACCAGTAATTTGATCCTGTGCCTCAATTTCACCATCTGTAAAAGAGAAATAGTGAGAGTCACCTTTGTAAAGTGCAGCGTGTCAATTGCAAAGAGAAGAGACATAAAGCTGAAGACTAAATTCCAACTCTTAAAAACGTATATTTGATCTGTGTTAAATTATAGCTGTGAAACGTGGATGTTCAAACACTCGATAATAAGAAATGATTGGGTAATCTGTACTTATAACGCTGCAACAGAGAAGTCCTCCCATCGACATAGTCTACACCAAGAGTTAGGTCAGTATAACTACATTGCAAAGGGGTGTGGAAAACCCTGAGCAACATAGTTCTACCACATAAATTTGTAGTGTAAACCAGTGCTACAGTACTTCAAACTGTGATGTTACAGAAGAATTCTGAAAATATCATCTAACCAATAGAAAATTGTTGGTCAGCAAACACTAGTCAGAGATCTTATGAAAAGAAACATTGGATTTTCAGGGCACATTTTAAGGCGCTCAGTGGGCAGTGCATGTTTTCAGGCACTGGAAAGGAAAATTACTGACAGACAGGGCAGAGAAAGATGCTATTGGATGGACAGTGTGGTATCCTGAGTGGATCAAAAGGACTATTTATCCACAACGGGATTAGCAGAAGATTGTAGAGAATGCGCTACCATGGATGCAAATCTCCAGTAATGGAGATGCCACAGAAGAAGAAAAAATGTGTTGAGATTGTTGCATGGAAAGTGCTATCTAATTGTAAAATATGTTTAATATTATTTTCATAGATGTCCAGGAGTCTCCTGTAAAAGCTCGGCTTCCAACTGGAAGCACATTTACCTGGTAATATTTCAATGAGTAAAGGAAAATTGAATAGCCTGAAAATGAGACTGAAGACAACCCAAGCTCTTCTGTTTGATGATGTTTATATAGTTCTCCAATGCTGCAAAAATTGGTGCCAAAGCCCTGGAGAGCTTTTCATGTCACTGATTTTCTGATAATGCTCTCCTTTTCTGTGAAACTTGATGCAGACTCAGGCTTCAAAATGGTTGAAAAGTTAGGGGTGGAAATGAAGCATATTCCACTAATATGCCTTAGTCAACTAGATGCTGGAAAAGAGCATGGCTGCTGTGGGATGGTCTACAAACAGAGGGCTCTATACTGCAGACCCTACCGGGCCATAACTAGATCTATTAGTTTCAACAGAGCTACTCCTGGTAATATGCATTACACTTTAGGGTTTGTAGTAATGTTTGCTATGTGTTGTATGTATATAAGAAAAGACAGTTCAACTGATAGAACTCTAAAGGGAAAGATCTTTAAATAAAGTATCCCATTTTTCCAATCATAGCTCTGGTCTTTGATCAAGTTAATATTCTACTCAGTTCATGATCTTCATCCTGTCATTAAGCTCTACAAAAATAAGTTATACCAAATACATTGCATGTATTTTTTAACAAAATGAAATGCACATGGCAATGATCATGACTGTTAATTGGCTTCACTACTAAGCAGTACAGTATTTACATATTTTAGTAAAGGAAGTGAGAATTCTGAGCTAGAATATTAGCTACATGGAACAGAGAAGATTCATCTGACTGAAGTATCCAAAAATACAGTTTCATTGGATGCATGGAGAATGGGGATGGTCTTTCTCAATGTTAGCAATGTGACTGACTTTAATTATTATAGGCAGAGCTGTTAGTGATATCTATACTTAGTTAACTGACACTTCTCATTAAAAGACCCTATGTCTTAAACTTTGCCAAACACTTAACAGTTTGGGCAGAAGTTTCCCATGCTGGGTGTTTGGCTCTGGCTGATTTTCCCCCCCCTTCCCCCAACTTTCAGCGAAAACTGCACAGCCATTTCTGAGAATGAGATATGGGAAAATGTTTTTCCCATGTTAAAATTCTTGTAACTGTTTTGCTAAGAAGCTCTAGTGCCTCCATACTTTAGAGCAGGGACCTGAAACTTGGCAAAGGCAGGTTTCCTTTGTATCAAGGATGTGCGGTCTGTTGTTCCTGTGGCAAAAAAATATCCAAGTTTGCTCTATTTAAGCCTCTGAGAAATCTGTTTGTACATCCTCAGTTGAGACTTGTTATAGTTTGGCAACTAAATTCTCTGATGATTCTATCAATACTGAGCACTCTCCAAATTGGGGATGCAGGGGCTGAGCAGGACTTTCCTTGCAATTTCGGCTTCTGGTTGATATAGGCTGCTGTGGTGCTGGGTACCGGAACTGATAGCAAAGAGACTCTCCTTTGCTTTCAGTGTTCCCTCCGCTGGCGTCGGGGAAGCATGGAGCAACTGTAACTGGAGGGTGGAAATGGAAGCTAGCAATGGAGGCAGGGAAAGACTGGGGCTGGATGGACAAAGAAGCTGGGACTGGGAGTCGAGGTGGGTAGAAGACTGGGACATATTCCCCTTTTCCACAGGGCAAGTGCCTTATTCAGAGTACAGAATGGATGGTGTTCTATGGAGAAATCAGGGTTGTGTACTGAAGGAGTCAATTGTCTGCAGGACCCATGCTTCATTTGTGGCAAAAGTTGGAAGGTTTGTAGTGAATGAGACAGAGGACTGCAGGAAGAGAAAGGATGGTTTTGTAGTTAAGGCAGTTAAATGCTGCCCCAGAGAATTGGATTTTATCCAAACCTCTGCCAGAGGAGAAGTGTGGTGGTTGGCAAATCATTTTAGCCAAACTTCTCATAGATGGCCATTAATTGTGTATTCCTCATTTCCTGGTGTCCACCTTGAGACCCTCAAGTCTAATTTGCGGAAGTGTTGAGTACTCATTGCTGCAACTGAAGTCAATGGGAACTGTGCTTTAAACCTATGATGTGCTAAAGAATGTGAAGTAGTCTGAAGAATCAGGTTCTAGTTGTCCAAAATTGAGCACCAAAAATTAGTGAATAATTTTTACTTCAATTTCTGTGTGCCTCAGCTGTCCATGTGTAAAATTGGGATAATACCCATTCCTCTTACAGGGGATGTGTGCAAATACATTAGTGTTTGAAGCATTCAGATACTATAGTGACGAAAGCCATAGAAAAATCTGTGAGGAAATGAATAACTATTCAGAGCAGAGTTTGAATAATGAGCAGTAAATAAGTCACAGGGCTAGTAATTGAACAACAAGGATAAAATAAAATATTGAATAGCTGCTTAGTTGTTGAACACCATGCCTTCTGCGCGCTGATTCAGGCATGGGTCCTTTGGGGAAAAAAATAGCATGTGATCATGCAACTGAAGATTGTATCATAATGCATACGCACAAGGGGAGGTCAACTAAGATTGCACAGGAAGCCGTTTTGTGGCATTTCCAACTTTTGAGTGCTTGATTTTGCAACCTTAACTTCTTTTTCCACATTTTTTTTTTGGGTGTGGTAATTTTATTATTTATATTGCAGGAGCATCCAGAAGTTTACTAAGTGCTTTTCAAATGCCGAGGCATACACAGTCATTACCCTGAAGACCATATAGTCTTAAAAAAACAGTTTTCCATATTTTCCAATCAGAGTTGTCTGAAATTTGTTGATTTCTTTCATAGCAATGGATAGTATGAAATCTTGTTTAATATTATTCACAAGATTACAACAGATGTGCTAAATTGGCTAGGGAAACTATGCGGGGAGGAAGGGCAGCTGACAGCTTACAGTATATGCAGATGTAACATCTATTAGAAATATCCTCTGTGGTTTATTTGCATGCAAAGTGAATAGATTCTCAAAACAATGCTGCTATGAATGGGAGCCATCAGCAGAATTGCTTAAGGGTGAAAAACCCATTACTTATACAATACTAGATGTAGTAACAACCCAGTGTAGTAACTTGTTCTGTTTTGCAGTAGTTATTTAGCAATTATTAGATAAATATTTTCTCACAAAAACAACTAGGAGTCCGATGGGACCTTAACGACTAACAGATTTATTTAGGCATAAGCTTTCGTGGGTAAAAACCCACTTCTTCAGATGCATGGAGTGAAAATTACAGATACAGGCATACAGATACTGGCAGATGAAGAGAAGGGAGTTACCTTACAAGTGGAGAACCAGTGTTGGCACAGCCAATTCAGTCAGGGTGGATGTGGGCCACTCCCAATAATTGATGAGGCGGTGTCAATACCAACAGAAGGAAAATTGCTTTTGTAGTGAGCCAGCCACTCCCAGTTCCTATTCCCTTTTACGTAGAGAAGAATAAATAAATAAATAAAAATTAAATAATAAAAGAATAAATGGACACAAATCAGACATCAGGAATGGTGACATACAACAGCCAGTAGGAGAACACGTCAATCTCCCTGGACTTTCAATAGCAGATTTAAAAGTAACCATCCTTCAACAAAAAGCTTCAAAAACAGATTTCAAAGAGAAACTGCAGAGCTACAATTCATTTGCAAACTTAACACCATTAATTTGGGCTTGAATAGGGATTGGGAGTGGCTGGCTCACTACAAAAGCAATTTTCCCTCTTATTTTTTACCCAGGGAAGCTTATTCCTAAATAAATCTGTTAGTCGTTAAGGTGCCATCGAACTCCTCATTGTTTTTGTGGATATAGACTAACATGACTACCCCTCTGATATTTTCTCACATTCATCTAATGTAAATGAGAGAAAATAAATTATCCTGATAAGACTTGCTAGTCCAGTTTTCCTTCCCAACTTTTCCATCTATGGAAACCAGTTTAGTTTCCCTTTAGTGAGGAATAGTATTACCGGAAAAAGATTGCTTCGGGCATCTTTTCATGTATCACACATATGGTATGCTGATTAAGTGTCTCGTACTAGTTATTAGAACTTGTACAATTCCACATTTGTTCTCAACAACTATTGTGAAATCTATGCAAAAACATCAAAATGTTGCAAGAAAGTATCACAAATTACATATTTAATTGCTGATAGTATGCTGAATGAGATCTGAATTAACACACAGTTGCTGTTCAGTGTCGCTTACAATTTGAAAGTCAGACAAGGATCAGACAAAAAATACAGGTGACACCAAGAAAATGGATATAAGCTTTGTTTTTGTTAAAGTTTGTGGACCTTGCAGGAGGGATTTATTGAAGAGGGGAGGGAGTATGCTTCACAGAAATTGGAAGATCGTTCCAGGTGTAAAGTGATGTGTGGAAGAAAGCATGAAGGAGAGAGTGGGAGAAGAGAATAAAGGGAGCTGATCGTTGGCACAGTAAAGGAGGCAAGTTGGATCACAGAGACAAGATTTGCAGTGTAGATAAGGGCAGAATTGCACAGAGCCTTTAGAGTGATTGATTGTTAGTATGGTGTGCTTCATCTGGAGGCAGGACTGAACCAGCTCAGGGATTCAGAAAAGGGATCAACGTGTTCTGAGCAGTGGGCCTAAATGGTGATTGTAGTTGCTTTGTACTGGAAGAGGACTGATATTTTAATTGGTGGGACCAGATGGAGCAGGTGATAATCAGGGTGGATAAGAATCACTTTTACTTCTAATAAGCCAAAAGTGGAGTGTGCTGTAAAAATAATTAGATTTTTGTGCTGTTTTTCTTAATTGGAACTTGAGAACAGGTGATAGAAAGCACTTTTTCTCCCACATGCCCTCTGAAGTCATCTGTGATCCACCAATCCCCATTGAAACTCCAGTGTGGACATGCTTTCCCCTGAAACCTACAGTTTTTTAATCTTTTTAAAATTATTATTTATATTGCAGTAGTGCTTGGGAGCGCCAATCATGGTTAGGACCCCATTGTGCTAGGCACTGTACAAACAGAACAAAAAGACAGTCCGTGACCCCCAAAAGCTTATCAGATATTGCTGAAATTGTCAGTAGCTGGTATCTGACGTATGCAGATTTGTTGGATTTGGAGGGGTTAAACATTGTTACATAAATAGAAGAGCTGAAAAAGACAAAACTTCACCATTCCCTTTTTGGCAAATAATTGCTGAAGAAAGAGAACCCATAGCATTTGTATATTTTAGGGAGAATAGCCAGAATGTCTTTTAATTCAGTGTTTGCCCGTGAGAATTATTCCCGTGAGGAATCCTGCAATAAAATCTGCTTGGTGTGTAGAAGAATAGAAAGAAATTGAATAAAAAGACTCCATTTCCACTTGTATTTATTCAGTCTGGGAAATTCAGTGGGCCACAGTATTAGTATCAGCAGGGGATTCCTTGCTCCTAGCGTTAAATTACTGTCATAATCGCTCAATTATTTCTTCCTTGTACTGTTTAAAATAAAAATCCATCACATTCTATGTATTTTTCCTAACATTTATTAGGTTCAGTGTTTAGGAAAATCAATTATAGTCAGTCAGGCATGAATTGATGAATGTTCTTGTAATAATTGTCAGTTGTTAAACTGAATGTACTTTCTCTTTTCACCCCTTTTCATTTCCTTCAGAGGGCAGAGGTGGCTCAGAGAGAGGCAGAAACCTTAAGGGAGCAGCTCTCGTCAGCTAACAAATCTCTCCAACTTGCTACACAGATCCAGAAGGCACCTGATGTGGTGAGAAAATATTTACCTACTCTTACAGGTTTCTGACATTCCTGCAGTCCAGTTCTTTCAATTTATGCTCACAGTTATAAAAAAAAATCTGTTTGGAATAATATTTTAACTGAAACAAACTGGTGTTCTTGGGAATTGTAAGTTGGTTACATTTTTGTTGGACAAACTATTCATTGGGATTGGAGGCAGTCAAAGACAGGGGACAGGAGTGGAAATCCCATCTGCTCTTTGGATGCTAGTATGAGCTGGGCAGCACTCGTTCAGCGACTGCTCAGGGAGTCCAGGCAGATAGCAACAGCTATCAAAGATTCTTTCGAGTTGATAGAAGCTGCGACAGCTGAAAAATAAATTGAGCAATGCCATACGACAGGGCTTGCATTAATAGGTTATTAACACATGCGTTGGGTACATAGTGAGGCATGAGGCGGTAGGTAGGCCAAGTGACTTCAACCAACCACGAGCATTGCCTACACTGCCGTATTGTTCTTAGAATATGGTTCTAGAAGAAAGTTTAAAAAGTTTAGACTGTGGTAGTATCTTTCACCAAATATCTCCTCCTCCTATGAAAAATTAGTTCATAAGCAAATAGGAAAAAGTTAGCAAACTGATATAATGCATTCTCCTTCTTATTTTTATTGACTTGGGGGGGGGTTGTCTTCCTCCAAGTATTTTAAAATGCAATAGATGTACTTGTTTTGTTTTTGGAGATTGTTTACACTATCCCTTTGCCTGTTCCACCTTCCAGGAGCAGAGCATTACGTTCCTCAGACTTTTTCTGGATTAATAACCACCATATTTGAAAGGACAATTCCTTTTGAGTTTAGCCTGTCAAGGTGACTAATAGGTATTGTTTACCTTAAAAAATGGAAAATTGGCTCTGATTGCTACTGACTAATTTAATAAAAATGATTCCTGATGTGCTACTTTTTATTATGAATCAAATACATTCACTGCTCCATATCAGACAGAAAAATATATAGTTGCCTTAGAAGTACTTTTGGTACAGTACCAAAATGTCTAAAAAACTGTTTAAGTGCCCAGTGATATACTCACTGAAGTTAACCAGAGCAGAATCAAGACCTAACAGCATAAAAAAAAGTCAGAATATTAGCCGTAACTTTAAATTACCTGTCTTTTCCCAGTTTATATTCCAGCCTTCTTATTTTAGCGTTAGGTTTTTCTTGTATTTAATACTACTTTTGCACCTCATTCATATTTAATATGACAACTACTGCAGGATTAAAATGATTATTATCTATCTTATTTCAAACTTGTGTTCTGGTCTCAACAGAGATATGCAATAGACAGTTACAGAATTTGTGATGTTTCATGCAAGCAAACTAGAGGGTTTTTTAAGATAAAAAGTATAATGCACTGTAATAGGAGGACATTGTTAACTGCTGTTCAGATAGGGATAGTTCAGTGGTTTGAGCATTGGCCTGCTAAACCAGGGTTGTGAGTTCAATCCTTGCCCCACTTAGGGATCTGGGGCAAAATTGGCCCTGCTAGTGAAGGCAGGGGCTGAACTCAATGACCTTTCGGGGTCCCTTCCAGCTCTATGAGATAGGTATATCTCCATATATTATTATTATTATTTTACCTCTCTGTGTGAGATATGACACCAGTATGTAGACATTGGAAATCAAGATAAGTGTTGGGAAGATATGGAAAAGGCATTTAGTTTATTTCTACACTGGAAAATACAGGGGTATCCAGTATCTGACAGTGTCATTTGTTGTAACAAGAGGTTCTAGATGTCAACATTTATGAGTTGGGTTTTCACCACTGACTCATGGTGTGAGCTTTGGCATGTCGCTCGCCATCTGGGTGGCCCACTTCATCCATTAGTAAAATGGATACTTACCTACCTCAGCATATTGTGAGATTTATTCCTTAAAGTTTGTAAAAGTGCTTAGCGGTCTTTGAATGAAGATTGCTATATAAGCATCAAGTACTGGGCTAGATCATGCTCCCTAGATCTGAACATGCAGTATCCCTTCTGCACAAGGATTTGATCTAATTCTGCATGGGAGCTCCAATTCTGCCCCAATTCTGCATGGAAGCTGCTTCCACAGCACAATACTTGACCTCTCTACATGGTCTGTTTGCTGGGGAAGAAGTTGAAATTGAATGGGTGGAGAGAAAAAAGGTGGGGTGGGGCCAGGGGTGCAAGTCTACTTTACCCAGGCCCTATTTGGTCCCATAAAAAGTAGGTGAAAAAGATAAAACATAGCTCCATCTCCCTCTTCCCTTATCTATCTCCCTCCTAGTTCCTGCCTCACTGTCCTAGGAGATGTTGGCAGCTAGGAAGCCACAATAATGGGGATGTGCTATGGTACACCCAAACATTGAATGCTATGGGCAATTCTGATCACCCCATCTCAAAAAATATATATTAGAATTGGAAAAGGTACAGAGAAGGACAACAAAAATGATTAAGGATATGGAACAGTTTTCATATGAGAAGAGATTAAAAAGATTGGGATTACTGAGTTTGGAAAAGAGACAACTAAGGGGGGCTATGATAGAGGTCTATAAAATCATGAACGATACAGAGAAAGTGAATAAGGAAGTTTTATTTACTCCTTCAGATAACTCTAGAACCAGGGGGGTCTCAGTGAAATTAATAGGCGGAAGGTTTAAAACAAACAAAAGAAAGTACCTCTTCACACAACACACAGTTAGCCTGTGGAACTCATTGCCGGGGGGTTGCTGTGAAAGCCAAAACTATAGAGGGGAGTCTAAAAAGAATTAGATAAGTTCATGGAGGATGGGCCCATCAATGGCTATTGCCAGAAACTGGTTGTGGATAACAGGGAATGGTTGCCTGTTTTGTTCATTCCCTCTGAAGCACCTGGTATTGGCCACTGTGGGAAGACAGGTTATTGGGCGAGATGGACCATTGGTCTGACGCAGTATGGCCATTCTTATGGTATGTTCTGATTCTAGGTTTGGGGGCAAGCCCCCTCAGCATTTTAGCAAAGCCTGATTTGGGGAGGGAGATTTCTACAAGGAAATACTCAGGAAAATGTCTTCCTCCTAGTGATCCCTTCCTGTGTACTTTTCCTTGGGAGGAGAGAGTCTGGGCCATTATTATTCTCCTCAGTGTTCCCAGGAGTAAACAAACATCAGCAAACAATAGCACTTTCTGTGGCAGTATTTCTGGGAATGATACCTGAAATATTTGGTGGATGTAGTCCCAGTAGCCAAAAACATGCTTTTTCTGTAATTTATAGGCCAAACATTTCCCCCCATTCTTCCAAAATGGCATACTATCTGATTATTTTTAAAGCACAAGATTTCAGTGCCATCTTGATACAAAGCACTATCATTAATATTATTCAATAATGTTAAATAGAGCATTTTGTATCTTCAAAGCATTGTCTCAGTTATTGTGCAGACATTAACTCCTGGGTCCTCCCAACACCCGTGTGATGTAGCTAAATCTGTTTTCTCCATTATCCCCATCTTACACATGAGCCACCTGAGATACAGGGAGCTTAAATTCCCATGTCTACAGAGTAACTCAGTGGCAGAGCCAGGGTTAGAATTTAGGAGTTTCTGACTTCCAGTTCCAAGCTTGGTCCTGACCAAACTCCTGTTTGAGTATGTTGCCTTTATTGATATGGTATAATGTTATTTCTTTCACATTAGGAGCAGGCCATAGAGGTGCTGACGCGATCTAGCTTGGAGGTGGAACTGGCTGCAAAAGAACGTGAAATTGCCCAGCTCGTAGAAGATGTCCAGAGACTCCAAGGCAGCCTCACCAAACTTCGTGAGAACTCCACCAGCCAGATATCACAGCTGGAGCAGCAGCTGACTGCCAAGAACAGCACACTTAAAGTAAGGATCAGTTGTGCATTCAGCACAGTTGGCTCATTCCTTATTCAGAGTAGGACTCTCAGGTAAACATGTAGTAGTTCACTAGTGCAGATTCATTGCAGTTGTGAGTGGCACAGTGTGTTCTTCGAGTGATTGCACATGTACATTCAACTCTAGGTGTGTCCATGCTTGAGCAGTCACTGGGATTTTTTCCGTCAGTGGTACCTGTCGGGACAGCTTGAGTGCCCTCTGCTGCCACACGTTGATGGCACTGGTATAAAGCACCCACCCAACCCCAGACCCCCTCAGTTCCTTCTTACCACCTGTGACAGTCGCTGGAACTGCTATGCTTGCTTATAGAAGCTCTCTGTGGTCTTTTTCTTCTTTCTGTATATAGTTAGTTGTCAGTTTTTAGTCACTTTTAGCTAATTTTAGTGAAGTTCTGTAACTTAGTGTTTTAGCGGAGTTTTATCTGTTCCCCAGTTCCAAGGCGTTGGTCACAGGGCTTTAAGCTGTGTGCCTCCTGCAACAAGGCTATGCTCCTGAGCGACCTGTGCTCAAGCTGCCTGAAGTACTTGGAAGAAGCACATGTGGGGGACCATTGCCAGATACGTAGGGATTTTAAGCCTCGGGGAAGGAGGACTGGGATGCCAGACTAAAATTTTTGCTCATGGAGGTAGCACTGAGACCTCCATCTCAGCCAGGCCAGTCGGACTCTGCACCAAATGCCTCAGTGTCGGTAAGGAGTACTCCTTCTACCATACCAAAGTCCTGGCACCAATCACCATCCCCAGTGCCAAGGAAAAGGCACAAGACACAGACGGTCAAGACTGGGAGATCCCCGGCACCAAAGACAGCCAGGCATGGGAATCAGATTAGAGTGCAATCTAAACCAAAGCACTCCCCTGCCTCAGTACCACAGAAGTTGACATCATTGACTCTGGTACCTATGCAGGCACCATCAAATCTGTTACCAGAAGAGCTGTCTACATCTGCAGCATAGCATGACCACACCACAGGCATTTGCTGCTGTCAGAGACCTTCTTTTGCTGTCGATACTGGTATCACTGGTATTACAAGAGTTGGCATTATCGGTGCCTCTGGACAGGAGGGAACCCACTGGATCCTGTCACTGTTCAGTACCATGCCCTTTGCTACCATCAAAAGGGAAGCTGGCTATGCTGGCCTCAGTGCAGGCATCTCCAGCATGGCACTGGTCTTGTTGAAGAGGGTGGCCTTAAGTCTGGGCATACAGGTGAAGGTAGTGAAAGAGTCCTTCCATAGCCTGGTTGACATTTTAGCTGCTGTGGATCCCTCAAAAGTAGCCCTGCCTGTCAATAAGGCCATTATGGACCCTGTTGAGACCTTGTGGCAGATCTCCATGTCCCTTGCCTCCACGGCAAAAAGGGCTGAACACAAAGACTTTGTTCCTGACCCAGGTTATGAGTTCCTGTGCATCCATCGCTTCCCTTCCAGGGATCCCTGGTGTTAGCTGCTGCCAATGAGAGAGAAAGGCAGGGTCATCAGGGTGCAGCCCCAAAATCAAAAATAAATAAAATAGGATATCTCCATTAATTTATTTTATCTCCTAGAACTGGAAACTCCTTGAAAGGTCATTGAGTCCAGCCCCCTGCCTTCACTAGCAGGACCAAGTACTGATTTTGCCCCAGATCCCTAAGTGGCCCCCTCAAGGACTGAACTCACAACCCTGGATTTAGCAGGCCAATACTCAAAACACTGAGCTATCCCTGCCCCCTCAAAGAAGTTAGATGTGTTCAGTCAGAAAGGTAATTCTACTGGGGAGTTACAACTCAGAATTTCAAACCAGCAGGCACTGCTGGGCAGGTATTATTTTAATATGTGGGACTCCATGCAGAAATTCAAGGACTTGCTCCCACAAGAGGCAAGACAAGGGTTCTCTTCGCTGGTGGATGAGAGAAAATCAGTGGCGATAGCCTCATTGCAAGTTGCTTTGGATGCAGCTGACTCAGCAGCCAGATCTGTGGCTTCGGCAGTTGCCATGTGCAGGAGTTCATGGCTACAGTTCTCGGGATTACCACAGGAGGTCCAGCAAACCCTTCAGGATCTACCTTTTGAAGGAATGTCACTATTTTCAGAGCAGACTGATGTGAAGCTTCATAGTCTAAAAGACTCCAAGACGATCCTTAAGTCTCTGGGATTGTACATATCAGCTCCTTCAAGGAAGCACTACAGACCTCAACAGCCCATCTGGTTCTCTGCCCCAGCTGCCAGTCAGGATCCACAGAGAAGAAGGGGTTTTAGGTGAAGGCCACCACGGTCTTCTACCTCGATGTCAATGCCTGCCCCACTCAGACATCCAGGGGGTTCTAAGCAGGCATTTTGATGGGACACTCAAGGACTCTGTACTAGTTCCCATGATACCAGACCCGGTTTCTCCTTTATTTGAAAGCCACCTTCCTTACTTTTTCAATCTGTGGTCCTGTATCACCATGGACCATTGAGTGTTGAGCACTGTGGAAGTGGGATACACGTTCCAGTTTATTTCTACCCCTCCTTGCCACCCTCCCTCCCTGGCCTTCTTCAGGACCCCTCTCACAAAGAACTTCTGGTCCAGGAGGTTCAACCTCTCCTTCATGTGGGAGCTGTGGAAGAGGTTCCACAGAATTTAAGGGGAAAAGGATTCTATTCCCGTTATTTCCTAATCCCAAAAGCCAAGGGAGGTTTGAGACCCATTTTAGATCTGTAGCAGCTCAGCAACTATCTCTAGAAAATAAAGTTCCACATGGTTACCCTGATATCCATTATTCCCTCTCTGGATCCTGGGGATTGGTATGCCGCCCTTGATTTAAGAAACGGGTATTTTCATATATCAATATACCAAGGACACAGATGTTTCCTCAGATTTATAGTGAACCACTCACACTACCAAGTCACGGTCCTCCCATTTGGACTGTCTGTGAATTCATGGGTGTTCACAAAAGGCATGGCTGTAGTGACAGCTTTCCATAGGAGGTTAAGGGTAGTCCTGCACCCCTACCTAGATGACTGGCTAGTCAAGGGCCAATCCAGGGCTCAGGTAGTATCCAACTCACCCTAGGCCTTCTGAGAAATGCAGAAAAGTCTGCCCTCACACCAGTGCGGTTAGAATTCATTGGGCTGGTGTTCAGCTCTATTCAGGCGAGGGCCTACTTCCCAGAGGGGTGTTTTAATGCAGTTGGATCCCTGATAACGCACCTTAAAGGTAATCTAATCACAACAGCCCGAAATTGTATGAGACTTTTAGGTCACATGGCCTCATACACATATGTGGTACAACACACAAGGCTGTGCCTTCGACCCCTCCAGATGTGACTGGTCTTGCCAAACCGCCACCATCTAGGCACTGTACTCATGATACCTCAATGGGTCCTCATCTCTCTCAATTGGTTGGACCCGCTCACAGTTTGTGCAGGTGTTCTCTTTATACACCCTTAACCGTCAATGTCCTTGGTCTCAGACGTGCCAGCAGGAGGCTGGGGAGCTCACCTGGGGCCCTTCAAAACTCAGGGCTTCTGGTCTTTGGTGGAACCTTCTCTTCGCATCAATATCAGGGTACTCAGAGCGGGTTTGACTGGCCTGTCAGGCCTTTGTGCCTCACATTATGGGCAGAAACTTGCCTGTTGAAGTAAAACATGGCTGTAGTAGTGTCCATGAGAACAGCCAAGGAGGAGCTTGCTTTTCCCTCCTTTGTCAAGAAGCAGTGCAGCTATGGGAGTTTTGCATAGCCCACTCAATCAACCTCAAGTCCTCTTACCATCTGCGAACACTAAAGGAGTTGGCAGATTGCCTCAGCAGGTCTTTTTCCAGTCACCACAAGTGGTCCCTTTGCCCAAATGTGGCAAGAGACATTTTCCAGCAATGGGGGATTTCCCGGATAGACCTGTTTGTGAACAGGTACAACTGGAAGACTCACCAATTCTGCTCCCTATGGGGACACAGTCCGGGTTCTATCACGGATGCCTTTCTGATACCTTGGACGGAACATCTTTCCTTTGTTTTCCCCTTTTCCACTCATGCAGAGTGATGCAAAAGATCAAGCAGGACTGGGACAGTGTTATTCTGATAGCCCGAGCATGGGCTCACCCACTGTAGTTCTCCCACTCTTCTAGATTTCTCAGTGGCAACTCCAATCCCGCTTCCATTGCACCTGGACCTGATTTCCCAGGACCACAGTTGGATGCTCCACCGGAACCTGAGCTCCCTTCATCTAATAGCCTGGAAGCTCCATGGCTAAATCCCAGAGAGCAACCTTGCTTGGAGCAAGTTCGTCAGGTCCTGCTAGGTAGTAGAAAGCCTCATCCCAGTTTCCTCCCAAAAGTGGTTTCACAATTTCATAGCAATCAAGCAATCTACTTACCTGCCTTTACCCAAAGCCACATGCAAATAGGAATGAACAGTGTCTTCACTTATTGGATGTTAGACGAGCCCTATCATTCTACATAAAAAGAACTAAACCATTCCAAATGTCCACACAACTGTTCGTAGCTGTGGCTGACAGGATGAAAAGGTCTCCCAGTCTCTTCACAGACAGTTTTGTCCTGGATTACTTCACATATTCACACTTGTTACGATCAGGCAGGTGTTTCGTTGCCAGCTATCCTGACTGCTCGTTCCACAGGGTCACAAGCATTCTTAGCACAGATCCCTATTCAGGACATTTGTAAAGCAGGGACCTGGTCATTGCTGCACACGTTCTCCTCCTCCTATTATGCCATCACTCAGCATTCTAGAGATTATGCCAATTTTGACCGAGTTGTTCTGCATTCTGTGTCCATGAACTCTGATCCCTCCACCTATTCAACTGCATGTGAGTCACCTAGAGAGGAATGCACATGTACAGTCACTTTCGTAACTATTGTTCAAGATGTGTTGCCCATGTCTAGTCCCTGACCCACCTCCTGCCCCTCTGCATCGGAGTTTTTCCAGAAAGAAGGAACTGAGGGGGCACCGGATTGGGTTGGCACTTTACATTGGCACGATCAGCACGTGGAAGCAGAGGGTGCTTGAGCCACTCTGGCAGGTACCACTGAAAGAGAAATTCCCAGCGACTTTGCTCGGGGCACGCATGCACCTAGAGTGGAATGAACTTGTGCAACACATCTGGAAGAACAACAGTTACAGAAAGTTAATGACCATTTTTTCCTTGTGTTGAATTAGTCATTTCTTCAGAATGTCGTTCAATAGCAGTTTTGCTGACATTTTGTGGGGTTTGTTTTAATTAATGACTTTTTGTTGTTGAACTCACTCTACCTGTTTCCAGTTATATTTTCAGTTCAGATTTTATATATATCATTATTTTTAGTTCAGTTCCTTTCTGAATAATATTTTTTCATAGAAGAGTAAAATTACTGTAATTAGGATAATTTTAAAACCGAACTACCATGTATATGTCTGAAAAATAACCAAACCAAAACTCACACAGCAAATCCTTTCAGGACTTTAAACTCTCTAAGCCAAGCCTTCATTCAGTATTACCATTTTGTCAGGGACATCTGTCATTCAGCAGTCAACCTGTAAATGTACCCAACCAGGTTTTTTCTCCCATTGGAAAAAGGACTTGCCTTGTTTGGATGCACAGACACAAGAAAGCATAAGGCTTGAAAGGAAGGCTCTTAACCTTATTAGAACGTATTTTTAATTTTTTGGCTCTCTTTTCCCCAAGATAGTACCTAATTTGTAGCTAGTATCCCAGTCCTGGCCTTTTGCATATCAGTCAGTAGCACTCTCCTGAAAACCACAAGGACGGTATATCTAACTGTTTCTTGAATGACCCCATTCTCTTTTGTTTCCACTGTCTGTCTTTGTGCACCATTCCACACATTTCTGATCTGTCAGTAAGCATGAGAAATGTTTTCCTGACATCTGTTGTGAATCAGTTTCCTCTAACTTCTGTCTCTTTCATTGTTCTACCAGCTATAATCTGTAAATAGTAAATGAAGTTAATTTAGCTATTTCATTAAAGATTTCTAGTTTTAGCATTCCGGAAAGTCAGAGGCTGATAGTGCCAACTTAAGCCAGCCATGGTTTAGGCAGTTACTGTGTAAGTTTCTCTAGCTCTATTATATCAGGGGAGGGCAAACTACGGCCCATGGGCTGGGTCCAGCTCAATCCGGCCTGCAAGATTGCCAGCCCCATGGCGCAGTGGGGCTAAGACAGGGTCCCTGCCTGCCCTGGCCCTTCACTCCCGGAAGCGGCTGGCACCATGTTCCTGTGGCCCCTGGGGTGGGTGGGTGGGGACAGCAGGCTCTGTGCGCTGCCCTCGTCTGCAAACACCGCCCCCCGCACTCCCATTGGCCAGGAACAAGGAACCGCGGCCAATGGGAGCTTCAGGGGTGGTACCCACGGCGAGGGCAGCACGCGGTGGAGCCGTGTGCCCCACACCACCCCTAGGAGCCACTGCTGGACATGCTGGCCATTTCCAGGAGCGGTGCGGGGCCAGGGTAGGAAGGGAGCCTGCCTTAGCCCCGCTGTACGCCACCGCCACCCCGGAGCCACTCGAGGTAAGCGGCACCAGGCCAGAGCCCATACCCCAAACCCGTCCCGCACTCCTTCCTGCACCCCAACCCCTTGCCCTGAGCCCCCTCCCGCACCCCAGCCCCCTGCTCCAGCCCTACATTCATGGCCCTGCATACAATTTCCCCACCCAGATGTGGCCCTTGGGCCAAAAAGTTTGCCCACCCCTGTGCTATAACAGAGTGCCTCAGCTCTCAGTTGCAAACCTTGACACAGTGTTCTATATCTGACATTCTTCAGAGAGTACAGGCTCTATTGTGTTGTAGTTTAGTTTATGTTGAAAAATGTATTTTAGGGATGGAATTGAAATTCTTCAACTCAATACACTTTCTGTATGTTCTAAGACATACTTGCAAAATTGTCATGAAAATTCTGTAGAGGAAATAAAAATCTTCTAGGTCTCCCTTGTTGCTGGTAGCAGTCTCTGCCAATCTGTCATTGTTTTTGCATCGCTTCTGTGGAGAGACGATGGAACTGGGCTGTATTTGAGGGATACATTTTCTCTGGCTTTACTGCTGTTGTGAATATTTTTATAAAGCTTTTTAGACAAAATAGCTTGAACCCCTGTGTTCAACTTACGTCCTTAGAACTAGATCATCAATAAGAGTTTTGCCATTAACTTTAATGGGACTAAGATTGGTCCTTTATCTGAGCTGGTGACAGAGGAACTCTGACTTTCATTTCAGAAATCTTCATATATATTCTCATAGGTTTGTCCAGCTAAAGCTAATATTTTGGTTCTCAGTGATGATTTTTGATACCTTGATTCTATCTAATTTATCATGTGTGCAATTTTGTCCCTATTTGTGACATTATTATTCTGTAATTTACCTGTCTTTTCTTTGGTGCTGGTAAAGCTGAGATCTGAACTCTGTTCTACACAGAACTGTGTCAAAAATAGTGTTTTGTAGACCTTAAATTTTGATTATAAAGCAATTGCTTTTAAAATAGCTAAGATTTTAATGGTTGCCGTCACAAAAAATGAATCCGTTTTACAGATGAAAGCAATGTTCTTTATCCATATCTTGGGGGAATTCTTTAATACTGTGTGGTTTAATGAAACAATTCAGCAATACTTTCAATGTCTTTCAAAATCATTGCTTCCTTATCTTCATCTGATGTAATCATTAGAATCTATCCACTAGTATCAAGACTTTTCTAACGGTAACTATCTTAACCCCTTGTCAGTTGGAGTCAGAACTTCCCCACTATCCAGCAAAAATGTAGTAGCCCTGGTTAGCCAAGAGATCCTGTCTCCCTGGCACCAAATGACCTAGGTTAATTGACTATTTGTGTGTGTGCTCTTTGATTTTAAGTGATAATGCAATCTAAAAGATTGTTAGTTATTATTTAACTATTAACCCCTCTATCATACCCTAGGCAAGTCTAACAAAAGAGAGCTGTTTTAATTATTTATTTAATAATAGTGTAATTATTACTTGAAAAATATTTTCGGAAAAGGTACAGTCTAGTGGGCACTCTGACACTTGGCAGTTGTATGTTCTTTTGTATAATAAATGCAAGTTGATTTCTTGATCAGATGATGCTTCCTAAGCTGCTTTGTAGAAATATTTTTCACACCCACCTTCTGATTGGAGTATTTTTAGACTTTGGGGGATGTTAGAACACACTTTATTTTGCCTGAATTAACCAGGTTGATATTTAGAGCAAGAGATTAGTTCCTTCAGATTGTTTCACAGTTTGAACCTTTTATTATTCTTTGCTCTGTGCATTTTACAGGGTTGTTTGAGACAATTACCACACTAATACGTTTTACAATAATGATTGGCTGGGGAGATGCCAAATACCTAAATGGTCTGATTACATACAGATTGTACTGTCAGATGTGTTTATTTGTATTGTTTACTAAAAGTATATAAAGTGCAAAATTTCCTTGGCAGCAATCTCTATATTAATTACGAGGTTCCCCTCAGGAACAATGGGTATATGCCAGTGGTGGCCTCCCCTCTACCCCCCGCCCCCACTCTCCACCTACCGGGGGGAGGGGGGAGCTTGGGACCTCTGCCTTGCAGTGGGGTAGGAACTCCTGTCCAGCAGGGATGAGGGTCTCAGGGTTTCAGCCCTGCGAGGCGCACATGCCAGGGCTTGGGGCTTCAGCAGGATTGGGGCTGAAACCCCGGTCCCCGGTTCCTGTAAGAACTCGAACTTCTGAAGATTGTCATATGCGGCTCGGAGGGCCAGCAAGTTTGGCCGCTCCTGGTATTTGCTTTATTGTAGTGTTCAAAGTATTTTAGTTGTTTTAATGTTACTATCTTCCTGTGTTGCCATCCTGTTATAAGATTGATCTGTATGTTTGAGGCTCCAAGGGAGACATCTTCACATCGAAAACAAAAGCTGTAGATAATGTTTTGTTGCTTTGGGCAGTGATAACAATCACATATCTATTCTTAAAACTTCCTGAAATATAGCTGTATGAAACTGCACATAACATTAAGGCTGGCTTACAAGTGGAAGTCATGTTAGTTATCCTGTATGTGATAAGTATCCCTATAAAAGGCCTTTCTACTTAGCATATCCCTGCAGTCGTAACTAATGCAATAACCAGATTGGTATTAGTGTTACTATTTTTAATTCACTGCATTACATGGCTTTCTGTTGCAACAGTTAAAGTCAGAGTAACTTGGCAGTTGTTTACATTTCGATTGTCACTGTATGTCACATAATAACACAAAGTTTGTGGATCTGAGAGCTAGTGTTAGAAGAAGGATGGATTATAATGCACCCCAGGTTTTAAATCACATGAAAGTATTAGATAGTGGGTGTTGGCTGTAGAAGGATCAACAAAGTTGTTAGAAATGGCTGGCAAAGAGATGTGGTCAAAGTGGGATGTTCTGATTCAGCAGCCCTCTCAGTAGACACACTAGCAGGCTCTTTTAGAACACTTAGGCCTGGTGTACACTGGGAGGGGGGAGGAGGGGTGTCGATGTAAGATACGCAACTTCAGCTACGGGAATACCGTAGCTGAAGTCGACATATCTTATTCCAACTTACCTCCCGTCCTCACGGCGCGGGATTGACGGCCGCGGCTCCTCTGTCGACTCCTCTACCGCCGCTCGCGCCGGTGGAGATCCGGAGTCGACAGGGAGCGCGTTCGGGGAGCGATATATCGCGTCTTAACGAGATGCGATATATTGATCCCTGATAAATCGATCACTACCCACCGATACGGCAGGTAATCTGGACGTACCCCTAGAAAGGTTGAAAGCTGAATCCCTTCTCTAGCCTCGAGGGCTGGCTGGCTCGTTTACATCTCCCTGCTTCAGTACTAGTGACCAGGTCTGGTTTGTAAATGTTGAGCCAGATTCTCTGGTGCATTAAGGACACTTTCCACAGTGTCAAGCTGTAACTTGAACAGTTGGTTACCCCTATGAGTTGCTGTATCTGGCTTTACAGAAAGCTCAAGGAACTGAAGTGTCACTGGCATGATCTTGGACATCAGGATTACACAAATGTGCAACACTTTTGTAAAGAGGTGGCATTATATACAGAGCTTGTTTAAAATGTGCAGGATATCCTTCGAGGTTTTCCTGAGAGCAGCATGGGGTACGTTAGAGGGGTTAAAAACTCACCCATAGTTATTGCTATTCAAGAACAAAATCCAGTATCCTTCTAGTCCTACTAGTTCAAGTATCCATCCTTTGATTAATGGCTATTGTTGGCTGCTTCAGAGGAAAGCTCCAAAATGTGCCATACTATGCCACATATAGAAGTTTTGTGTTAATCCCAATACCCTTACTATTTTTCACATAACTAGAACAACTATAGAGGTTATTTATTTTCCTGTCTAACTTCGTAAAAAGCTACTCACTTCATTAATATCCTTAGAGCTGTGAGTTCCACAAGTTAAAATCCACTCTGCTTTCCTGGAATTCACTGTGATGATTTGTTAGAACATGTTGCTTGATGAGTAGCTGGCATAATAGCATCTCCTGCTACTTGGCTCTGGGTGTTTTTAATTGGATGGGATCATTTCTTTTTCATTAACACTTCCGTTGAATCCATTGTAGCAAAGTTGATCAAACTGTCCTAATTTTACAATGTGGAAACTAGAAGTAAAAAGAGGAAATGGGCAGAATTATTTCAGGTACACAGAAATAGGTATGTAATACATTATGAGAGAGAACATTTGAAGCAAATAGGCTAAGAAATACAGTGAGGATGTGAGGATTGAAGAGTCTGATATCAAAAAGCAGGAAGATAGATTTAAAAAGGGGCAGCATGATGAACCAGATGGCCATTTCCTGTTCCTACATTTTTCTGTTTTTCAGAGAATTTCCAAATCTTGCAAACAGAGATTACAGTAATTGACATGCCAGGAAGGGCTGAAATGACAACCAGAAATGCCTGGTAGGAGCTATGGGGAAAGTGTGGATTAAAAGAAAAAAGGGGTAAATTCCAGCCATGTTGCAGTTTCAGAAGAAAAAGTTCTGCAACTGGACGCAAATGCAAATATTTTACTAGATTGTCTGAATTATCCTTGTATCCTTTCAGGTCTTGAAGACTTTTGTTTAGTTTCTTTAATAGTAGGCATGAGAACCAGTGATGATGATGAGTTCATTACTGGGTTGGCAGTTCTTTCCTTCAGTCAGTCTTTCTACCTGATGTGTTTGCCATATTCTAAAAAGTGACAAGGTAGATGTTTGTCTAATGAGACCCAGCGCTGCTATCTTTACCCTCTGAAGAAGTCTCATTGAAGTCATCAGGGCTATCCAGGTACTCAGGTGATTAGCTATCTAATCTGTTGAAAGAACAGGAGTACTTGTGGCACCTTTTTTTCTTTTCTTCAGTGAAAGTAGTTTGACATTTAGCCCTGGTCTACACTACGAGTTTAGGTCGAATTTAGCAGTGTTAAATCAATTTAACCCTGCACCCATCCACATGACAAAGCCATTTTTGTCAACCTAAAGGACTCTTAAAATTGATTTCTGTACTCCTCCCTGACGAGGGGATTAGCGCTGAAATCGACATCGCCGGGTCGAATTTGGGGTAGTGTGGACTAATTTGACGGTATTGGCCTCCAGAAGCTATCCCAGAGTGCTCCATTGTGACCGCTCTGGACAGCACTTTGAACTCAGATGCACTAGCCAGGTACACAGGAAAAGCCCCGGAAACTTTTGAATTTCATTTCCTGTTTGGCCAGCGTGGTGAACTCAGCAGCACAGGTGACCATGCAGTCCCCCCAGAATGTTTCTACGCTCCACCTATCATCTCCGTCCCTGAGGTTATCACAGATTAGAAGGCGAAAAAAATGCACTCGCGATGACATATTTTCCGAGCTCATGCAGTCCTCCTGCACTGATAGGGCACAGTGTAATAATGCATGGAGGAATTCAGTGGCAGAGGCCAGGAAAGAATTGCTGTGTTTGCTTAATGGCAAAAGTGTCATGCCTTGCTATCGATCCTGCCCGAGCCAGGTCGCTGTGTCACATGCACTCCACACTTTGTCAGCCTTGGGCGGGGGCATGACCACTTTGTGAGCAGGAAGGCCATAGATATAGCCCCATAGCGTAGTGGTTATCATGTTCACCTAACACGTGAAACGTCCCCGGTTTGAAACTGGGCGGAAACAGGTCACTGTTCCTTTTTCTGACTCCCCTCCTGCATTTTTAGTCTTAGAACAGACTGCGCTGTGAAATTTTACTTTGAATTATATCAATTATGAGTTAAATAATATGGAAGCTCTCTCTAAGTAATAGTCCTGGGTTCCTTACCCTTTCAGCTGCTCTGATAAATTAACATTTTTGTTAGGGGCAGGGGAAAATTATCATGAAGCCTTTTATAGGAACTAAATGCTATCTAGGACTCTGAAATAATCTTAACATGGCCCATAGAGTGCAATCCTTCATTCTGGATTTATCATTCCACAAGTTGAACTGCTCCTTACTGCTGTCCAGGCTTCATGAGCCATGGGAGCAAGGGGCAGGCTGGGGTAGGTGCGACCGCGCGGTGCTGCCGGCTGGGAGAGCAACCTGAGGCAGAAGCCTCTAGCTCACGTGATATTCCAGGCAGGACTGAATCTCTATGAGACGAAACTTTAAAGAAGAGAATGACCTGGAGTCACTCCCATTCGGTGCTCTAAGAGGAGGCTAGCCATGTCTGTCCAGGCACCCCTGATCAACTTCACCGAGGTCTGCCAGCTGAGCGGGACTGAGCAGGACCCCGGCTGGCAGGCGCTGGCGGCCAGAGCCCCAGACCGGCAGCGGACTGAGCCACTCAGCCTGCTGCCAGTCTGGGACTCCGTCCTTCAGCCCACTGCCTGCCTGGGGTTCCAATCATCCAGGCAGGCAGCGGGCTGAGCGGGTCCGGCGGACGGGATCCCAGAAAAAAGGTGCGAAACGATTGTCTGCCGTTGCTTTCACGGAAGAGGGGAGGGAGGGAGGCCTGACGACATGTACCCAAAGCCACCCGTGACAAAGTTTTTGCCCCATCAGGCATTGGGAGCTTAACCCAGAATTCCAATGGGCAGCGGAGACTGCAGGAACTGTGGGATAGCTACCCACAGTGCACCGCTCTGTAGGTCGATGCTAGCCGCAGTAGTGAGGACGCACTCCGCCGACTTAATGCGCTTAGTGTGAACATATGCAGTAGACTGTATAAAATAGAATTCTAAAAAATCGACTTCTATAAAATCAACTTAATTTTGTAGTGTAGACATACCCTTAGTGAGCTTTTGGATTCTGTGCAGATGTTACCATCACAAATTTTCAGTGCATAAAAAGTTGGCACCTGGTTATCTCATGCCACCTATACTTTATTGCTGTACATATATTGGCTTTGCTTGTGTCATGCTTCAAAAATGCACTGCTACTGTCAAAGTTGCAAGGGGAGGAGTGTATTTATTTTTACTTCAGATACTGATTATCATTTTGGATCAGTTAGCGGAACAAAAATTAAGCCAGTCAAATAAAGCAGAATCAACCCCAACTTGTCTGTGGAAGTTGTAAGCCCAGGAAATTCTCTTGTTGTTCTCTTGTGTAGCTAGGCTATGTCTGTACTAAGCAAGGAAACGATTTAGATTGTAAGCTTTTTGGGGCAGGGGCTGTCTTTTTAGTTCTTTATTTGTACAGTGTCTACCAGTAATGTGGCATCTGCAAACATCATAGTTGGCAACAATCATAACACTACAGTTTAGGATTCCTGGAGCATTTATCCTACAGTGCTGAGCATTGATGTTGAGCACAGGGGCTTTTGGGTAATGTCCACATGCGTGACATTGCATTATGGGTTATGTAAGGAGGATCAGTGCTTGTGGCCTCTTCTCCGCACTGAAGACAAACCATTAAGATTGCAGCAGATTAGCCAGACCCAAGCACAAAATCTGCTCAGCAAGTCTCAGTGGTGCAGTCTTATTGGTTCCTCTTCAGTGTATAATCGTATTAGTTATTGCAATAAGTAATGCTTGTAAAACCACTTGCTACAAGCTGTTTGGTTTGGACACAAGGCATTGAACAAGTGTTGCAAGCCTAAGGCATTCTGGTCAATAGCTTCTTGAACCCTTTTCTTATTGTAGACAAGACTATACAATAGCAGTACCGCATATTCCAAAATAGACTCTTATTTTTTTACTTTAATAGCTTTGTGAAAATGTTAACGTTTGTATAATGCAATACATTTACAAACAAATTGTCACATTGTCAATTGTACAATGCTTGGTGCTTTGTAAACAAGGAAAAGAGCATCAACAATAATTTGGTTTAATTTAATTATTTATAGTTTGTTTTCTGTTGTATGTAAATTAGGTATCAGTAGTAACTCCTGACTCGTGCACTCTTTTCTGTATCAAAGAAATAATTTAAAGACTATTTTGAAAGTTTACCCCCCCCCATCCAAATAATTAAATTTCTTTTTTCTTTTTTTTAAGCAACTGGAAGAAAAACTGAAAACACAGGCTGACTATGAAGAGGTTAAGAAAGAATTAAAGTAAGTGTTAAATGCTTACATAATTTCTTCACAAACCGTAGATTAAAAATGCTTGTTAAATAAAGCCACAAATCCGTGTTCTTGGAACAATAAAGAATAACTCAAAACCACAAAAAGCACAGAAGTAGAGTCTTGGCTCAAATTGCATCCAGAGCCCAGTACAATTGTTCATCTTCAAAAGATCGCTCATGTCGATTCCAAGTAGGTGTGTGTGCACCACGTGCACAATCACTGGAAGGTTTTCCCCCAGCAGTACCCATCGGGTCAGCTGTGGAGCCCCCTGGAGTCGCACCTTCATGGCGCTGCCTCTTCAGTTCTTTCTAGCCGCCAGTGTTGGTCATAGGAGCAGCTCCTCTCTTGCTAACAGCAAGCGATCCCCTAGTGGACTTTTTTCTCCTTGTTACCTGTAAATAGTTTAAAAAAATGTAGTGTTAGTTCAAGTAGTTAGGTTAGATTTAGATAAGTTTCAGTTGGGGGTTCCCCCTCCCAACCACGTTTCCCATCTCGAGGACTGGGGCATGCCTCGATCTCAGGGTTTCAAACCATGCAGGTCCTGTCTGAAGCCTATGCCAAAGGGAGATCCACATGACTCCTGTCTGAATGCTTGGGGGAAGCCCATCAAACGGAAAAGTGTAAGATCTGCAGAGGCTTCTGCCCAAGGACCAAAAAAGAGAGGGACTTTAGGCTGAAACTCGTCATGGAGTCAGCCCTTCATCCAAAGCCAGCATGGGCGGCGTCTGACCCCAGGCCCAGCACTTTGGTGCGGAGCTCACTGGCCTCTGTAAGAGAGGCCGCAGCTCCAAGAAAAGACTCCGGCTCCAGGGACCCTCGGCACCATTCTCCAGCGCCGAAGACCTCCTCTGATGCGAGTGCCCGGCACCACTCCCATTCACTGGTGCCGCACTAGAGAAAGAAGACAGACAGAGGTCGCTCTCCCACTAAGGTGGTAGAGCAAGGAGGCACCAGCAGGGTGCGTCTTGCGCCAGGACACCCTGCTTTTGCTCCAACTCCTCCGGCATCATTGACTCTAGCCTCACAGGGACGTCTATCAAGTCCATGGGAGTGTTGGGAGGAGGACCTAGACCATCCATCTACACTGGACATCTTTGCGGCGGCTAGGGACTTCATAGCTATGACAGTGCAGGCACCAGCACCGGTGCCGCAAAGAGGCACCATGCCTTCTAGGGGCAAGCCGACGATGAAGAAGCACTGCTCGCCCTCACCACGATACAGCTCCCTGGCAACATCTCGCTCTGCATCGCCTTGGTCATCAAGGTCGGAGTCCTTGTCAGATTGGAGGAAGAGTCGTAAGCCTCTAGGTGAAGCCGGCACAGCTCTAGATAAGAGGAAGGGCAGCCACTACCCATGATGTCCTGGCCTCCGCAATGGCAGGTGCCGGCTCAATGGCCCTTCTGGGCCCCATGGGCCTACCACCAACCTCCCCCAAGGGACTGGGTCTGGATCCTTGTCAGTGGCTTCGGAGGCATGGGTCCCATCATCATCAACATCTGTAGCCTGGAAACCTGCGCGAGGGCAGGAGATAGGCATGCATGCGAGCACTGATTGGAGCTGGTACCAAGATGGGCTCAGGCCTGGAAACCATCACCATTTCCAGCACCGCACAGGGCGTTGTGCTGCAAGAGGATCCGTGAACAAGAGGGCCAGGAAGACCCGGTGCACCTTCCTCATCCTCCCTGGATGAAGCGGTGTCGAGTACTTCCACCACTGGCTGTCATGGACAACAGCGCACACCAAGAGTTGCTCAGGAGGGTGGCTCAAAATTTGAGCCCTCCAAAGGATACGAGTACCTGTTTACTCATTCTCAGTCAGGCACTCTGGTGCTGGAGGCTGCCAACCAAAAGGAAAGGCAGGGACAACTCCTAAGTCAAAGGAGGCGAAGAAGCTGGATCTCTTCGGTAGGAAGGTGTATTCTATCGGGGGGCTCCAGCTTTGCTTTGCCAACCAGCAGGCAGTCCTTAGCCGCCATAGCTTTAATTCCTGGAACATACTGTCCAAGTTTCAGGAACTGCTGCTGGCAGACTCCTGTTTGGAGTTCGCTGCTCTCCTGGAGGAAGGCAAGGTCCTCACGAGGACCTCCTTACAGGCCTCCCTAGATTCGCTGGACTCAGCAACCCTTACTGTGGCAACTGCGGTAGCCATGAGAAAGAGCTCATGGCTTCAAGTGTCAGGACTCCTGCATTAAGTCCAACAGAGTATTCAGGACTTGCCTTTTGACTGTTTAGGGCTCTTCTCGGAGCAAACAGACACTAGGCTCCACACCTGAAAGACTCCCGGGCAACTCCGAAGTCCTTGAGGCTTCATATGCCAGCCCCCCAAAGGAAGCAATTCAAGCTGCAACCTTCTACTCAGCTCCTCCTAGGCAGGACAATAGCAGGAAGTGGGGCAGGAGTAATAGATGGAGATCCTCTCAGTTCTCCTCTAACCAGGGCCAAGGCTCAGCAAAGCAGCCTTCAGCCTCCAAGCCAAACTTTCGAAGGTGCGCCCAGGAGCGATGCACCAGTTCAGATCCCAGATCCTTCCCCTCCCTTTGTGAATTGTCTATCCCATTTCTACCATGCCTGGACACACATCACCTCAGACCAATGAGTCTTGAGCATGGTAGAATTGGGATATTCTGTTCCTTCCCACCTTACCACTCACCTTTCCCGTCCCTCTTCCGGGACCCTTCTCACGAGCAACTTCTAATGCAGGAGGTGCAAACACTCCTATAACTCGAGGCGGTAGAGGAGGACCCTCTGGAGTTGCATAAGTCACTAAAACCAACATTTTCAAAAGTGACCACTAATTTTGGGTGCCTCTGACTCTGAGTCCCCAACTTTAGACACCGATAGCCTGATTTTTGATTTCCAGACTCTGGTTCTGTTAATGTGGCACCCAGAATCAGTGTACACATCTTAAAATATTGGCCTTAACCTTTCTGTGACTTAGATTCCCCTTCTATAAAATGATAGTGCTTATTCTGAACTACCTCACAGCTCTTCTGAAGATTAAATATTTCTAATATGCTTTATACATAAAAAGTGCTCTATAAGTTATGTTTGGCTCTTTCATATATCTTTTGAACAGTATGTCTTCCCCATGCTGTAGAATGGAAGGTTATTAAAATGAAGAATTGCCTTTTAGGCTGTAGTGCATTGGTCAGAAAAATAATTTGTGCATATTTTTTATATGCAAGCTGGTGTATTTTATATACAGTATTATAACTGTTATGGTGATATCCTCTGTTTTGTAGCTTTGTTATAACTTCCTCATTCCCTTCAAGCTTCACACATAAATTTATATTGTTTCTGACAGCTTAAAATGTTATATCCTTATTAACCTTTAAATTTATGCTCTAAACTGGCCTGGTGGGATTGTATATAGAATGAATTAGATGACGCTTGAGAAAATTTTCTTATCCAATAACTAGTTGGAATAATTTTTCTGTATTCATTATCAGATTATATTACTGCAAGGAAAGTTGTTAAAGTTATCACTTATGGTGTTCCTGGAGAGTAGGAAATTATAATGTTAATGCTCATTAGTGGAACTGTTATGAAAGGAAGAAATAGAAAATAACTCATTTTTCACCCTTTACAGTATACTGAAGTCCATGGAATTTGCACCCTCTGAGGGCTCTGGTGCACAGGTACTGAATCTATTTTTGTTTTCTTAATCCTTTCTCCAGTTCAGTTAGTGAATATTATTTTTGTGTTATCTAGGGCAAGCACGAACAATTTCCTGTTGATCTGTAAACTACAGGCTCTTAAGTGTCCATAAAATATTGTGGTACACAAGTTGATCATTGGCTTCTCAAGCCTCTTCTATAAAAGCTGAATTGAACATTTTTTGCCTGTTAATTACATTTCCTTCAAGTGGTCAAGGACAAAGAATGACATTAGAGGTGGTGTTTGAATGAATAACCTGAATATTATAAAATTGAGTCTTTTTAAGATGCTGCATTGACACACAATTAAACTGAAACTTGGATATTTATTAAACTAATAATAGGCTGAAAACCTTTGTTCAGCAGTTTTTAAATATTGAAAAGCCTTGAATATACCATTCACAAAAGAAAACAAGCAACCCTTTGAGCACTGAGAAAGGAGTAGAAACTTCTAATATCTAGTACATTAATCTCCCTTAAGATCAAAGGTTATGAATTGGATTCCTGCTTCTGAAATCCAAACTGAATATCAATATACCAGGTGTAAAAAGGATTACTTTTTAATGTGCTTTTTGATGATCAAGGGTTAGCTATTTAGTGGAAGGTAAATGGCCAATTTCTGTGACTGATTTAATTTATGATCATACGGTCTGTTTGCACTGAAACACACAGCATTTCAAGGAAGTCTATAATGCCAAAGTAGTGGAGTGGTCCAGGAAGAAGAAATATAATCTTAACTAATACTTCAGTCAAATTAAAACAGCTTTTTAGTTGTTCATTGGAAACTATACCAGCACAATTTAAAAACAAATAAAAAAGTAGGTAGGATTAACAAAATGATTAACAGAACACTTTAAAAAAAAAAAAAGTAACACCGAGTTGATTAGTGATTTACATTGAAAATTAAGCAGCATAGCTGTTGAGTAGCGTGTTTAGGAATCTGAACGTTCACATAAATATATGCATGATGAATTCTACAGCCTCAGTCATCACAAAGGCAAGTGTTTTCTTCCTTCTTCTGAATTCTTTCACAATAGCTGAATGACCTCCTTAAATTGTTTAATACCTTCATGGCTAACCTGGAAGCAAACCTCATGTTTTGACTGTCTTTAGGATGCATCCAAACCACTGGAGGTGTTGCTGCTGGAGAAAAATCGCTCGTTGCAGTCTGAGAACGCCACACTGCGTATCACTAATAGTGACCTGAGCGGTAGGTTGATGTGATTTTCTGCTGTGATACTTCGTTTACTATCTGGGGGGGGAAAGGAGAGTGAATGTGAGATGAGAGCCCAAGCTAGTGTGTGACAGAAAGATTAATGGACAACAAGGACCTTGAATAATGTTTGATTTTGCTATTGTATAGGCTGGATAATAGAATAAGACTTGAAGACCTGAGAGCTGCTCTGAAGGTTAGAAAAGAGAGGCATTGCAGGATGTACCAAATGGTAGCATTCAAGGCTGGTTTCAGTTTCGGTAACAAATTCAGCAGTGGCGCAAAAAGCTCTGTCCCCTCCCCCCCAACACACACACAAATGTGAAGCCAAGTGTTTGCATGTAGAATACAATAATCTTCCTATCTAATATACTTAGATATTTTCATGAGCAGATCAGTTTAAAAAACAAATACTGAAATAGCTGTGTCTTTATTAGCTTTCCTGATGTGGGTATTTTACATTTTCTGTGCAAATTTTTTAAATGGTGGCATCATGGAATTTCCAGATACTTGAATGCTTATGGCTTTTGCTGCTGGTAAAGAGTTAAAAGTTGTCATTGGCACTGGGGTTTCCTATGTTCTGAAATGTATATGACTTTAACTGAGCAATCTTGTTGCATCCATTTAAACGTGATTTCTTTAATTAAATTGATTTGTTCCAAAATGTAAATGCTTGCTGCATTAGGTTCAGCCAAATCCATTGAGTAATGTCTTGAATAAGAGACACTAAAGAAACTTGCTGTTTGTAATTGACTTTATTTTAATTGTATAACTGCACTTCATGTAATTGTTTTAGTTTTAGAGTTTGTAAGGGGGATTCTCCAGGCTGCAACATACAAGAAAGGTGCAAACATGAAATGCATGTTGTTTGTTTTGGGGGCCTTGTTTGGCATATTAAAATTTAAATTAATAAAAAAACAAACCACCAACTCATTGGCCCTTGTAAAAAACTGCACTTTTTCCCTTTTGTGGGGCAAACTTTGCATTTTATCTTGGTTTTTCCCTTTTTAATCCCCCATAATGCATTATGTTTGACCTTCCTTGTAGGGTCAGCCAGGAGAAAAGGGAAAGACCAGCCTGAGAGTCAGCGTCCTGCAACCTTGCCGGCCTCCCCTTCTTCTCAGTTGCTCCGCAACACAGGGGAGCAGGCTTCCAATACTAATGGTACACACCAGTTCTCACCAACGGGTTTAAGTCAAGACTTTTTCAGCTCATCCTTGGCAAGCCCCAGCTTACCCCTGGCCTCCACAGGAAAATTTGCACTAAACTCTCTCCTCCAGCGACAGCTAATGCAGTCCTTCTACTCCAAGGCAATGCAGGAAGCAGGAAGCACAAGCATGATTTTTTCAACAGGTCCTTACAGCACAAACTCCATATCTTCCCAAAGTCCATTACAACAAAGTCCAGATGTTAATGGCATGGCCCCATCTCCCAGCCAGTCAGAAAGCGCTGGGAGCATCTCTGAAGGCGAGGAGATAGACACAGCAGAAATTGCACGTCAGGTGAAAGAGCAATTGATCAAGCACAATATTGGACAGCGGATATTTGGACATTATGTCTTGGGACTGTCACAAGGGTCTGTGAGTGAGATACTAGCCCGGCCAAAGCCATGGAATAAACTGACTGTGAGAGGCAAGGAGCCATTTCACAAGATGAAGCAGTTCCTCTCAGATGAGCAGAACATCCTGGCGCTACGCAGCATCCAGGGTAGACAAAGAGGTAAGTTCTGTTTACTAACTGATTTAAACTTTGGTCTCGTGGGCTATGAATATGCAAACCAGTGAAAATTTTTCTCCTGCTAGGCCATTTATGCAACAGAATTGTTTTTCTCCTTACTCTTTTAGAGAGCTACGGTGCAGGAACGTATGCTCTACAAAACATAACTTTTCTAAATCTAATTTTCTGACTACATTGTTTTCCAGCAGTTATACACTATAGTGTGTTTGACATTGAGAAGCAGAGATTTTCCTTATTCTCTGGACTTGATTGATTTTTTTGTTGGAAAGAATGAAGAGCTGGTGTATTAAAGCCTGTCTTAATTGAGAATAGCCCTATATCGGAATGAAACATTGAGTGAAAAGTAGCTCTCAAGAACGTCAGCCACCACATGTACCTCCAAAATTATAGCAGGGATTGTTTGCAGAGAACGGGTGTTTATTGTGCCCCTAAGAACTCTGAAGGCAATTTTTCCTGTGTGTCTTGAAAAAATTATATGGGTGATGCATAAGATCATTAGTTTAACAAAAAAAATTATTAACCCACATTTTAAAGCGGCTTTGCTTACTTCTTAAGATTTTCTATATAAATAACATTCACTTTCACTTCCGTGTGATTAATTTTAAATAAACACTGAAGCTTGCATTTAAGAAAATGAAAAGAAAGCTGTTAAAAACCTAGAAATAGTTGAAAGAACAGGCAGCATTTCCATAAATGTTGTTTAAATGAAAATGAACGTCATTACTTTTATAATTTGTTCTTCCTTTTGATGATTATACTTGGGAGGTTTATCTACCCATCTTTAGACATTTCTTTAGATCTATCTAACCTCTTTTCTGTATATAGATGTAATTTTTATTAACAAATCAGTCAGCCTCACTTCTTCCAAAGTAGCCTTCTCCTCTAATGCTCAGACAAAGACTCAAAGGGTTTAAGAGAAGCTTGAACTCTTGTATTTAGTGATAGGCAGCTATCTTTTCATGTCACACAGCCCATGATGTCAGCACAATCATCCCGATTGTTTTATTCTTACCAAACTTGTTTTTCAACAGAGAATCCAGGCCAGAACCTGAACAGACTATTTCAGGAAGTACCGAAACGAAGAAATGGGTCTGAAGGTACGTCACAGGCAGGTGTTTTTCTTTGCAGTTAATATCTAGAAAATGGAGTGTGCTCTAGCTGTGTGTTTCCTTAAAACTGTGCAGTTTGATTCTGGCCTGGAATCTGATGGAAAAACAGTAAGTATAAAACAAACCATGGGTTAGAAGAACACTTTACTTTTTCTAATTCCACCATTACCATACTAACTTGACATGTTTTGGATACTTCCTCCATACACCATCCAAATATGTATGTGTATAAAAAGAGATAAGTGATAGAAATGGCATTACAAATAATGAAAACCTTTGAGATACTGTTTGGCTGTCTTCCTTGTGGCTTCCAAGCAAGAAAGTTACCCAATGCTAAGTAATTCCTTCACAAATAGGTAAAAAGTATTCCATCTATACTACGGATATCCTTCTCCTAGGATTTTGAGTACATGTTGACAAATACACTACAAGTTGCTGTTAAAATGGTGTAGAACTTATCTTAGCATAATATATGAAAAAGCCTGGACAAATGTATCATTGAAGATCAGATCAGTAAACTACTAATTGAGGAAGTAGGAGTTGCTATTTAAGTATAAACTTTTTTGCCTTGTTTCAGACCAATGACAGAATTTTGCTTTTAGCAAGATGGCAAAACAAAAAATAAATGAAAACCCACCCTAAAAGAGTTGTTTTGTTTCTGATAGAAAATTATATGGCCCCTATTAGTGATATATGTAGGTCATTTATAGAGCATTACTACATGATGAAAAATGCACT
Source organism: Trachemys scripta elegans (assembly GCF_013100865.1). Lineage (NCBI taxonomy): Eukaryota > Metazoa > Chordata > Testudines > Emydidae > Trachemys > Trachemys scripta. The sequence goes on from NC_048315.1 coordinate 18,604,910, forward strand.
AAACTGAAGTAATCTTCAAAATCATTAGGAATTTTCTATCTATCTTTCTTTGCTTTAAAAACAAGAACTAAGCCTCATATTGTTCAGGAATATCTTAAGGGTTATCGACACTTAAAAATGTATTTCTCCTATTGTTTTGACATCCTGGAGAGGTAAAATAAACTAGAATACATATTGCTTTCTTATATCCAATGTTCTCTATCTTAGATTCCAGTCTGGAATAAAATGTACAGTGTATTCAGATACCATACAGGGTCAAACCAGCTAATGTGATATTTTATAAGTGGTTCATGCCATCACATTTTTAGCTGCCCCAAAGAAGGGAATAGACTAAAGATTTTTTTTAATTCCTGCTGGATAGTACAATTTGTGTAGTACTTGACACTAAGTACATGACCTACTGATTCTTCTACTGTTTATATATTAAAGTTATCCTGTAGCTGCTGCTGAATGGTAATATACCATGTATTTTCAAGCAGAGAAAATTTCTTTAAAAGAATGGAGTTTCCAGTACTGGTGAAGGTCAATAAATCTTAAAATCCTCCTAATGAGTGCTTACAAACACCTCTGCAAACTGTTCTCAGAATGAATTGCAGATGCTACACTCAGTGTTTGTTAAAAAGATTGCTTAACGTCATTAGTTTCCTTCTTCTCTTCAGGTAACATCACCACAAGAATCCGAACCACAGAGACTGGCTCTGAGGAAGCCATCAAATCCATTCTAGAACAAGCCAAAAGGGAGCTGCAAGTACAGAAAACAGGTACAGTCTCACTTTGTCTCTTGTTCCTTTTACTTCAGAATTTAATTAAAACAATTATCATGAGCTTTCTGGTCGGTTAATTATGTTCTTAAAATCTTGAACATATTTTTGCAGAGCTGTTTCTTTGGAGTGAGGAGGGGTTCATGTATATAACATATATTGAGTTTTACTTTATATCCTTAGTGCTAGATGGAACCTTTAGATAAAGTCACAATTCCTCTCCTGCTCCTGCCTTGCTCCCGGGGGAAAGTAAATTGTGACACCCTTTACATTGCATCGCATACTTCCTCCGTTGCACTGATCCACATGTTCTGGCCAGCATGCTGGAATGGCAGAGCCATTTCTACCAGCTTACTCGTAGGAGGGGGAATACTGGCCTCACAGCTCCTGTCCTTCTTTTCCTCAAATCTGACCAAACATCAAAAGACCCACTATGGTTGGTGATTTAATCTGTCCTACTCCCCTGCTAGCCCAGTCATGAGCTAGCCCTTAATTAGTATGTTCTCACCGCACTATATTTTTCATGAATTGGGATTATAACATAATCAGTCCCGAATCTGACTTTTACAGGGCTTTATTTCATGGTGTAAATTGTTCCTTGGAGCTTATTTGCTTTCCATTTTCTGATTTTAAAAATGCACTTCAAAATGGTCATGCCAGTTCAAACAGTGTTTCCTTTTCCAATGCGCCTGTCCAGGTTATCTTCCCACTGTCTAATTTTTCATGCATTTGACAGCTATCAAAACTTTTTAACTAATTCTCCAATCCTGCGTATCCATTTATGGAGCTGGCACTGCACTAGAAAGTGCTTTGCATTAAATTTCATTTTTAGAAATAAATGTTGGTTTATTACTTTGGATATTCAGCTTCCAAATTAAAACAAATCACATGGCAAAAAAATATCTGCAGGAGTAATGGAAAGATGGTTTTAGTAAACAAAATAAAGATAATAGATGTCTAAATGTGGAATAGATACAGTCATTTAAAACAGATTAATTACTATATTCTTTTGCAACACACTTTACATGAGGATCTCAAAGTGCTTTGCAGACACTAATTAATTAAGCCTAAAACTTCCTATGAGAGAAATAGTTAGATAAAGCAGAAGAGGCATCCCCATTGACTTTTTTCCCTTGTCCTTATTTCTGATTTACTTTGTGGGCATGAAGGAGAAGGGACAGAGGGTGTGAGAATGAAAACATGCATAGATGACACACAATATTATTATAGGATAATCTGCATAATTATATTAATCCTATTTATTTTCATTTGTGGCCACTTCTTGAAGTGCACAGCTCCCTTAGTCACATCAGATGCATCACATTGCCCAACCTCCATAATGGGATTTTTAAGCCTTGGAATTCTTCTTCAACTGAGGTTTGGAGACTGCTGTAAATCCAAATGCAGGACCACCTTACCAAATCTCTTGACCCTGGAGAAGTGTACGTTGGGACTCTCCTCTGGAATTGCAACCTTTGCTGCTTCATACATTGGCTTAGGAAGGCCATATCAGCACTAATTCACCACTAAAACCCTTCAGTTGGACTCTTTGTCTCTTCTTTGATGCCCATGGGCTCCATACAGGGTAGAGATCAAGAGTTATTCCTAGAGCTTCTGCTTGGCAATGCAGACCACTGTGGCTGGACATCAAACTTATTTTTGAAAACTGTTGAATAATTGTGTTCTTTTTAGCGACATTTCATTCAGTGGTTTGGAAAAAAAGAGAGAGAGAGCTGAATAGTCAGGGGGAAAAAAAGAATTAAGTTCTTTGTAAAAGTCCTTGAGTTTTTAAATTTCCAATTCTGTTTTGGGCAGTAGAAGGATTAACCCTATCAGATTATTTTTGTTGTAACAGGACACTAGCAGTGCAGCCAGGTGACTGGATTTTGTTTGTGCATGATTCATTTGGGGGAGACAGAGAACCAAATGCTTAAGTAAATGCAGCTGGGACCATGAAATGTTAATGTCACTTTTGGGGAAGTATACATTTGTGGGGGCGGGGAGAGGAGAGGACCACTTTTTCAAAGCTGTATATTTGCAAATCAGTTATACATATGGAGTTTGGGTGTCTGGGTGTGCATGTGTGGCTGCAAATATTTTCCAGGGGCTAACTTTGAAAACGGTCGTCTTTGATTAGAGAAAATCAGATTTTATATATATATATGTAGAAATGTACTGCAGACCGTCTGTTCCCTCACAGGTTTGTTAGGAAACATTTACAGTGGCACTGAATGTGTATATTATATAAAAAGTGTTATAGTTCATCTTTGGTTTGTTTTCACAGCTGAGCCGGCTCAGCCACCTTCTGCATCTAGCAGTGGCAATTCTGATGAGGCCATTCGATCCATTCTGCAACAAGCCCGACGTGAAATGGAAGCACAGCAGGCTGCCCTTGAACCTGCCTTAAAAACAACATCTTTGTCTCAAGCAGACATTTCCATCTTGTCCCCAAAACTAATATCTACACCTGCAATGTCTTCAGTTTCCAGTTATTCTCCATTGGCCTTGTCGCTGAAGAAACATTCAACTGTCATGGATTCTAATATATCTGCATTGCAGAATCTCTCTGGGCTAAAAAAGGAGCACCAGGAAACACCAGTTTTAGAGCTTCATGGAATAACTGATTCTGCACAGGGTGTGCTGAGGCATGTTAAAAATGAATTGGGACGTGGTGGTGTTTGGAAGGACCATTGGTGGAACACTGTTCAGCATGACAGAAGAAATACCACTCTTTCTGAAGATACAAAGGTCGAGGAAGCCAGCAGTGGAAAAGAAAAGGTCAGCAACCAGACAAGGTCAGATCGTAGCCAACTTCAAGGACCATCCTCTTCAGAATACTGGAAGGAGTGGCCAAATGCTGAATCTCCATATTCCCAGAGCTCTGAATTGAGCATGACTGGGGCAAGCCGCAGTGAGACACCACAAAATAGCCCCCTTCCTTCCTCTCCTATTGTACCTATATCAAAGCCATCCAAACCCTCAGTTCCTCCATTGACACCTGAGCAGTATGAGATTTACATGTACCAGGAAGTGGATACAATAGAGCTAACTCGTCAGGTCAAAGAAAAGCTAGCAAAGAATGGCATCTGCCAAAGGATCTTTGGGGAAAAGGTAAAGAACTGATTTTTCATTACACTAACACTCTCAACATGTAGCACTATATTCTTATGTATAGGGATGTGAATCTGCCCCATAAAGGCTCAACATTTCTTTTTCATTCAGTAGTTACAAAATATATTTACAAGTGAAAGGTATGAGTCATGTCTTATTAAATTTCACAGATTTTCTGCTTCTAACTTCTATACGAAAAGCTTCTTCAATAGCTTACAGTAAGAACATGAAGCTAATTTCTTCTTTTCACAGTTCAGGGCAACTGCATGTGTATTCCCCCTCCGGGGTCCACCAAGTGCACCCACTTAACGGTTTCTGGCTCCCAATCATCACCTCTTGGGCAGAGACCAAGGCTGCACAATTCCTTTACTACGCTGTAATATTCTCAGCAAGCCAGGCTACCTAAACAGGCCAGGATCTCCACTTTCCTTTCTCTGTAAAGGTTATGAACAGTATAATTGCCTCTAGTTACAAGTTACTACACAGCTCTTTATAGTCAAGCACATTTATTCTTACGATGCAAACAATACAGAAAAAAACATACTAAAACAGTAAAAGTTCCCATACGCTAACCAGAGGTCACCCATCAGTCTTCTGAGGGCTTAGTAGGTCTATTCCTTCTAACCCTTCCACAAGGATTGCCCCCCCCCCCACCCCCACACACACCTAGACAGAAGGTCCTGTCCATTTGCTGGATCAGAAAGAAGGCCCTGAATCAGTTTAAATTCAGGCTATTTATCAAAAAGTCCTTCTTTTTGTCTGTTGGTCTCTGGGGAATCTAGTTTGAGCTATTATGTGCAAGCTTCCCCAGGAGGACCTTACTTACCTCTTGGGGTGTGGGGGACAGGAAAATGACAATCTGGCTGATTTGCATAATCATCACTCTCCATTTTTAACTCTGGAGGAGCTGTGGTAGCCCTGTCCTATGCAGAACACAGTCATATATAAACCATTCATTTAAAACAAATGGACCCCAACAATACTGCATGTGGTTGCAATATCTGTGTTACTCCTCAGCTACATTCATTTTAAGTTTGAACATATATCGAGACACGATATTTAATATCCACTAAAGCAGTAGTCCCCAAACTGTGGGCCACACACTCCCTAGGAGGGCACGGAGGAAAGTTCAGGGGAAGGGGAGGAGAGGGCGCGCCACCCAGCTGCGCTCTGTTCCCAGCTGCCGTCCCGGCTCCCGGCCCCAGCCTTGGCCCATGGCTACGGCACCAGCCTCAGCCCATGGCCACGACCCAACCTTGGCCCCTGGCCGCAGCTCCGGTCCCGGTCCCAGATCCCCACCCCCAGCTGCAGCCCCAATCTCGCCTCCTCCTCCTCCCCCCTGCGAGAGCTGCGGCTCTGGCTCCTGGGAGAAGTAGGGGTGTGTGGACGGCATAAGGGAGGGTGACCCTGAAAAGTTTGGGGACCACTGTGCTAAAGTGAACTCATGGAATATTTGAGTAATATCCTTGCCACAGATCAGTAAATCTTAACAGATTTTTGTAGATGAAGGTTAAGGGACTCCGGAAACCTGAAATTTCTTGTTTAATATTTAAAAATAATATAAGGGGATTTGGAACTCTCTCTGCTCTTCAGTCTTACATTTTTAGTTAAGAATTCTTTATATAGTCATTGCTCAGCCCCTAAGTGTCCAGCCTCCCAGTTAGCATTAATATCTTTTTTTTTTTTTTTTTTTAAGTGAGCCTTTGGTGATACATATACATATTGTAGAATGTGGCATTTTGAAGCTACAACACTCCGAGTTCTGATGGTCTCAGATCTCATAGCTAAGCAGAGTCATTACTTAGATGGAAGACACCAAGGAGCATCTAAAGCTACAGGAAGTGGTGTTGGTGATTCAGTAGGTGGCATTATTCCCTCTGATTCGGTACTGAATCAATGTCCCAGCAGGATACTACATACATTATGCTACTACAAGTACCATGTTTCAAATAAGACATAAAACTAACAGCTTGACCACTTGGGGTCATTAGATATTCTATGGCGCTTTCCTAAAACAATGGATGTTAAACTCAAGTGTCCCGGCTGAATTTCAGGTCAGCTAATTCCATTCTGCCTATCTACATTCCTCCTGTAGTTTTAATTGGCTACAGTATGACAATATTCACTTCCTCTCTCAAACTATTGTGTACAGTTGCAATTCATTGTTAAAGATGAGCTAACGTGTACAAAACGAAGCTGTTAAAGATTTAAATGATTAGCACAATTGATGGGTAAATCTGAAAGTTTCAAGTATGTTTATTATAAAACAAAATACATAAAAGTGGTTTCCTGTTTTTATTTACCTGCTAGGACCAGGTCTCTGATTCTCCAGTTAGAACTGATGACATTACATCATACAGTGTATTATGCAGCTCCCTGTGCTCTTGTAGGTGTTTGCTCTTGCAGGAAAAACGCCGACTCCTTCCTGAACTCAATATTTACACACACAAAAACATTTCCATTTACTTATAAAATATGCATATGTAATTAAAGCTACCCCTGTGCTTTCTGGTTAATGATTAATATACACATGACATGAGCAATATGCCAGTGGTAAGTATATCACAAAAGTTACCCACCCCTAAATTAAATATGCTAATATGCCATTCTTGGTTGCTTCATTTCAGGTGTTGGGCCTGTCCCAAGGGAGTGTCAGTGACATGCTCTCCAGGCCAAAGCCATGGAGTAAATTGACGCAAAAAGGCCGAGAACCATTTATTCGTATGCAGCTCTGGTTGAATGGGGAACTGGGACAGTGTGTCCTGCCTGCACAAGGGCAGCAACAAGGACAAGGTAATTAAAATTCCACTATGTTGTTTGCTTTGAAGGAGAGGAATTATTTTTAAATTTCAGTAAGGGAGAGTTTTTTCTTAAGTTAGCTCTGCCATTTGTATAAGTAGAATTGCCCATCTCGACTTAACAACCTGTTGTTAAGGGACTCACCTGGATTTTACGCAGAAGGTTTCTGCTTAATTCCTAAGCAGGAGATGATGAGTTAACAATTAAAATAGCGATGTTTATGCATAAAAGCATATAAATCAAGCAACTTTGGATAAAGAGCTAGAAAAATGTGAAAGTTAAATTCAGTCACATTTTAATAGGAATTATGTGTTGGGGAAGATATTTCTAAAGTTCTCTGAAGAATTTTGAGTCCTGTAACCAGATAAAAGAATTAAGTTTTAAAGAGTGGTTGTAATTCTGTTTTTTACCATTGTTTTTATTATGCTGTTTAGAAGTACCAAATATCTAGTTGTTGTTTTTAGTAATACCAAGACAGATTTTGTCCTCACTTGGTTGTAACTGAGATCAACATTTGACTAATTGTTAAATCTGTTTAGAATTGGAGTTGTTGCCTGGTTTGGTGAATTGGGAGTCTCCTTTATTGTTCCCTGATTTTTACTGTTCTCTCTTCTTTAGTCCTCCACTCAGTGACATCACTGCAGGATTCCCTACAGCAGGGATGTGCAAGCTCAGGTAATCAACTGGCTTCAAATGCTTTGCTGTACAGTAATTCACTACATTTTATTCTATTGCTGTTGCCTTGATGCCCAAAGGATTCTTGTGTTTTGTTGTTATAGCATGCAGGAGCACCTTCAGGGTTTTTATTAACAGTTAATTCCTTATCCCCTCTGTGTTGCTATGGCAGATCTTGAAAATGCAAGCATTTAACAGGATACATTAGACTGAAAGACTATGATCTGAGATAATTTGCTCTGTATTATTTTTTACCATAGTTTATCAATTTGACATGTGACAGTGGCTGTAAAACAGAAGTGTTTCATTTGTAATATGATCTACATACCTCAACTGCCTTATTTGTTGGTATACTTTTTCACCCTCAGTTGTGGTTCTAAACCAGCTTTTCTAATTTAAAGTTGAGGAAGATTGCTAAATATGCAGCTCACCCTCCCACCCCTTCACTAAAACACAACAGAGATTTGTGAAAAATGCAAGTGAATTGCTTAAAGATGTTTCTGAGGATGACCATTACAGTAGGGAGCCCAAGTATAAAGCAGCTGTTTTCCTGCTGTTAGATACCAAACTCTACCCACGCACACTATTTAACCAGTGATACAGTTAACTGATGTAAGCCATTTATACTGTATTCCAGGCTAGAGAAACACTTGTGTTCTGTGGTTGCAAGATGATCGGGTGCTATAAATGCGAGAATTACAGCAATTCAGAATGGAAAGGAAGGACTGTTAGGTCATCTTGCCCATCTCCTTGCAATTGTAACACAGCACCTTTTTCTAATAATTTGTCCAGTTCAAGTTAAATGTCCTAAATAATGGGGTTTCCACCATTTTCCTTACTGTGAGACTCTTACAGTGAGATGTATTAGGCTGTAAAACAGAAGTGTTTCATTTGTAATATGATCTACATACCCCAACTGCCTTATTTGTTGGTATATTTTTTCACCCTCAATTGTGGTTCTAAACTTATTTATTTCTCATATTGAGAAATTCTCTAAAATTTCCCCAGGAGTTAGATGAAAATAGAATGAATAAAGGCAAAATGTCAGCATTAAAACCAACCATGAAAATAAAATCTTCATGAATAAAATTAGAAACAGTCTTTGCAATCACAGAGCTATTGTTACTTACCTACAAGCATTTAAAGAACATGTAAATTTCCTGAGGCATTTTTACACTGCTGCTCATGACAGTATGCAATAGCTACTTTTCTGTAGCATTCATCCAACACCAGACGGTCACTATTCTAATTTATATATATAAATAATTAAGAAAACATAAATGTATTTATGATATTTTCTAACAGATCATTTAAAACTAGTAGGGTTTCAAATGGGAGGGAAGGGGGAAAAGGCTATATTTTTATTGTTAATCATTTTTCTGGTCCCTAACAGTAATTAAGAAAGGGTTGAAATACTGACCTACAGTGTTGGAATCTGATCAACGTATGGGTTCCCAGGAGGCTAGCTAGTAGCTAACAGTTATTTCCTTCAGGAAGTTTAGATGAGTTAGTGTGAGGTTCTGCTCCACTGCTCCACATCTCCACCTAGTCTGTCAGTTACTGCCCTTGAGCTAATATTTTGCAATGTGCTAAGTTTTTATTAGCTGAATGGAGCATATTATTGATTACCACCCCTTATTTTTGCCTTAAAGGTGACCTGCAAATGAGGGGGAAAATGGGATTGTGTCCATTTCTTTCTTTTTATGATTAAAAATAAATACACGAATAAAATTGTTTATTTTTAGAATTAGAAGTTCATTTCTTGTTTTCCCTTTTATACTTGGTAGAACTAATAGGCTTATGACATCATAGGAGATTGAAGCATGATCAGTTGAGAGGGGACGGATAGTCTGATGATAGTTTTTGTTGCCACCTATATTTTAATTCAAATGCCTGGCAAACAGTTGGTAGAAAAGCTGTGTTTGTGTACTTGAGGGCTGTAAATGCTTCAACTCCAATTTGACTGTCCTTCAAGGAGTTTTCCAGCAAAACCAGTGAAGACAAAGACATATCTAAAGTAAAAATCAAGGAGAATGTAACTTTTTTTTAACATTCAGGACTTCTCTGTATGATACACAACCATATAGATTTATGATCTTATATCATAAATAAACAAAAAAGGGTCCAAACCTTTAATACATTTAAGTATTTGCAAGAATAGCCTCTGATACCAGACTGTAATCTGATACTCTTCTGTATTCTGTGTCTGTGAGTTTTAAGCATCAGGCTAGTAATCAGAAGATCCTTGCGCAGGTTCTACTGAATAAGTTTTACACACTAATGCTATCTATACTTCCAGTGGTGGAAAAGAAAATCAGTATGTTCGTTCTTACATTTTCTTCATGAATCTTTCTGCCTTTGGGTAAATCTGTCTTTTTAATGAGGTATGTGTCAACAACATGGACCAAATCATATGGAAAAAAATTCTAAATTAATGTCACCCAACTGCATCAGCATGTTTCTTTTTCTTTTTTTTCCAGTGAATTTGGCCCTTATTTAGTTGCATTTTTGATGGTCAAAGCTAGATTAGAATTGAGAATAATGGAGATATCCCATCTCCTAGAACTGGAAGGGACCTTGAAAGTTCATTGAGTCCAGCCCCCTGCCTTCACTAGGAGGACCAAGTACTGATTTTGTCCCAGAACCCCAAGTGGCCCCCTCAAGGATTGAACTCACAACCCTGAATTTAGCAGGCCAATGCTCAAACCACTGAGCTATCCCTCCCCCCAGTTAGAGAGTTGCAATATATATTAGGACATGTATATATGATTGAGTGTTTTGAACACTTGTATGTAGCTCCTGTATTGGTTTTATTTGGATTTTTTGAGTTACTTTCTTTACTGAGTGTCTGTAAAACGTTAACAAAAAAAGATACCGTGGTATTATGTACCAATTCCGTTGATTGCCTTGATATTCCCAAGAACGTTGAATTTTTAATTCACTTCTGTATTTATCCTTTGTGAAGGTCATATAGTATCCATATACTACATTAAAGACTTGCATGTGTTTTTGATATGTGTTTCTGTTAGGGTCTTCTTTTGACCTAATGTGGAAATCTTCGTTTGTCAGTACAGCTGCGGGTGATCTCAGGGGATTTTGAATTTCCCTTTTGTTTGTCTTCCTTTCTGAGTATCATCCATCATTCCTAACTTCATGCTGCTTAGCAGTAGTAATGCTCATGGGAATTGAAGAAAGGATTATAGCTGCATAAAATGGGGAGCTCTAATTAAAGCTTGTTTTTTAAATCAAAATCTTGCTTGAGATAATTGCACATCACCTAGTGAGTTAAAAACCAAAGATCTATTGTATTTAGATCTACTGAAATATTACATAAAACCTTTCTTTTCAAAATAAAAAAATGTGTAACAACAAGGGATGATTAATCTTTATCATCCCTTGGGAAAGAAGTACGGAAAAATCCAAGACAAGTATAAAGTATACTCCAGATGTGATAGTAGTACATGCATTGCAGAATGACAAGAAAGCCAGATATCTGATCTGTCTATCTCTATTCATACCATGCTCATCAAAGTGTTATCTTTCAATAACAGAAGCTAACAGGTAGTTAATTGTGGATTGGGTCAATCTCCCTATTACACAGCAACAAGAGTTGTTAGATATTGTTTTCGGTCTTGTTTTAATTACTGTTGTGGGAAAACTAAGGCAAAGATATGAGTGTTACTCTTTTGTTCTGGATGCAGTGAGATTCCGATCTCTTGAGGAAAGGAGTTTGATAGCCTCAAGTTGGTCATGAAAAAAGCTCTATCCCCATTTCTCATGATTCTTACCTTTATTGTGCATGGCTTTGTAGCTCCAGAGGAGCACAACTGTTACAGGAGGTGTTCCAGTAGTTAGCTCAGACCAATCTATTGAGAACTTTGATAATTCGAACCATGTGCTAATATACATGGACATTGGTTCCTCTGCTCCTGAGACCATCTCAGATTTGGATTTTATCATCTGTGAAACAGGCGAATAACTCCCTGTAGCAAGAGATACTGGGTTCTGTGAGAATGCATTCTCGGTTAACAAAGTTGCTCATGGTTTGAAATGATTCTGATGAATATGACTTTATGGCCAGTAAGATGGAGAAGAAAGGGTGATCTCTTGATCTAAGAATCATGAGACTAATGGAATTCCTTACACAAGTAGGTTAAATTCAATTACTTATTTTAAACTTTGGTTAAAGGGGCTAATAAAAATATTACTGCCATTATTATCAGTGTGAGCCAGACCAGAATAGAATTTTTTAGTTAGTTACTTAAAGCTGTATGGATAATTCAACAGAATCAAGCCCCTTGTGCTAATTCTAAAATGTAATTTTAATAGGCGAATTGGTTAAGTTTCCACATCACTTGTGCATACTGAGGTTGCAGCAGTAGGATATCAACTGGCACCTCACAGGGGCAGCTGCTATAGTCTGTCTATCTTATGTGTGTGATTAAATTCTGTGCTATTTCCTTGATAATTTGGACCGTGAAAACCTTCCTGGTAACTTTTCTAGTATCAGTAAAGCAAGGAGAATCACTGTCCAATGCACTTTATTGGGACCTTAAAATGCAGTGCAAAGTCGGTATTAAAGTTGAATCTTAGTATAATAGGGACAGCATTGCTAGAACATTAGTTTCATGTTTCTTTTCTAGAACTGTTCTTTTATCACAATCTGTTTTGTGTATCAATAGTACTGTGTGTGTATTATTGATGCTTAGTAAATAATTAATTTTATTGAAACTCTACCGCTATTCTTTTTCATAGACCCTTTAGCATAGGAGATGCCTTTATCATACAAATGTTAATCTTTTTTTTTTTATGCACGTTATTCTAAAATTTCTCCTGTTTAAAGCCCTTTCCCACTCATTTTTATTTTGGGTCCACATGCACTAAGTAAACAATGATCAAAACTTCCGCAACACAATTCCCTCCTCATTGTGGTCCCTACCTTACAGGTATAAAAGTGTGTTTGGCATTCTAAAATCTGTAATTATGAGCACCAACATTATAAGGAAAGATTCATTGTAGATGTAATGTAGTAACTAGGTGACATTCTTTCCCTATTCAAGTGGCGGAAAGGGAACTCATGCAATACCCTGAAGCTGATCTTAATTTATTTTAACTAGTTAATATGGGTCTATATCTTCATTTTTAGAAGTTCTGCACACAATCCAGTGCAACCTATGTTTTGGTCAGGCTGTGTGGATTCCATAAATCCACTGTCCTATGGTCTGAGCACAAGACTGCGAGCCAGGAACTCAGGCATTCTAATAGTTGTCTCTGTCACTGATTCCCTCAGTAAACTTGGGCAAGTCATATAGGCTCTCTGCCTCAGTTTCTCCATTTGTAAAAATTGAGATAATACCTACTTTACAGGATGCTTCTCGTAATTAATGAATATGTATAAAGCTTGAAGATGAAAAGTTTAATTAGTTGTACTGTAACCACTGCTATTTTTATCAAGCAGTTATGGAAAAGTACCAATTAGCACAATATGTCAGTGCACTGAGATTTTTCTAGATCAGCATAGTGCTTACAGTTCCTTATTTAAGGGATTGCAATAGTCCAAAATTGTTGATGAAATCTTTGCTTCTGGAATAGTTTGCTATAATTCATTAGATCAAATGTATTTTAAGATCAACCAAACCATGTAACCTCCATGATGCATATTCTTTCCAAGCTTAGTTCAGAGTGAAGATCTGGTCTGTTAAATATGATAGACTTCAGACACTCATTTCTCTCAATTTCTTTATATTCTTAATCATTCATCAATGTTTTTTCCCCATTCATCCCTTTTTTTGGAGGGGATCTTCCCCCTGTCATAAGAGAGCCTGAATCCTCTAACCCTCCCTCATTACAAACAGTCTGTGGATTCTACAACCAGCTGCTAGCTCCAGGAGGAGTTGGGTATGAAAGAATGATTTCATGTTTTGAAAACCAGAATGTAAGAATAACTGACCCTAAATCAGCAAGCAGCATTGACATAAAGGATGCCTTAGCATTTGTGTTGTGGTGCTGGAAGGTCTGACAGCTTGGGGGGAGAGGGGGGAGATAGGGCTCTGGATGATTTGGCAGCTGAGAAGAAGGGTCAGGCACCTTCCTCTGTATTGAGAGGGAGTCTGGAGGGCTTGGCAGCTGCAAAAGAGGTCAGGAAAGGTACTTATCACTAGGGGTCAGGCATTTGTCTCTTAGTGATGGGAGGGTTTGTCTGCTGGCGAGGAGTCATGTTGGGTTTTTGCTCGCTTGGAGGGAAGTGAGGCACATGTCTCTTCATAGGAAGCTACAAGGGTTTGGCTTCTGGGATTGGTCACATAAGAGTGCTTATCGGGGGAAAGATGGTATTAATCTATTTCACCCCCTTTGGCTATGGTCATGTATACAGGCAAACTACAACTTTAGGTTGCTTGGCAATTTAGTAAAATGTTGTTGAGGTGGATGAGAATTACCTTGTTTTGGCTGCATAAAACAGATAATGGACTGTTTCCTTCCTGAGTTACTGAATAAAAAGTGTATGCTCCAAATGTACAGGTCATTGCTTCCAATCCATAATGAGGATACAGCTTTAAAGCAGGTATGTTTCCCAGGAACTAGTCTTAACATGAAGTAAACATTCTGTGCTGGAAAGTAACAGATTATACCTCTGACAAGTAATTAAATCATGTTTAGATTATAAAGAGCTGTGTGTTTGGTTGATAAATATGTAAGATCATTTCCAAGAAAAGAAAACTCAAAATTACTGGAAAATTAAGTATCCTCCAAGTTACCTTGTGGCTGTCCCTTTTGTTTCAGTGGAGAGGAAGAAAAGGAAAGATGTATGTGTCAAATCTAATTTGATAGATATTTGAGATTTTTTTAAATTTGTAAATAATCATCCAGAAGATTGTTCCTATGATTATTTTAATTCTGATGGAAACAGTTTCCCTTCTAGGTCATCGTTCCCCTACAGAGCAAATGTTGAAATACAATGTTACTGTGTGGGAGCCAGAAAGTTAAATAGATTAGAAATCAAGTATAAAGAAAACTGAAACTGACTGGTCTATTTTCATTGTCCAAGCTGAGTGAAATGCAAAAATTAAATAAAGAATATCAATAAAGTGAATTTGATATTTAAAATTCTTACAGTTTTAATGATCAAAGATGGTACTAATAATACATTTAAGGAAATTTGTTTCTTAAAAAAACAGTATTTGAAACCCTGTGTCCCTCTTTAAGAAGTGTATTCTACATCCAGAATAACATCAGCACCATTTGAAGCATTTTAAAGGCATGAGCCTGAGAGATGCAGAGCACCAGCAAAATTCCTTTGGACATCAGTACTCTGCACATCTCCCATCAGACACTGGGTCAATGATAAAAATACTCCTTTTTAAACAAAATTTATCTTTGCAATTTGTTCCTTCCACTTCTCCTTCCCCTATCCTAACATTATAAAACATACCCTAGCTGCTTCCTTCTCCTAAAAAACTTCATCAGATCCACCTCTCAGATATTTCTTCCACTCCAGCACCCTCTTTTACACCTTTGCTTTCTAAGGAAATACTGGGATGTGTAAAGGTGATGGAAACTGCCCCCTTCCCACTCTCCATATTTTCACACAGATGAACAAATAATTAGTTTAGCCTCAGTGTAACTTCAGTTTTGTTTTACATTTTTTTCTCTCCTTTTCTCTTTTGGAACTTGTATCCTAAAAATAGAGTAAGTTGGAACTGGCAGATGTTTCATTTGTCCTTTACAAGAGGACCAAAATTAGCCTGTTATTTGGTACCTAAATAAAGCAGCAAAACTGTCTTTGTACAAACTTCACAATTACAATCTATTGAAGTTGCAACATTTTATTTTGTTTACTGGTATTACGTAAGCAAGATCAGCACCTAAAAATCCATAAGACCTTGAGAGAGAGAGAGAGAGAGGATGAGCAGGAATGAACACAATTGTGTTTTTTAATCTCCTGTTTTGAGACAGTTATTTTTTCTTGTGAAGGTTTTTTGTTTTTGGTTTGTTTTAAATGTAACTTGGAAATGCTCTAAAACTGCATATTGTAAAGGTAAAAAAAATGTAGTAAAAGGACAGCAATGGTCTCTCTAATTTTCAGAGAGAAAATCTGCACAGAATGCCTGAAGCTGGGTTAGCAGTGGGACTCCCCAGAGGCAACAGAAAGATGTTATAATCAATTACCACATCATAACACTGATGTATGATAATTACTGAGTGTTCCTCCTGAGATAGTGCAGCATTTGGCTGGGATGCAGCTCTTTCATGGTCCACTGCCTGATTAATATGCAAATAATAGGCTGATTGCATGATGAATGCAGAAAATGAGTTCGCTGATAACGTGAGCACCGAAGCGGGAAGATGATAAATTACTTTTACTGACTGTCCTACATTAAGTACCCTTTCTCAACAATTTTATCACAAATTAAGTAAAGCAGTATGGAGAGATTATGAGGATGTGTAAAATAATGTACCTTAATAGCTTTTATAATATTGTTGCGTATAATGTAAATGGCATTTTCTTTCAGTACTTTAGCCAGTACTCCTCCAGAACGGTTTTGCATTTAGTACAGTAACACGCAGGGACAGTCCATTCAGCCGTTTTCTGTAAAGATGAATAGCAATCTTCTATACCAACATATATGACTGGTGATGGGTTGGCCTTTCTTATGAGAAAAAGAATCCAGATATTTAGCCCCTCAAGTATCTTGCCCCTAGCAAATGAATGTCCACATTGTTTAGTGTGTGTGTGGGGGGGAAATATTCTTCAATACAGAACAGGATGTACACTGGACATATGGATGCTGTTGCTCCTGGTTTAAGCTATATGTCCAGGGGCAAACGAGGTTAAGACACTGAACACGTTCATAGAAGCACCTGCATACTCTATCTAAGTTTGTTAAGAAGCTTGAGGTGGAGAGAGGATCAAGCAGATATGATGGTGATAACACGTTGAGTTCTAGTCTCTAACCACCTGGTCATCGGCTGGAGCATCAGCAAAGATGTTACAATAATAACTAAGTTAGGACCTCTTAGAAGCATTGAATTGGTGAAAAATTATTGTCATATAATGATTAATCTTTGCTTACAATAAGGCAGTTTAAACACAAGTTTTGTTATTGGCATCTTGGTAGGATGTTTTTATGACAGATATTTGTTTAATCTTCAGGAACTCATTAATAAAACTGTTCCTACACACAAGCTGCTTTAGTAATAAGGTTACTGAAGATAATTTCTAACAGTTACTGTATTCTTAAATCAATATGGATTTCTGAAGAAGTAGTGAGCTATGGTAACACAGAAAAAATCAGGTTTTTAAAAAGTGTTTGGTGGTGTACGACGGTGTCTGAAAAACCTGCCAGGATGCGAGTGTTAAATCGAATTTTAATTTATATAATTAACTTAAAAATAATCTTCTAAAATTATCTCAGCTGTGATTCTAGAAACTGTGATTGTCTATATGCTAACACAAACCCTCAGTTTTCTTCCCTGTTTTTCAAAAAGTGCATTAATGTAATGATCATCTAGTCCATTCCTGGACCAGTTCAGGAGTGTTCCACAGGCTAATAGCACTGCCAAGAAGCTTTTCCTGGTAGCCTAAATTTCTCTTTTCTTAATTTTGTCCCATTACCTCTAGTTATGCCCTTATTAGTACAAGGTTAAATACTGTAATTCTCTACATCCTTGATGTTCACAGTGCCCATCATTGGTGATTACAGATACACCTCTACCTCGATATAACGCTGTCCTTGGGAGCCAAAAAACCTTACCGTGTTATAGGTGAAACGGCGTTATATTGAACTTGCTTTGATCTACCGGAGTGCGCAGCTGCACCCCTCCACCCCCCCGGAACACTGCTTTACCATGTTATATCCGAATTCATGTTATATCAGGTCGCGTTATATCAGGATAGAGGTGTGTTCTCTTTAGGACCCCTCAACTCTGCAGCTACAAGTGTAACTTTGTACCCAGTTAGAGGCCCAGTCCTCTTAACTTGTTACATATTATATGTTTTGGTTTATGTCAATAGTGCAGTATCTCTTCCCTCACAGCCATGTTTGCATATTAATTCTTACTGTGCTGCATAACTCTTTGCATCAGCACATCAGGAACACCTGGGCAGCAACACCATAGTGCATAGATTGCCTAGAAGACACACTCACAGAGGTTTTGAGAAACAGAAGACTAGCACAGGAATAGCCACCACAACAAAATACATTGAAGAACCAGTTACACAAGAAGGCAACCATGTGTCAGCCTAGGCCTCTGGTAAGGATAAAACACTGTTAACTGCTGTAGTTGCTAACAAAATATTATCCATGCTGCGTGTGGACACACATCATGTTTGGAGCCAAGTATGTTTCTGGCTGGTTATAAATTTGATTTAAAGTCATAGGGTGGACAAAGCATTCTTTAGCCAGTTAGATAAGCTATCTGTAAGTGAACAGCAGTGCACACCAACTCCCTCCTGTGGATCCTGCAAGCGTGAACTAAAAGATACCTACTTCACATTAACCTAGTCCTCTTTAAACAGGACTACATTAATACAAACTAGGCACCTTTTAGTTTGCACCCACAGCATTCACTCGGGGAGTAACAGTGGAGCACCTTTCTGCACGCTGTGTAGTCTGAACTGTGGGGCAGTCTAGACATAAACTTGAACTTTTCTCACTGTTTGCCAGTACCAGTGCTAGACAATGATAAAAATATTCGTTTAGACTGAGCACTGGCCTAACTGACATCTTTGCTACCCTATCACATTATAAATTAAGGCAGTTTGGGACTATATATAGATAGAGATGCTATGCTAGAGACCAAGGAAGTGACACTTTCTTCTCTGCTCTTGAAATACTATATTTAAAACTGCCTGCACCTGATCTACACTAGGGCCTTTACCACTGCTAAGTCACTGGGAACTGCACCACTACTAGCAAACATAATATTAGGCACTATTTTAATATTGGGTTGAATTTTCAAAAGTATGTAATCAAGTTAGATGCCCAACTCCCATTAAAAGCCCACCCTATGTCAGGCTCTTCAACTGCCATTTTGGTTGCTCTTTTCTGAACTCCCATCTAGTTTTGCTACATATTTCTGGTTTTCAGGTGACCGCAGCTGAAAACATATAAATGTAAGTGTGGAACGAGCATAAAATTGTGGAAAATGCAGCATAAAATTGTGGCGAGTTCGTATAATCCCTTGCCGATGCTCAGAAGTAATTTTATTCAAGTGGTCACAACCTTTGGCCCTAATTCTGCAAACATTTCTGCACATGTGTAACCTTAGACACATTCATGAGCATGAGTATTTGCAGGGCAGGGGCCTTTGTTTTTCATTTTTGTTCCCAGAATGTAAAGACGATGAAGTAGCAGCCACATGACGAGCCTAGGCTTTTTTGTTTTCGTTAAGTAACTTTTGAATTATTGGTTAAAGGAATTAAATTGATTTTTTTTCTTTTAAAAACATACAAAAATGGCTGAAGGGATTTTTTTTTTTTTTTTTCAGATTTTTTTGTCACCCACAAAAATTCACCTCTGAGGCAAGACCAAGCCTGGAAAGTTTCAGACATAAGAGTTTTTTTCAGTTATAACATTGGCAGTAAACACTACCACCACCATCACCACACAACAATTATCCAGGGAAATCTATAATCTTAACAATAGCTGGCATTCACTACCATGAATTTATACACATACTTGCTTTACATTATTGTATGTGTGTCTCTCACACATGTAGGCTCTGGAGAAGTGGCTTATTTTCATAAGCCATATTAATGTGCAAATAGGCAAGGTTCACTCATTGAAAACAAACCCATTAAAACACTACCTCTGAGAAAATATTCAGTATTCATAGATCAGTACTATTAATTAGTCATAAGAGGGCTTTACTGTAGTATTGTGCCACAAATGCTTAGCTGATTTATTACTCACGTAGATCAAACTTGTGTTTCATTTCACCAGTGGTGCACAAAAAGCTCATTACTGTGTTTTAGAAGAGCCTGTGAAGACATAAACTCTTATGCAGAAGTTAAAATCACAGTGTAGAAAAATGGAGACTAAATTCTGCATGAAATTTTCAGATGCCAGAAAAGTGAATGCATAACTCAGTGGGAATCTTGCAGTTGACTTCACTTGGAAATGGACAAGGCCCTAAAGATACATCAGTGAGAGTAGGCCCAACATACTCTGGTTTTTAATCTTTAAAATGGAGAGATTATACAAACTAATAATTAGACAGGAAAAACTAGGAGCTAATCCAGTCTCAGTGTGAGCCACTTTGATCTTGGGCAACCTGTCCAAATCTGTTTGTTGCCCATCAACTCACCTGTGGGTAAAAACAGGCTCTCAGTATCAAATGCTCTTCTGGGAGGTGGTAAGAGAATCCTTTGTTGATATTTATCTGTATTCCTCTTCTATAATAATTTGCCATAGAAGAAATAACTAGAGTATTGTATCCTCCCCCTGCTATGTGCCTTATGTTGTTGTTCTGATATTCATTTATAAGTAACTTGAATATGACTAGTTTGGTATGGACCTGAAGCCTGAGGTATGGACATTATGAAAAGTGGTGCATCAAACCAACCGCCAGTTAAATAATGTTTGGGTTATTGTCGAATGTCACAGAGTACCCTGTCATTTTGTTTCAGCAACTTGTCCTTCCAAATGCACAGTTCGCCTTATGGCATGCCAGCAGTAAAAATGTCACTTACAATAATTACTTTTTGGTGAAAATGCTTGCTGACTTCCTACCTTCAAGCTGTTTTTTACACAGTGGGGAGATAATAAGAAATGACTTTATCCTGACTGCTCAAATGAACACTAAATGGAATTTAGGTTATTACTGTATATAGAGGGCTGTGTACTGAAATTTAAATAGTGGATTGGATAAACTGCAGAGATTTGTCTCTGAAAATTATAGTGGATCTGCTTTTTCAATCCACTTCTGTCTAAAACTTAAGGCAGCTGTTGTCTGCCTGCTGCCTTCAGAATATAATATTTTTCTCAATCCTTTTAGAGGCCCCTGAATAGCTTCTGTGTTGCAGATGGTCTTTCCCCCAACATCTCCATGTTTTTGTACTTTATTCACCATCAGTCTTTTGGTAGTAACACACATTCAACCGCTTATTCACTCCATTATTGTTGAGCTAATATAGGACTGAGTACTTCTTTCTGGAAGTCAAATGTGCCACAGAAAAAGTCTCGATACAGTCAATTTTTATTTTGCTCTGAGAACTCAGATGATTTTGGTCCAGATCGCGCTTGTCCTACCAAAAGGCTTTGGATTATATTGTCTTGGCAAAAGGACAAAAGGGAAGGAAACTACTTGTTGCCATGCCTGTAGAAATTAGAGCGTAGCTTGAATCAAAATGTTTGGTGCTTCCTGGGATCCATAGTTCTCAAAAGAAATACAAACAATCCTGTTTAAGGAGCCATGTTGTAGACATCCCACCAGGATATGTCACCTTCTAGAATTTCATGCTTCTAGGATTGACAAGGTTGCATCCATCACCTAATGTTTTAACACTGCACCATTATCCATTTACCTCTTTTGGAGGGGATACTTCCATGCCTAGTATCTCAGTCATTGAATCATAGAATATCAGGGTCGGAAGGGACCTCAGGAGGTCATCTAGTCCAACCCCCTGCTCAAAGCAGGACCAATTCCCAAGTAAATCAGCCTTGCCATCGGCTGCCAACTAGGCATGGAGCCATTGATCACTACCCATTGAGCCTGACGATCTAGCCAGCTTTCTATCCACCTTACAGTCCATTCATCCAGCCCATACTTCTTTAACTTGGCGGCAAGAATACTGTGGGAGACCGTATCAAAAGCTTTGCTAAAGTCAAGGAATAACACATCCACTGCTTTCCCCTCATCCAGTCATGCTAAAGTCCATGCTACTCTAAAGAGTTTGTAACTAGTCAAGTCAAGCACTACCTGCAAGTCTCTGAACACCAGTATCTGTGTTGTTCTAACCTAGTTCCATTCCTCTCCAGGATGAACCTCCTGTTGGCTATCTTCTGTAGATCTGGACAGTGTTAGTGCATAGCTAGGGCAGTTGAGGACGTGCTGCTGTAAAAGCTACTTGTAGTTGAAAGAATCAAAATAACATACATCACAAATCTGTTAGATTATCCCATCCAGCCTCCTGCAATTGTAGGATATAATCCCCTGCATAGTCCACACGAAGAAAAAGGGAAATCCTTTCTTTGAGCAGGTACAAGAGAATCCCAGGTTTATGTAAATTTCAAGCATGCCCACAATTTTCAGACAATGTGTGGGAGTGAATTCAGCAAACTTTGAAGACTTATGCACAATAGGTCTAATACTTATTTTACATCACTGTAAATCCAGAATAAGTCCATTGAATTCAATGGAGTTAGACCCATGTAAAAGCAGTGAAAGTAAGATTCAGATCCACTTGTCCTTTTACCTGAAGTGAGACTTAAAACCTGCAGGTTCAGCAGGACTTCAGGGTATAAGACTCTGGAGAGACTTCAGAGCTTGCTGGGCTGGCTCCCCCAATCATCCACTCCGTCTTAAAATGGTACATCTGACCTTTGGAGGAATGGGAAGTTTAGTTTAGTTAATTGAGATTCAAATAATCTTTGGCTGTAATAGTATCTTCTAATCATTCATGATAGTCATTGATATCTCATATAACACTGTCCATGAAGAATGTATACATTTGGTGCTGATGCTCAGGACGTTCTTGTTGAGAGTATCCATTGGACATATATCTCTGTGTGTGTGCCCAACACAGATCCACCTGACACTCAGTTCCTTCCACTAAATCAGAATCCATTGTAATATTCAGAAACTGTGGGGAAGGATAATGTGATTCAACATAGCAATCATCTTTACTAGCTGTGGTGGTTCTTTGTAAGTGGCTGTAGTTCTCATTTCCGACCATTGCCTCTGTCATTCCCCACTTTAGGTGATGAACAAGTAGACCCAATCCCTGACCAAACAGGGACTCTCAACTAAAAAGATAGTGCAGAAATGTTCTTTCAAATGCAGCATCTGACCTATGAATTAGATCCACAGAGTAATTACTATATGAAGGTAGGACATTTCAGAGATATGCAGTGGCTTGGATCTGGTGGAATGCACTCCAACACGTTAGTACCAAAATCCTCACTCAATCATAGCAGGAATTTATACATCATCTAATTCATTTAGACAAGTGATTTTCAACCTTTTTTTCATGTGCTGACCCTTAACAAATGGAGGTGCAAACCTCTTTGGAAATCTTAGCCATAGTCTGTGGACTCCTGGTTGAAAACTACTGATTTAGACATACTGATTGTTCCACCAACTTTTTAAGTATCACATTCAAATTCCAGAAGAAAGTGACTCTCACACTGGAGGAAATGCATTAAATAAGCTTTTCAGAACTGTTATCACCTTAGGATTGGAGAATGTGGTAGAGTTCTGTACAGAAAAATGGCAGACTGACATTGCCGAGGATCAGAAAATCCAGCAGTCGGGAGAGAAGAACAGAAAAATCCATTACTAGGTCCAGTAGAATGTACAACCAAAACTGATGAATGAAAGCAAGAGCTCTCTGAGCAGTGCTTCAGACTCTGTGGTTTGCTATAGAACTTTGGTGATGAGAAAAAGGGAAAGGAATGCATAGAGGAGGTTGGATTGAAAAATACCCACTTTTCAGCATGTTGTGGCTTCATCCACTGCAATAGGGAATGCACAACCACAGAACATAAATCTGTGGTTCATGTAATAATGAGGAGGTTGATATATTGTTCTCAGCCAGCTTTGCAGTGTGCTCAACCAGAGTCAAGTCGTATTCTCTCAATTCAGAGTGGAATGCAATTTTGCAGTATTTATTTTTTCTCTTAAATCACAAGAATTAAATATAAATATCAGCATTACGGTTGAGCAATCAAACTATCACTGGTCAGGAAATTCCGAAATGTAGGTATTTTTCTGCAGCATTAACACAACCATATTGGATAGCTTTCAATTTTTTATGTTATAAAAATAATATAATTAACTCACATTTAAGAAAGAAAACAAAAATAGAAAGCAGATGGGCAATGTTGACTTATTTTACATTTATTTATTTATTTAGCTTTATATGTTCTTATCCCACACTCTTGGTTGCAGTAGAAACCTTAACTTTTGGAATTTCCTAATTTATGAACAGTTTATATGCAAGGAGAATAGTGGGACCCTCCCAAGCTTGGTTCCACAAGCCACGCTCCAGCTGCCTCAGATGCGACCCAGATTAACTGTGCAGATCTTTGTAATGTGATCGTTTCTCTCTTTTCTTGGCTGTTTTGATCAACTGTGAGGTAGTTAACAATGTCGACATCTCAACTGTCATCTGTAAGCTTCAGTGATGAAGGGGGTCTGATCACTCTTCTCAAATGATTCCGGTTGTCTGCACGTTCAGCCGATATCATTTCACTGATTATATTCAATTCACATTTGAAAACAGCCATATAAAGAATAGACAATTTTTTGTGGGGTGAATGTGCGGGGTTATGTAAAAGCTTATATTCTACAGTACAAGAAGGCAGGCCGCCTTCTTGGAAACATACTGCTCAGCTGACCATAGGTGCTAGAACTAGGGGGGCTGCCGCCCCCCTTGGCTAGTAATGGTTTCCGTCATGTACAGGGTTTGCAGTTTGGTCAATGGCTCTCAGCACTCCCACTGTACAAATTCTTCCAGCACCCCTGCAGCTGACACAACCCTGCACAGGCAGACTCCGGCTTTAGAGTACTTGATTTCTCATCTCTAATGTTGCACTAAAAAGCTGTGTACCTGATCCTTCAACCTTTCGTTATTTTTCTCAGCATATAGTGTAATGATGATCTTAGAAGGGGTGTGCATACAAAAGTCATACCTGTTTTAGATGATCTAAAAATCTATGGTGTGTGCGGACGTGTGTGTGTGTGTGTATCATACGTAGTTTGAAATCACGATACACTGAGTGCTCCTAGAATAGACCAGTTGTTTTCCTTTGTGTTGCATTCCAAAATCAGATTCAGATATTCTTACCTTTTTGAGTAAATAAAAAGGTTGGTTGCTCTTAAAAACAAAATCCCAGGAGGCTGTTGATATGTAAAAATAAACAAAAAAAATGTAACTAATCCACTCTGTCAACAACATACTACATTTCAGTGATAGGCGAGAGATATGTTGTTTTACCTTTGATGTCTGCAGTGGCAGGCTGAAAAAACAGACACTGGTGAATGCTTTTGTTTAGTCCTCTGTGAGGTGTTTTGGTTTCTACTGTACTGTATATGTGTGGTTTGCAGTACATGTATGGAAAATTGCATAGGAAATTTGCAGCTGCTCTACTTATTTACTAAGATTTGTTTAAGTGGCACAAGGGACAAAATTAGAAGGAACTTGAACCATTGCTGTGCAGTTTATTAGCCAGGCAGCCATAATTTTGACCTTGATGTGGGTTAAAGGACACAGACCTGAGAAGAAATCTGTTTATCATGTAGGGAATTCATGCCATCCCTGACAGTGTACAGTGAACAAGATGGATGATCTGCCAGATTGGTCCCTCGCATGGGTGAATCGGGGCAAATTTACAGTACAATTCCTTTGCTGTTCCTGATACAAAAATAACATTTGCTGGGTTTTATATTCTATTGTATGACGAGTCGGGGGTGAGCAGAGAGAAGAAATTAGATTTGTAGGACTCTTACTGCCTTAAAGATTTATATAGAACGTGCTCTCCTTTTATGTCTGTCTCTTTTGCATCTTTCATAAACTATTAAAAAAATTCAATTACTTTGGTTGAGAGAGCAGTTTTTGTGAATGTGTCAGGAAGACTTCCCTAAATACAGTATGGTAAAAGCTTTTATTGTTAAGACTTTTATTGTTTTCAATACCCCCATTTTATTGTGATTGCATTCAAACACCATGTTTACTTATGAAGTATATTCCTCTATAATAATTGACACATCAATATTTTGTAAGAAAATGACACAGAAGACAATACCTTGAAATCTTATAGCCAAGTGAGTTTCTTGCAGCCCTCCACAATATTGAACCTTAATTAATTATTAGTTTTATTTTTCTGTTGCACTTATATATCCTGCCTCTCTGAAAAAACAGAGATGAATCAAATAGTAAAATTACAAAATAGTGTAGTTTTAAAATGAAACCTTTCAGTAGCCTAGCCCTTAAAAGCAGCATTTTGCTGTACTTTTTGCATACCTGGGCATTTGTTAAAGTATGTAGAATATAAACGAGAAGGAAGGTAGTTGTAATGCTTTGATTGCAAGATAATTATGCTATAGTCAGTTTTTCTCCTTTTTTAATTACAGAAAGCACTCCAAAGACCTCTGCCAGTTGCAGTCCTGCTCCTGAGTCTCCCATGAGTTCCAGTGAATCAGTAAAGAGTCTGACTGAATTGGTACAGCAACCCTGTCCTGCTATAGAGACAAGTAAAGATGGCAAACCACAAGAATCAAGTGAGCCACCTGTTTCTGAATCCCAGTCGACAACACCTTTGCCTCTCTCGGGCCATTCAGCACTTAGCATTCAAGAACTGGTTGCTGTCTCTCCTGAATTGGACACATATGGCATTACGAAGAGGGTTAAAGAGGTGTTAACAGACAACAACCTTGGTAAGTTGCTTTGTTCTAATGTCTTTAATGAAATAAAACAAAGTATTAATGCTTTTTTATAAGTAATGTATGTTACTAGAAAGTATGTTAAAGGGACCGTATCAAACTGTTTAGGTCTAAAATGTAATCTGTTTTGAAATTGTTCTAATCTGATAAAGAATATCCTCCAGATTTTAAATACCTACTTCCAAACACAAAATTGTAACTCTGTCACTCTTCTACATCACGTACATGTACACCTGGCCCACCAAGCAGACCACCATCCCCAGTTCCCTGTCCACAGTCATCTGAGTCCTGTAGGCTCTTCAAACATCAAAATTTCTACGCTGTTCAGTTCTCCACTTGAGAAGTTGTACTTCACCTCCAGCTTCTGGTTTCCCTGTCCATGTAGAGATGGTAACCAGGGGCCCTAGAGCTTTGCAGATAGGTGAGGGAAAGGGTTGGAAGAGGAGGAGCATTACAGGCAGATGGGAGTTAAGGAGGGATGTCATGGATGTGGTAAAGGTGGAGAAGGAGAATCCAAACACAAGAGGGTGGTATGTGGAAGTGGATGGGGCCGGTAAAGCTAATACTGCCCTTGTCTGCAGAGCAGTTTTCTGGATCAGGATGGAGTCACCAGATGGATGCACTGCTGATGTGGTTGATAATATACAGTACTGTCAAGTTTAATGTGAGGAGTTGACTAAGGTATAGGAAAGGGAGCCAAAGAGATCTGGGTTATACTCCGAACTCTGCCAGTGGCTTAATCTGTGACCCCTATATGTCAATAACTCCTCCTATGTGTCTGTTTCATACTTTCTTTCCTCACAAGGTATTGGGAGATTTAATGCATTTATGTCTGTGAAGCACCTTGAAGTTCTCGGGTGGAAGGCAGTACAGAAGGGCAGAATATTGTAGCACCACTCGTACACAAATGTTAGGTTTCAGAATAGCAGCCGTGTTAGTCTGTATCCGCAAAAAGAACAGGAGTACTTGTGACACCTTAGAGACTAACAAATTTATTAGAGTATAAGCTTTCGTGGGCTACAGCCCACTTCTTCTGTATGCATCCGAAGAAGTGGGCTGTAGCCCACAAAAGCTTATGCTCTAATAAATTTGTTAGTCTCTAAGGTGCCACAAGTACACAAATGTTAGACTTCTGATTATGTCACTTAATGCAGCCAGCATCTACTATGAGGCAAGAATGCTTAGTATAAGTGTATGGAGGCTGCTTATTTCAAACCGAAAAGTGTAGTTGGGGATCTAGATATTGAGGCCTCTCTTGGAGTTAAAGTTTAGAGAAAACTATTGTCCTGTGAGTTTAAAAAAGGATTGATGAGGAGGCTTTTGGTCATTCCTTCCCTGTACTCATCCCCTTTTCAATCCAAGGGCCAATCTTTCTCTAGGAGCTTAAACAGTTCAGACTGTCTCAATTATTATAACCATTTCCAAGCATTAATATACCCAACTTCTGCTAAGTCTACTGTAACAAGATTATATGACCCTTTTTCAGTCAGTTGCAGAATAACAGCGGCTACCATCTTAGACTAAAGTAAGACCCATTTTACTCTCTTTTTTTATTATTATTATTTTTTTTTAGTGTCACTCACATTCAATTAAAAAAAATTCTAGGCAGATCCTCTACAAAAAGTCATACATGAAAGCAAGTCCCATTAAACTTGAGGGAACGTCTCACGTGCTTATGTTTGTATAGTCAGACCCAGAGTGCTTACTCTATGGAGCTACTCACAGTAGTAAACTCTACACATGGTTGTAAGGGTTTGTAGGATCAGGCCCTTCGTTTTTTGTTCAGAATGCTATTGGGTACTGTTCCTCCTCTGGTGTTCCAGAGAGGGTTTGAAAAGTATTTTTGTTTACATTTATTTTGATGCCATTTTTACTTAGTCTTTTTTTTTTTTTTCCCCATGATTTTTGTTTTCCTACAGTGTGGCTGACAAGCCTAAAAAGCAGCAGAAGAGCCAGGAAATGTGCCCCAAACTCTGCATTAGGTGTGGAACAAGTTTAAATGTCTCCTTTTGCCCTCAGTGTGCTGAAGTGCCAGATTTACTCAGTGCTGAGGCTTCTGTTTTAGGCCGCAGGGCCACGTGAACCTGTCTCAGCCAATTCCTAGTGGCTCAGTAGTTCAAAAAACCATTAGCCACTAAAGAGGGCATTAGAGTGAAACTGGTTTGGGTCACATGACTCATTAAACTGGATTGTGTTTGGAAGGTCTTCCCTCATGGGCTTTCTTGGATTCAAACACTAGTAACAATTCTAGCAACCAGTACTAGCACTGCCAGCAGGGAGATGTTTGTAGCACAATAAGGATTTTCCAACTGAGGCAGCACATCGCATTGTCACAGAGGGGAGAAAATGTAACAAGCTACCAAAAAGTCCTAAATTTGGGGGGGTTGCAGAAAGTGCCAAAATACTGTAAAGAATTTTCCATAACAGTCACAACAAAAGCAGGTCACTAAATACAAAAGCTAACTCTTGTGGCTACCGAATGGCAGTAAAGATGGGGCAAACTAAATGGCCTGGGCTTTGCAAATTCTCTGAAATCTATATTTAAAAAAAATACAACTCCTCAATTGCTGTTTGAGTATATGGTGTATGATACACCTGCTCCCTACCGGTAGTGATTTATAATCTGGTTCCCATTAGCTTGACAGTCTTTCAAACCAGGTATTTGATCCCTTATAGTTGTACTTAGGGAAGTAGAATAAACACAGCGGAATAAAAACATTTCAGTTTTGCCTTTTGCCGTCCACGTAACATTAATGTGATATTTGCAGTGACCTCTAACTTTTCATACGTAGTATTGGGCATACTAAGAGATTGCTGGGAATACTAAGGGAATGTTGTTCAGTTACAAAGACAATTGAAAAGATTTAAAGAGGAACCACTGTAAATAGGTTACAGTGCTAATACTCATTCTGGAAGTTTCAACTAACTGGCAGTTTTAAAGATAAATAGAGGGTTTATTTCAAAACATCCCCACTCTGTACCAGGGTACAGATATACTCTGGAATGCAGATGAACCAAAACTGGCATTTAGTCTGATTTTTCAGAATTTCTGCTAATCAGGGTTTACCTGTACATGGACGGGTACAAAATGAAAAACGAATGTATTTTAAAACAATGTAGTTGAAAATCACGACTTCTTCTACTTACTTGCCAAAGTATGAGTTTAGGGTTCTGTATTTCCACAGTAAGAGCCAAGAAGGGGGACAACTTTAGGTAATATTGGGCTCCACACAAAGTAACATGCACACAGAGGCCATGTCCAGCTTACTCGATGTTGGGTTCTCCCTCCCCAGCTTAGAGTTGCCAACTTTCTAATCACACAAAACCGAACAGGCGGGCCCCGCCCCTTCACTGCGGCCCCGCCCCCACTCGCTCCATCCCCCCTCCCTCCATCACTCACTCTTCCCCACCCTCACTCACTTTCACTGGGCTGGGGCATGGGGTTGCAGTATGAGAGGGGTGTGGACCCTGGGCTGGGGGTGCAGGCTCTGGGGGAGGCCCAAGGATGAGGGGTTTGGGGTAGGAGAGGGCTCCGGGCTGGGCCTGAGGGGTTCAAAGTGCAGGAGGGGTGTGGGCTCTGGGCTGGGGTGGTGGGTTCTGGGATGGGGCTGGGGATGAGGGGTTTGGGGTGCAGGAGGGGGGATGGGCTGGGGCAGGGGCTTGGGGTGCAGAGGGGTGAGGGCTCTGGCTGGGGGTGTGGGCTCTGGGATGGGGCCGAGGATGCAGGAGGGGATTCCGGGCTGGGGCAAGGGGTTGGGATGTGGGAGAGGGTGTGGGATCGCAGCAGATCTTACCGCGGCTCTGAGGAAGTAGCCACCAGGTCCCTGAAGCCTCTAGGCACATGGGCAGCCAGGTGGCTCTGCACAGTGCGCGCTGCCTTTGCACCCACAGGCGCCGTCCCCTGCAACTCCATTGGTCGTGGTTCCTGGCCAGTGGGAGCTGTGGAGCCAGCGCTGGGGGACAGGGCAGCGCATGGAGCCTCCCAGTCCCTGGCCGACCCAGCGCCTAGGGGTCTCAGGGATCTGGTGGCTGCTTCTGGAGGCAACGTGGAGATAGGGCAGGTAGGGAGCCTGCCTTAGCCCCGGGCCCCACTGCACCACTGACTGGACTTTTAAGGGCCAACCAGAGCCGCCAGTGTCCATTTTTGACTGGGTAAAAACCAGACGCTTGGCAACCCTACCCCAGCTCTATATACCCATGACCACACCCTCCTCTGACTACCTCTTATTACAGCTCCCTCAAGCTTCTGTTGAATCCTTGCCCATCTGCCCCTTCATTTGGATGCCTCAGGGGACAGACACAGACACACACAGCCCCAATAAATCAGTAAACTAAAAAAGGGAGCCAGTGCGAAATTGTCAAGGTGCTTAGGTCATATAGACCCAAGACTACCACTGGGTAACGTCCCTTACACCTAGATTACGTGAAGGAAAATACTCTGTTGGGGGGCAGACACAGGACCCTGAGGCCAAGTCTTAGCAGGTAAAAAGCTTTTCAGATTACCTTTACAATATACAGTAGTTAAAATACTATCAGAAATCAGTGTTTGACTCAGATGACTGCAGGCTTCTCTTTTGTAGCAAAAGCTATTTCATATCAAGACAGTTTTGCTCAAGAAAAGCATTAAGTGAAGGTTGTTAGAAAACAAACTGTATGGCCTGGTTTCGAGTGCTGTGGACATTTTTTGTAGTTACTGCAAAGTTAAATCTTAAACATATAAATGGAACAATAACTATGTACATTCAAAGTATGTATGTTCCAAAATACATACAAATTGCTACCATGAGAGAGCATAGCATTTGAAACAGGGCTTAAGTACAGAATTCTTGAGAGCAAGTACTACATAAAAGTTACAAAAATACACTTTTACTACATTTCGTAAACTGTGCCTACCTGCAATTGCTAAAGCACATTTACAATAGTAGTAAAAACACTATAAAATGGAAAGTATTTGCATGTGTCTGTGAATGTTGCTGAACAGGAGAGGTGTACAGTATTAGCGTTCGTTTCACTGATGGAATTGTCTGTATTATCTTAATGGAAGGAAGCAGTTATAGTACCTGCCCTCATAAAACCTAAGTAGCTGTAGTAATTTTGCTGGAGTTGAATGCTTAGTTAAAAGCTTGATTTACTTTTTAAAATCTTATTACTTTTTACTTTTGCACATTATGTCCATTATAAGGTCCTTATCCCAAAAGGTGTTGAGCTCCCCTGCTTGCCAGAATCAGACCCTAACAACTAAACTAAAACTAAGTAATTTCCAACTTTAATGGGGGAAGAGCTATTATTCTTTCTTTTATTTCTGTTGGGTTTTCAGGCAAGTGTAAAGTAAGAATAATTGACAGTGATTATATATACACCAGAGCTCTGTTACTCCTTCAAAGAATTTGGTCCCCTTCCACCTTCTAGCCTTTCTTTTGCATTGTTTTCTTCTATCTTTTTAGTTTAGATTTGCCTCTTAGCTGAATGAATACATTTCAGTTTTGATTTCTTATTAGGTCAGCGTTTGTTTGGGGAGACAATCCTAGGGCTAACGCAAGGCTCGGTCTCAGACCTTCTGGCTCGCCCAAAGCCCTGGCACAAATTGAGTTTGAAGGGACGGGAGCCCTTTGTCCGCATGCAGCTGTGGCTAAATGATCCCAACAATGTGGAGAAATTGATGGATATGAAGCGAATGGAGAAAAAAGGTAATTTGCAGCAGATTGCTGATGCATATCTTTTTATTTCAAATGGACCTTTTTTAAAATTATCCATGAGTATTATATAGGTTATATTGATCCAGCATTATTGAAGGATATGGAAAGGGCTTCACAGCATCTTTCTGTTTGCCGAACTTGATGCTAGCTTTGCTTTTTTTATATATCTCCAGAAGAAAAAAAAAAAACATCCTGAATGCCCAGTGTCATGAAGCCATTTCTAGATTCACTATAGAATTAATTCCTGCTGCCCTAATGCATCAGTGATAACTTGCCTTACCAAATGAGAACCGTGAGAATGGCAACTGGCTCAGGATATTCATTACTAGGGCCACAACCAGTCAGAGACGTTGGGATGGAGGGAGTAAACAGTGATTCCTGAGGGAACTTCTTGCTGGTCTAACACTGGTGATCACCAGGAGGAAAGATAAATGTAGTGATTTAAAATGATTCTATGAGATGCATTTGTATCATTTAATTTAGTATCCTTTGTGGTTCTGGTTTTGTTCAAGTGAGCTCCCCTCATCTGCTTAGATCAAAAACATTTCTCTATTAGGTCTCTAAATTGTTATATACAATTTTATTGTGGAACATGTCCTGTGGATTTCAGATCCTTTTCTTTATTTTGAATCCATTGCTGAGAAATAGCAATTACAAAAATAGCCACTTTAGTACGATCACATGATTCTACAACACACAAGTTCCAGATGCTGACTTCTAGCAGCAGTTAGCTGAGTGCAGAATTGTGTACATTCCAGCTAGTTATCCTGGGTGATGATAGTGCACCTCTGCATTAAAGTGCTACTGTTGACTGATTTCACAGTAACACTAACATGTCATGAAGAATTTTTGTGGTTAGACTGAAAATTGCAGTTAAGGGGCTTACAGGAGAGCTAGTAGTCTCCTGTTGAAAGTGAATAAGAGAAACACATCCCTGCTACAGTAACTTCTGGTAGTACAGCACAATGCAATATCTCATCAGAAATTGCATGAGGTCTTCCACTGGGAGCAGAATCCTCTCAGGTTTCCCACTTAGCACTGTAAACTAAAGGGAGCTGAGATGGTTTCTGCTGCATTAGAAACAGCAAAAATAAATGGGCCAAATAGTTAGATTTGTAACATTCCTAAGAGATTATCTTGTACAACGTTGAATAAAACAAACAAACAAAAATTAAAAAGTAACATTGACAGCCTCCTTTGGAAACGAGTTTCTAAACTGGATTTTGATCAAAGTCCGACGCAATACATCTGCTATAGGAAAGGTCCCTGAATAAAGATAAGGCTGTAAATTGTTTGAGGGCCTCAGCTGAGCTTCTGAACTGTGTAAGTGCTGTCCTGGTAGCAGAGCTCTGGGAGTGAATTCAGCCCTGTATTCACTCAAGAGTTCTCTCTTGCAGCTACGGGTCCTGTTGTTCAACCGTTTAAATTACCCTGGAGCCACATCAACAATGGAACTTTCCATTCAGATAGTGTCAGTGAAAGAACATTGCAATGTTTTCTGTTGCCAATGAAACATTACAACCAATTATTCCTCTCCCACATTTTATCAGAGGAATAAATTGATAGTTATGGTAAAGGTGAGATGCGCATACCCCACCCCCCACCCCCATCAGTTTGAAACTTATGCTATGAAAGCCCTATATAAACAGTTCAGCAGACTTCTAACATGTTAAATCAACTTTTAGGAGGGGTCTTCAGACCCACCAAGATCAGACTCCTTCCCCCCACTTCCTTTACTTTGAATAATTAGCTTCTGCAGCATATGGCACACCACTGTGCATGCTGCTGGAAACATTGCACTCCGCAGGGAATAGTGCTGAAGCCTCCTGACAGGAGAAATGTTCATTTTCTATATTTCCCCATCATTTCATTTTGAATAAGCTTGTTCAGTACCAGGTAGGATAAGAATTCTATTTAAAAAGGGCTCTGTTTTACCCCAGTAGGCAGGCTCTAGTGCTGTTGGGTGGTGGGCTTGCTGTTTCCAGCTGAGTGCATGCTGGGGAGACTCGCCAAGGGAACATGGCAATGCTGGGGCTACAAAGACAGCAAGGAAAAAGGTGGTAAAATCCTGGAATAGAACTGGGCCCAATATCAAGGATCCAGGTCCAAACCTTCCCAAGGATTGGATTTAGGAAGTGATTTTGGTCATTATGAAGTATTGGTTAATGAAAAAATTCAAAACTATATCCAAAACCAAACTCCTCCAAAACTCAGGGATGTTTGTAACTTGCCTTTTGATTTGAGTCTCTCCTTATTTGAAAATGTGCTGAAATCTCCCCTGACCTGGTGTATATTCACCACATACACTTAGAATTAAGATTGTTTAAAATAATATTTGCAAATCATCTTTAAAGCATCTAGAGTGCTTCATGCAGCACTCATAGCTAGTAATCTGGTTCAGCGCACTGACTGATGCCATAATATGTGACCTTGAACCAGTGGAGCGATGGTCTGATAACCTGTTCTGGATGAAAAAATACCAACTGGTGGATGTTAAGGGTTTTTTGCAGTGGGGCTCCCTGTAAGTCATCATTGTTTCTTTAGTCCTGTCTCATGAAAGATAGACTTAGCAGTTGTTGCTTCATAGTGACAGCATTGAGAGTGAGGGCAGGTCTGCACGTGGATGGAACACCTCCCAGGAAAGTCTAGTTCTCCAGGAAGTGGTGCTCATCCTCTTGAGTTTGGCCTGAGCTGTTGTCCCAGAATGAAGATTGAAAACTCTGTGTTGCTGGAGGTGCCATCTTTTGGTTGTGGGATAAGAGAATCTGACCACTCATTAAAGATCTTTTTGCATAAGAGGAGGGTGTTAAGCCCAGTGACCTGACCAAATTCTGTCAGCTTCAGTTGGATATAGCACAAATTTTTTACATTTTTAATTAGATGTGCTCTTCTCCTTCATGTCGTCTCCTAAATTTCTGTGTAGTGTTGCAGTGTTCTAATGAGCAGATACCATTCTTCACCCTTCTTTTGGCTGTTACAGTGGTGAATGAAGGGAGCCCTGTGTCTAGTTTGCGTATCAATAGAAGTTTGTAAAACACTTTAATCTCAAAAGGCTCCAAAGACCGTTTATAAATGGTGTCCCTAGTCTCTGTTTGTCATAGGATGGAGATGGATGGCAGGAGAGAGATCACTTGATCATTGCCTGTTGGTCCACTCCCTCTGGGGCACCTGGCATTGGCCACTGTTGGTAGACAGGATATTGGGCTAGATGGACCTTTGGTCTGACCCGGTACAGCCGTTCTTATGTAAATGTAAGATAATATCATTTTCTTCATATTAATTGCCAGCATTACAAATTGTAGCATTTAGCTGCACCTCATGGTCTGCAGAGGTAGAGCCCCATATGTTGTTTACCACTAACTGCTTCCCATTTTCCCCACAGGTTGAAACATCCTATATAGCTTTGGTTGATTGGAATAACCTTTAAAAATAACTTTCTTATATAAACAATGTGGGTGAGGTAATATCTTTTATTGGATCAACTTCTGTTGGTGAGTGAGACGAGCTTCTGAGCCAGTCTCAGGTCCTGAAGAAGAGCTTTGTGTGGCTCGAAAACGTCTCTCTCACCAACAGAAGTTGGTCCAGTAAAAGATATTCCCTCACCTATCTTGTCTCTCTACTATCCTAGGACTGACATGGCTACAACTACACTGCATATAACTTTCTTAAATGGGTGCAGGACTATATATGACACAGCAGAGTGATGGATCGTGAGCTTCTTACACTCTGTTCCATACCAGCGATCTTGCACAGTAGGCAATCCAACAGGCAAGACGTCATATTCGGGGAAAAATAAAGTGTTGGCCATTCAGGTACCCAGGAAGGTTAAACAATATGTTCAACATTCACTTTGATACTCCTGTGACTGTGTAACAGTCCCAGTAGATCCACCACCAGTGTAGAAGGCGAAATGACAAAGCAGAGCTGGACACTAAAGGCCCAGGCAGTCCTGCAGAGGAAAAGGGTACTCTATTAAAGCAGCTCCCTGGCACTATAAGGAGGGTGAGCTCTATCCCCAGAAAACTTGAGTTGTAGCTCAAGCTGGCCTGTCTTTTTTTTATATATCATCTATGCATCCTATTCCAGACTTTGTTGCTGGCTCAGGTGACCCACTTCACAACCTTCCAAATTTCTATGGCATGAGTCTATGCTCCGAAAGATTGATATATATATATATTTAAAAGGTATTTATCAGGCCACTGCAACACTGTATTGATCAAGTTCATCTGGAAGTGCTTTTTTCTCACTGCAAGGGAAAGGCCTCCTCGACAATGCTCTTGCATGACTCTGATCCCATCTCCCTCCACCCAGTGCAAGTCAATCAAGGCAATGACATCATTAGCCAAATTTCTTTCCTCAATGAACTTAACAGGATGGTTCACCACCACCCCTCTCCCCGTGAGGATGAAGGCGCCTAATGGAATTGCTCATATTCCCATCACTGACCTAACTGAGCTACCTGCACACAGCAGCAGTACCCATCAAATCGTATTGTAAAAGAATCTTGCTTAAAGGAAGGGGATGTAGGTTTTTTCTTTTTTATAATTTGTCTCCAGTGTATGCATCTAAGACCAGATCTGTAGGAATAAGCAGCAAACCTCTGAACTGTTCCTTAGGGCTGAGGCAAAATTTCAGGATTCCACAGGTTCCAAGCGCCATCTTGTGTTGGAACATGGTTGTGATTTCAGCTTTTATCAACTACTGTAGTTTAAATTTAATCCAGTAGGAAGCTTTAAATACCAAGAAACACAGAGTATTTCAGTTGCAATGCAGCATAACTGTCCTAACAGAATGTATATGTGAAAATGTCGTACTCCTAAAATACGCAGACTTTTGTTGAGTAACATTAGAACTATGCACCACACTTAACTTAAGTCCATTATTTATCTTACATGTTCACCAATGGGGTGGAAAACTTAGAAAGGTTTATGGTCAGTTTGTGCTCTCTTCCCTGCCACCTCTGCCTTCTCTTACGGTCTCTTTTCAGATCCACACCAGAATTCATTTCCTGCTCCTTCCTGCTCTGTCCTTCCCAGCATGCACCCCTCTCCCCCAACCCCCCACGCTCACAATTTGGGATCTTTGCATTTACTCTGCAGTTTTTGTATTTGGTGACTTTATGTTTACACGTTTCTGTATTTCTCTTTCAGCCTACATGAAACGACGGCACAGCTCAGTTAGTGATAGTCAACCTTGTGAGCCCTCTTCAGTTGGAATAGACTATAGCCAGGGAGCCAGCCCACAGCCACAGCATCAGCTAAAGAAACCACGAGTAGTGTTGGCACCAGAAGAGAAAGAAGCTCTAAAACGAGCATATCAGCAAAAGCCATACCCATCGCCAAAAACCATTGAGGAACTCGCTACACAACTCAACTTGAAAACCAGCACAGTGATCAACTGGTTCCACAATTACAGGTACAGTACATGTCCCACACAGTATCTCCAGTGAGCACAATATATACTCTAGCCCTAAAAGGCTGTTTATTTCTATCTGTCTTAACTAGTGCTGGGCAGTGATACAGAAGGGACTGTCTCATTAGCAAGGAGTTTATAGTAATAATGATAGTGCAAACAGAATATGCCAGTTTTAAAATAATTCCTGGGGAATAAAAATAGAATCATAGAATACCAGGGTTGGAAGGGACCTCAGGAGGTCATCTAGTCCAACCCCTACTCAAAGCAGGACCAATCCCCAGACAGATTTTTGTCCCAGATCCCTAAATGGCCCCCCTCAAGGATTGAACTCACAACCTTGGGTTTAGCAGGCCAATGCTCAAACCACTGAGCTATCCCTCCCCCACATATTGACTTAAATAGTTCTTGTCTGTGTGAAATCCTGCATTTTGATTTGATATGTCAGAGTGGGACTTTAAACTAAAAGGGTTCACTGTTATGGATATTTATAATTCATATAGTAGTCTACCAGATAGTGTGTACACTACTGCCCTCTATTGGATGGAATCAGAACTATTCTTTTGTCATAGGTTAGCCTACAGTGCTGAAAATTAAAGGAGATTTTCCTTTAGCTCAAGGTATAGAGACCTGTGATTTGGGACCAGGACAATGTGTTGTGTCTCCATGAAGTTCCAAATGGCCATGGTGTACAGCCTAGTGACAACCATGATGTCTGAATTGGCTGCAAATTTATTACACTATTATGATAAATCCTTGATGCCAAGAGTCATCCTGAAATGAAATGAGATTAGAGTCTCAGTTTAATCCTTTGTGGTTCTTTTTAAAGGGAACAAATTGGTGCATTGAGTAGTTTCTGACCACTGAAGACTCAGTGCTTGAACAGCTTGACCACTGAGAAGTAGAAGGAGTTGGATAAACACACTCAGTTTTTGTCTGAAAGGAATTGATCAGGAATCCTCACCATCTTAACACATTTTTGTCCCAGAAATTGGCACTGATCAATATAACAGTTATAATTTGAGAGGTAGAAGAAAACATACAAGCCTGAATCCCTTGCTTTCTGAATCAACAGTCCCTGATTATCATAGGACAGTTTGAAAAACCTTAACAACAATTCACATTTTAAAAGATTTCTCCCTCTGAGCTCCTCTCTGCCACTTCCGAGGCCATTGTGAACACAAAAAAGACTCCTTGTTAATAACAGAGCTAAGAAATAGAACATACAGTAGTAGGCAAAGGAAAATAACTATAGTCACCAGTAGGTGGTAACATTTCTACTCTGTCACATTGACTTGTACTTAAATGTAGTCAAATTTGATTTGTGTGCACTGCAAATACCGCATCTTAGTTTAAAGTTCTCCAAATACAGACATCTATTCCCTTTCTCACTTATAGCAATTATACACAAGTTGGAGTAATGCCTATGTAAATATGTTCCCTTCAGCCTGACAGCAAAATGTGCTGTTCTCACTTATACAGATGAATGAGAGTACACTGGTGACATGTGTTATCTTCCTCATTATCATGAGGTCTTCTGTTAGGCACATTGTGAGAAAGCACGACAAGTCATGATCGATCAGCACATTTAGCCACACCACGCTATACATTAATTCAGAATAGTCCTGCAGTTACAGACAAAATAAAATATGTACAAGTGAGGCAGCAACATAGTCTAATGGTTGGAACACGGGGCATGGAATCAGGAGTTCGGATTCTAGTCAGCACTACTGATTTGTTGTTTGACTGTGAGCAAGTCGTTTATGGCCTGATTGAAGTCAGTGGGATATTTTGAGTGCTCAGCACCTCTGAAAATCAAGCCATGGACTACTACTCTATGCCTCAGTTTCACCATCTGAAAAACAAGAATATTAACAAGGGTTTTGTGAACTGAGGTAATGTCTGTGAAGTGTTTTAGAGCCTCAGCAGAAAGGTGCTCTGTGAATGTTAGATATCTTTATTATTTGTATTATTTATTAATATATACAAGATGGTACAAGAAATGTATTCATGGAATTGAAGAGGGTTCCCTTTCTAACTATAAGGAATCTTGAAAGATAAGAATGTGGTGTTTCTCGTATTTTAAAGGTATCAAGAGCCCATTTTCAAATTTAGCTTGCATTGTGGGTTTTATATCTCCCATACAACTGCTGTCTGACCCATTACAAGCCGTCGTGTACTGTTCCTCTTGAATTTGATACCTTTTTCATAATGTCTTGCTGTCATGGATTCGGGGTCTCAGGAATCGTGTTACTGCAATGCTTATCCTTCGGGTATATGGCTTATGCCACACATTCCACAAACTGTTGTTGCATTAGAATATGCCCTCACATCCATCTTTGTGTAAAGAACGTGTGTTGGCACATGTATGTCACAGCAAGAGGCACTGTGGAAATACCTGAGAGAAAGAGAATTTAATTTTGAAATATAAATATTCAGAAAAGATTTCATTGTATCCACAAACACATCTACACCTTTCTGTTTGTTTCCAGAACTCAAGACTCGGCACATACACTCAGATGTATATTATTCTTATGTATTTATTTGCATTACAGAAGCTCCCAGAGGCCCCTTTTGAAATTGGGACCCCAATGTGTTAGATGCTGTAACAAATACATGTTAAGAGATGGTCCCTGCCTCAAATGACTTACATTCTAAATAGTGGGACAGACAAAGGGTGGAAGAAAGGAAGTAGTATTAAGCCCATTTTACACATGGGAAATTGAGGCACAGAGATTAAGTGACTTGTTCAAGGTCACCTAGCGAGCCTGTGGTAGAGGTAAGAATTAAACCCTGTTCTCTTGAATATCAGTCCAGTGCTATTAAATTATTAAACTCCATTCACCTTAATTTATAAAAGTTGCAGGAAACATCACTGTATTAAATGTCTATATATGATACTGGAAATTGTGCAAAAACATGTATAGTGAACTCCAACACAATCCCCAGGATAGCCTCATATTTTGAATAACACTGAAGAATGTCTTCAGGGTGTGGTTAATGTAGTGGTCTTCATCTTCCACTGATTAGGCACTTTCTGTCCAGAATTTCCTAGCTGCTGCCACCAGTTCCTGTTTATTGTACAGACTTTGTCTCCTAGTTAATGTAGTGCTTGATTGACTTCCAGACCTAGTGTGTTGGGGATCAATTCCAGGGATTTGTACATCCATCAAACAAGCCCATACTAAATAGAACTGTGGCCAAATGTTCAATGAGCCTTCTGTGATTCACTTTCTTAAGTGGAACTGTGGTATTTTAAATGACATATTTCTTAGGTGGGCAGACACGAAGTTATCCGTTTCCTTCTCCTGACTCAGTGAGCACCCCAGGAGCAGTGTGCTTTGGATCACTGCCTGTAAAGGGAGATTTATAAGAAGTAAATAAAGCCTAGTAATAAACACAAAATGCATGGAAGTAATGTTAATAGCAAATTAATATTACTACCTATGGTCCCCGGTCTGGTGAATATTATTCTCTGAGGGGAATTTATAGACCCGTAATCCCTGAAAAAATCCGTGTCAGCAATTACTGCCAAAGTACTCTACTGTCTCTGAAGCAAGTCAATAATGTCATTAGCTTCAAACACAAAGCAGACATTCCAGCAGTGTTCTGTTGCTAGTCTGTGTTCTTCCCAGTGTACATTAGTTCCTGCAAGAAGTTTAAGGTTCTATTGAAAACTTGCCGCAAACATGAAGAGGGTTTTTCATCTGTGACTTGAAAGACAAGGCAGCGCTTCTTCATTAAAACCAGTGGTATTTTTGTTTTTGACAAAGTTTTCTCTAAATTGTTACTGTGTCTACACTATTCCTGTGCTGAGATTCTTTCTTCTTGTTATCTAGGAACACGGGGCATATCTTGCAGTAGAATGCACTGAGGTCATAAACAATTATATTAATCACAGTCGAATTACGATTATATAATTGATTTAGTTATCAAGGCTAAGTAAAACCCCAGGCCACACATCATTTCATTTCCCTGTGAGATCCAGGACATTGGGAAACTCCTTATGGGAAGCTCAAATAAAATGACATGTATATTGCTGGGTGATTTTTACACACTTCATGTTGTAGGAAGCACAAAGTTGAACATTAGGTGACTTTTACCCATATGTGGAGTGCATTAATTCCCTAGGAGTGCACTGCTTGTCATGTGGCTATTAATGTTCTGAAATGCAATTTATAAATCAAAAATAAGGTGGAAGTCACACTGGGCTCATAGACTGAAAACCAGTCAGAAAGCTGCTCTGTCCTAAAGTTGATTCAGAATTCTATTCTTATTTTTGATCAGGGTTTCCTGTTTGTAGTAATACTTTTTTCTGTTTTTTGTTTAATTTTAGGCAAGTCGTGGCTAATTTTTAGGAGTAGAAATCAGAATGTTATTGGTGTTGATAAATTGTTTCCCCTCTAATTATATATAAAAAAAAAAAATCCCTTCGAATTCCTGTGCCCTCAGAGCAGAGAGGAATCTTTAGGTTCTTCAGGCACCCTCTGAAACGTCATGCTCTCAGCAGTGAGATTCCAGTGAGAATGGGAGATCTTTAGGACCTCGTCTCTTGATCCCCTTTATAATCCATGTACAATCCTGCAAAAATGGTAAATGTCAGTATGTATGTAACTTGGATTGAAGTTCTCCTAAAGCAACAAGTATTGTTTTAACTAAACTAGAAGATCTATTTATGATTTAACACTCTGTCATTTTAGAACAGTTCTGTTATCTGCACGAAAATTAAATTTACCCTGTTCGCATAGAGTGTGAGGTAATTATTGAACGTAACAGTCAGAAGGAATCCGATTTACAACAATTCTATATGCAGTGTTGTTGTAGCCGTGTTGGTTCCAGGATATTAGCAAGACAAAGTGAGCGAGGTAATATCTTTTATTGGACCGACTTCTCTTTAAATCTCTTAAATTTTGGCATATTGCGTATTATCCAAAGTAAAAATGGGGTGCAAATCAAAACCCAGACCCAGACATCCCCTTTCTCTTCCTGCTGGACTTTGAG
The DNA here is from genome assembly GCF_013100865.1 of Trachemys scripta elegans. Taxonomy (NCBI): domain Eukaryota; kingdom Metazoa; phylum Chordata; order Testudines; family Emydidae; genus Trachemys; species Trachemys scripta. Next base: position 18,646,968 of record NC_048315.1, read on the forward strand.
AGAGTTTCTATAGGGATATGGACTTTGTAAATTGGGCCTAATACAAAGTGCTGTTTAAAAGCAGGTATATGACATATCACAGTAAAGTATTAAAGAAGAGCCTTGACTGCATTTAACATTCTTTCATGTTTCTTCAGCTCATCCTTTGAATATGTAAACACTTCTAAGGATTCAGATTTGGCACTTCTGTCCACAGGCCAAGGAAAAAGCTTGTTGTGAATGTGTTTTTATTTTCTTTGTCAGTTCCTCGAGAAAGCATACATTATTATGAATGGCCAGCACCAAACTTATCATTCTGTTTTCATGTCTTCTAGATCTCGCATCCGTCGAGAGCTGTTCATTGAAGAAATCCAAGCAGGAAGCCAGAGCCAGGCTGGGTCAAGTGACTCTCCTTCAGCCAGAAGCAGCAGGGCAGTTCACAGCTCTGAGGGAGACAGTTGTGATGGTGTGGACACAGAAGGCCCACCCGAAGGGAAGCAAAGTGGTCTGGAGGCGGACGAGTACAGCAATGCAACCACAAAGTCTCAGGGAGGGCAAGCAGAGTCAGCTTTTGAAGCGGGGGAAGAGGTACCACAAGATGTCAGATCATCAGAGAAAACAGAGTCATTCCATTTGGGAATGGAGAGTTTGGAGGATACTGATGATGAGGGTAGGCTCAAAGCACCACGTCAGAGTTCTCCACCAGGGTCTCAAAGTTCAGGAGAAACTCTGGAGACAATGCCAAACTCTGCTACAGAAGAGGATGCCTCTACCTCAGCTGCCTCCACCTCAGTCCTTACAGGGGAGAGCTCCTTCAAGTCAAAAGAAAGTTCAGAGAAAATGTTGAGTGTGCCAAGTACAAGTTCCACATTGGCTGCAGGCTCACAGAAAGCCAACTCTATTCAGAGTTTATTCAGCTTTTCCGAGGCAGCAAGCTCCAAGAACACGCGGGACAACACCTTGAGGAAAAAGAAAGCAGCAAACTTGAACAACATAATACACCGTTTAGAGAAGGCCGCTAGTCGAGAAGAGCCCGTTGAATGGGAGTTTTGAGATTAAACTCACCCAACTCTAGAGAGCTGGGAAAGTTAAACTGGACCTCTACTGGTTTTATTGTGTTGCGCACTTACCGCCCTGCAGGCCACAGGGCAAAAACGCCATAGGCCAAGGTGCATATAGAAAACAAAAGGAGCGTTAAGCCCAATTTATGTTTGTGTTTTCAAGGAAGAAAACTGAAATGTGTGGTCAAGCTTTTTTGTACCCTGAAGTGTTTTTATTAATGCCCTAAGTGATTTCCACAATTTCTGGAATAACTCATACAGCTTTGCCTTGTGCCCTCCTCTTTGGTGTGGGCTTTAAAAAAAACAAAAACATAAAAAAAAAATCAAACCCACATATTTAAAGGGGGCTTTTTATCTGCCATCTAATGGCTACAGAGCGATAATACACTATTATCTTCTTAAACCAGGAAAAAAGGGGAGATTTTTCAAAAAGGAAAAATAAAAAGTTTTTTGTAGCTGTTCAGTTGCCACTAAGAGATTGCACAGTCAACCGACTCTAAACACACTAGTTTGGATTCCTAAATATTTTCAAGAAAAGAAAAGAATCGTGTTGTTTGAAACTTTGAATTAAAAAAAAAAAACACATTTACTCCACATATTTTTTAACAAAACAAAAAAAGTCACATCAGGAAAATATCTTAATTTGTGGTAGCTGACTTAGTGTTTTCTTGTAAGTGAAATAGAATATTGACACGTAGTGCACATTGTTTCATAGCTTTAACTGATTCTGGTCTTTTGCAGACCAGAATTTGTTTAATACACTCCATTTTAGGCCAAATCAGGACAAAAAAAATCTGAATCTAGGTATTTTATAATCTGCTTTTTAACCTCTAACCACAGAGCACGCTGATCAGACCTCATATCCAGGAGGTTTAGGAGACAACTTAGAATAGCATGTACTTGATCATTTCATTTGAATTGTAGTATATCTAGTACCTTTTTGTTTAAGAAAGAGAAATGAAAAAAAGTTGCCCAGTAACATTTCAGCCTGCAGCTCTGGGGACATATTTTACAACCTGAAGCATTCAGCTAACCTGAAATCAGTTAAAGTTTCATTTACATGTGTAACTGATAACACACACCACTAAGAAGGAATTGGGGCCTGCCTCAGATGAAGAGATTACTGACTCTCTTCCCACCATAAGCACTGATTTAAATGTTTTAGTTTGTGGGAAGTTTATTTTTGTGTAGAAAAAGAATACATTGCAGGTATCAGATGGGCTGTGACCAAGATGTAAATAGCCCAAACTCCAAACCAAAATATTCATGCTCTTGAATCCCAGTCCAGACTATTGGAAATTTAGCCTCTTCAGATTATTTTATGCACAGCATAAAACTGATCAAAGTACAAATCAAATTCTGACTTGTCTCTAACTCCTCCTGTTGTCTATATGTATATGCGTGAGCATAGAGGTGTGTGGAAGGATGTGTGTGCGTGAGTGTGTGCGTGCAATTTTATACGTCTGTGTATTTTCTTACGTACTTGTGCACACATAGAGTGCATTACTGCCACCTTTTTTCAATAAGCTGTTTTATCAGTTATGGCTTCTACAAGTTTGCTAATTTAGACTCCTTTATTGCCATATCTTTAAAACTAACAATAGATGATTTCGGTATATATATATATATTTTTTTTTGCTTATTTATAGGTGCTGTATTTTATTATCTGATTGTTAGGAAGGGATGAAAGGGGGCAAATATTCTTTAGAGGGATAGACTGCCGGCAGTATTGGGTATAATTTACAAGATGTAGTTGTCATACTGTATATTATTGATTGAAGACTTTTTGACCGTATTGTGTATCATTGAAACCTTTGTCTTAGGTCAGCATCTTTTGATGACACTTTAATGGTGCATTCATTACTTCTTAAGTTTAATTAATATTACTTTTTTGATTTTGGGGGGGTGGGGAGAGGAGTTCCAATTTTAAAGGTATGCTCCCAATATTACACCTCAGTGTGCTTGTATTAATTAACTAGTAGGACTTTGACTGTACGATGTGAACCCACATTTCTTGCATGATGTTTTAGAAATGATGTATTTCATTTACAGTCTCAATGTGCAACAGCAGCACTTAGTTCAGGTTTTCACAAATTAAGCGTCACTACACTATTAGCCTTTTCATGAATACGAAAAGAAGGCTCTAGGAGGCTGAAAGGCAGAGATTTATTTACCTGTTTTTACTGTTACAGTCGTTTCAAATTACCTGCTTGGGTAACCAGAGACTTAGCTTGTGGTGCACGACTCAAATTTGATAAACAGAGACAGCAACTAGCCCTTTCTGTGGTGAGCTGAAGAGAAAATTTGGAACATGTGATCACACCATCTAGAATCACTGTGACCCCTACTTATAGGGACATAACGTTTGGCTGAGAAAACTTCCAGCAAACGACATGGTAAATCAAAACATTACCATTAGAAATCTTCTCTTCACCGCAGTGTCTCCTTAAAAGCAAATGTTTTGATTTGGTTTATAAAACACATCTCCATTTATGAATGTGTGTCCCATTCAAATATATGTACCTGAACATGAGTAACAACAAAATATAAACATATTTAGTTCAGCCAAGAGACAGAACTTTTAATTAGACAAATCCAGATATTGTCTTACATTCTAAATCAGTTTTCTTTGTTTACTTTAGAACAATATATTTGCCATGCGTTGCCACCCTCTATTTCTATCAGGTTGAGATCTGGGTGCTTGATGCAGTCAAGTGGTTAAATTTTGCTTGCTTGTAGGTTGTTGTTTCCCTCTCTCCCCACCTCCCCCCATTTATTATTTTGCTTAATTAAGGTCCCCAGACCTGTTGTTGAATAAGTGTCTCTCTTTATTGCATTCAATAATGCTTACTGAGAGCTGTCACTGAAAGCAAAATTTTATTAACAGGATGAATCCAAATGCAGCAGTAAGGGTTAATCTCTCTTCTTGATAAGCAATACTTAAGTGCCTTCAAAAGTATCCATTTTGTTCTTTCGTTTGTAGTTTTCAGGTTTCTGCTAATTACATTAGAGGAGCCAAACACTCAAAAGTGTCTGCTTATTTTTGTTAATGCTATGTCAATTTTCAAAAAAGCATATTTGTAGCTCTCCTGTAGAGGATGTGTTTCCTTTATAACACTAACAGTTAATTGTAAACTCCATTATACCACTTACAATGCATAGAATTTTGTTGAATGAAGACAGCATTCATAATTCATAAATCACCCCATTCTGCCAAGGGTTGTCATCAGTATTTATTATAAAATTAGTCAGATAAAATGCTCTTGGTATTCCCCGATATTTTGGCACTTTATTAATGCGTTAGTTCCTTTTGTCATTTCATGCATAATATCATAGGTAGAAAGTACATAAAACTATTAGAATGCCATTGGGATAACTCCAGACTTCCAGTTAGGAATCACGTTACAATTCTTTGACAGATATCTTACCTTACTCTCCTGTTTGGAGATTTTTTCCTTACTAGTTTTCCAAATTGGCAAGACCTCCCGGGTTGAAAAAGGGTTAAATTGCATCTGTGGTGAATGATTTTTAGCTATATTTCTTCATGGTAATGAAGTCTGTTGTTTAAAATTAATGTTGTTAAAAATTAGTATTACACTCCTAGTCTTCATTACTTGATAAAGAGCTACTGGAGAAGTAATGTACAAAGAGTTGGACTCTTCAATGCTTTCCAGTCATTGATTAGTTGAGAGTAACAAAGGTGAAAGGCTGTATAAGATGCCACATGTTCAACATGTGGGGCTGTTCTCTATGCACAGTTGTATTATAGAGTTAAGAAGACTGAAAATGGAGCACTTGCGGAAGGCATGCTGTTCAGTACTTTTCCAGATAGATAAAAGCGCATATAGGTCTCTAGCATTACAGGTTTTCTGCAGACTGTTTCCCATTTTATGTTCTTTAAAAGCATTTTTTAAAAACCCTTGTTTCTGTTTATAGTTCAGACTTTGTCTAAAGCAATGGAGAGATAGGCCTCAGGCTGTTTTAACAAATATTTTTATACTGATGGTAAAATTCTGTCATTTTTATCTCTGGATGGGTAGTGCAAAAAGGAGAGGACAATATTGAGATTTAACTAAGTGTGATGGTCTCTTTTATTATTGTGTTAATGGAGAGCGGATGAAGCATGCCTGTTGATTATAATTGTTCCATTTTTATAAATATGATTTTCTTTATCCGTGGAATCACAAGATTTTCTTACTGATAACAAAAGAAAAAGGGTTTTGTTAAAGTAGCTATTGAATGCCATGGAACTTGATCATTTTAGTTTAGCTTGCACTCCTGCAAAATTTATAAATACTCTTTGTGGGTAGAGTCACTCCTTAAAGGAGCCTTGCATTGGTGTGCTCTGTCCATATCAACTGTTCACGAGCTGTTCAATAATAAACAGCTTTATTAGAATAAGATATCTCTAAAAGTAAAAATCGCATGCCTTTCTCATTAGGTAAGAGGTTTTTGCATTCATTTTTAACATAACTTTCATGTGGGGACGCTACAGAGAAGGGGTTAATGAACACTACAGAATTCTATGCAATATTCTCTAGTCATTTTAAAATATTACCATTTTGCAATCTTTTAAAAGTGAGAACAGTGATCTAGAGGGAAAGTGTGTCATCTCAGTGTTAGCTCAAAGTGAAATTATAATGCTGATTAATTTAAATAAATTAGAGTTAGGGGAAAATCTGACAGAATAATGTGATAAATATGATAAAAAAGATTGCAGTCCCCACTAGCAATGCTGCAGTCCAGGGTCTGTCAGAGTTTCCATCTTAAAATCCCTAATTTCAAGGGTTTTAGAACTCTGCTGTAAAATGAAAAAAATTGCTCTTGGCAGGAACTTGGTAGTTTAGAAATGGAAAAACATTTTGACCATATTTAAATTATAAAAATACCAAAAAAAGTAATTGGTTTCAGATGCATTTTTGCACTTAAATCCAAAACAGCTTCCTTATTTAAACTGAAATGTCATTAGTAATATGGACTAATGCCTTTAGCGGGGTTGCTAAGAAATCAACAGTGTTATGTAGCAAAGTGATTCATTGTAAATACAATAAATAAATATATTCATAAAGATTTTTGACATGCAGATGGAGGTTCCATTTGTTTCTTCGCTTTCCTTTTAAGCAAGTGAGTTCTTTAAATCATCTCTCTTGCTTATATTACAGCCCATGTATACTGGGTTTTAAAAGCACTCCCTATACTTGAGTTCCATAGGTTCTAATTGTGAGGATTTCATGGAGATCGTAAGAAAGATATGGAGAGAGGAAGAAAAGGTGTCACTTGGTCTAAGGCCTGATCTTATGTCCATTGAAATCAATGGAAAGTCTTTCCTTTGACTTCAGTGAGTATTTGTTCATCCCCTAACAAGACAGGCTGCTTATATCTGATCTTCCACAGTTTAACTTATACAGACATAACAAGTGTAAAACACAGCATTCAGTTTAATTTACTATAATGCTAGGCCTTGCAGTCTCCATGGCACTTTCTGTGGTCCCTCTAGCCAAGCACTAACATGTCTTCCTCCATGTCATACATACAATCAAACAAATGAAAGAGCCTGTAAAAATTCTGTATAATACAAGATTTTCAAAAAGTACCAAACAACTTAAAATATAACGCCAAATTACTTTAAATAATGAAAATAAACATTAGCGTGGGAGAGCTGGGTTCCATTCTTGGCTCTATCATTGGGGTGACCTTGGCCAAGTCACTGCCTCTCTGTACCTCAGTTTCCCCATCAGTAAAAAGGGGATAGTGATACTGACCTCTTTTGTAAAGTGCTTTGAGATCTATGGATGAAAAGCGCTATATGTATTATTAATCAAAAATCATTTTATTTTCCTCCCCTATTCATTTTTATGGCTTTAATAAAGTAGATATGTAACAATAGACTTTAAGAAAAATAAGTCCATTGTTACCATGTGTATCCAGATACTTACTATTATGGCTTTTATCACCCCAGTATCTGAGCTGCTAAATTTTGTGTGTAATGCAATATGCCATATCCGATTAATGTACAATGATTAAAAGACCCTCCTTTGGGGAGAGTCAGCTATAGGCCCCTGCAGTCCTTAAAAACCCAGTTAAGCCCTGAAAATATATCTTAAGTGGTGCTTTGGTTTTGTGATGGCCCTCAGACAGGGATGAATTTCACCCTGATAGAGCTGTTCTTTGGCATATGTGAAATGAATTATTTGGTCTCAGGTCAGTTCCTCGTGGAGAAGTGTTCATGTCACAAAAATTAACCACACAACTTTTTACTAATTGGTACCCTTATTAGCATCCTTTGTAAAGGCCAGGAATTGATTGGCCGTGGAGACTAAACACCTTTCTCGCCTCTTCTATGTCAGGCCCAGGCATGCTGACAGAGAGGGGGGAGCACGCACTGCTGTACCTGTTGTGTGGATAAAAAATGGACTTGAATGGTGATGAATTGACAACCCTGGTCACTCATGAGCTTGTTCAGGCACAAAAATGTGTAGAAGGAAGAATGTCCACTTAAAAATTATACTGGGATTATTTAATCTCTTATTTTTTGATAGATGTATGCCAAAGGACAAGTTTTGCCATCATACAAGCACGCAACTCCCATTGACTTCAGTGGAAATCATGCACAAGAGCACAATCTAGAGCTCTTTCTAGATTCTTTCTATTACTAAATCTGGTGACTTTGCTGTATCACTTCAGTTTCTCGATTAAACTGAAACAATCAAATGAGCCCTGACCAGATAAAAGTTAAATGACAAACAGTCATATTAGGAAACTACCATAAAGACTAACTGCCGCCCCACTTCCCCCAATCCATCAATTAGAGGCATATCTATGGCTGTTCATTTTATTTTTGGAGATATTCCTACTACCAAGTAAAGTACTCACCCAAAGATCCATGGAAAGTGGAGAAGAATCCCAGGAATTTCCTGAAGTAGTTGTGACAGGAGTTCTTTGCATAGTTACTGTGTAATTTTGTGGTAATGTTTGTAACAGCACAATCTTTCTATTGGTAACAATAATAATATGTTAATTGTGTTATCACCTTCTAGCTGTGCGGGTCAATAATATGCATTTTTTAAAGTTTTTAAACACGTATACTTACACTATTCCTGTTTGGAAAAGTTCCTAAATATGTAGCATATTTACAATATAGGCCTTAGTGGCTCAGTAAGGAATTGCTACAGTCTATCAGGTAAATTATATGCGTTGGGGCATGGGTGGATGGCAGGTTTAAAAATGTTATTTACATGCTAATATGTATATTAATGCATAGAGTGCCATTTTCCCACTTGCTAGGCAAAATCCACGTTGCAAGAAAGTGACTGCAGGCTTCTGAGGGATCAGATTGTTTGAACATGCAGGTTTAATTAACATGAAGAGAAAAATTCACATTTAGAATACATAAAAATAATTTCAAGGGTCTGACTGAAATGTACAAAAGCTAGATAATTTAGAACCAAGGATGAAATCAAAGCCCTGTAACTGTATAAATAGGTTTTGCTCTGATATGGCTATCAGGAACCTCAAGCACTAAGCACTCTTACAAGTACGATATGAGCTGCTAAGTCTACATACAGGATGGTCAGTTAAAGGGAGCAGCATTCCAATCCTTTAAAAAATATATTTTTATTTTGCAAACTCTGTATATTGGTAGGTTTTAAAAAAGGAAGAATTTTTCAGTAAATTAAACCAAGTGACAAATCAAAACCAGCAATTCATCTCTGGTGCCCCTGCATGCTGAAAATTCTACTTCTGAGGTGTATATAACTGAAATTGCATATTGTGAGTTCCTCTCAGAGGACTTTGTTTACTTTGGAGGACTAAGCATTTAACTGGCTTTATAAATCCAATCCTACATATGTGGAACTAAAAAAAATATACCTAGGTGTGTTATAAGATTGGTACTCAGTCAAGGTTCACTCTGCATTTCTCTGGCTTTTGTTAGTTTCCATTAGACCCTTACTACTATTTTAATGTATTATTTGTGTGTCAATTAATTAGCTTTAAAAAAAGTGTTTCCAAAGCACCTAGTTACCTCTGAATGCTAGTATAGTATATACAGTAAGTGTTCTAGATAAACTAGCTTAAAGGAGGGCAGGTGAAGAATAAGCAACACACCTATATTGTGCTGTTGGGTGGGTTTTGTCTCTCCCCACTTTCCCCTCCATAAGAGGCTTCCATTCCTTTTTCATCCTCCTCAGGAATGAAGAAGTTCACAGATTTCCTGTTTGTTTGTTTGTTTGTTCTTTGCAGGGGGGCAGGGGAAGGGAGGGGAGGTTTTTTGATTATTTTGAAATGTTTTTAGTTTAAGCAATATTATTACACAATTTCCTAGAAGTGTTTAGCCTATACTTCTTTCATAAAATGTACTATTTATCAAACTTTCTGTAATCAGAAAGATAAGGTGCCTTATCTTCTCATCTCTTCATTGAGAATAATCTAAAGCACAGTGATCTAGATTTCAGCATACACAAGAGCCTACTTTTTATTTCAGAAAAAAAGACCAATCAAGGTGTATTTCAATAGCCCAGGGTTACTAATCCCTTTGATAAAGAGCACTTAATACTACTGTGCATTTAAAACTTTGTGCAATAGAAGTTCTAGTTTTATATTTAGGAGCTAACACACTGTACACCCAATGTAGGCAAATGTAAGCTTTATTCTAGGAGGATTCAGGTGACTGAAGAGTATATTCACACTGGTTATATTTGCATGATGACATTTTGGAATAAATAGTCCACCATTGTGCAACAATCTCTGAAAAAACATACTAATGGGTCTCTCAGTGAGCATTTAAAAAACTTGATTGGTCAAGCACCCATGTGATCTCCAGTTATGGCTAACTTTCACCATGTTCTTACATCACTTTAAAATAAGCACTTACGTGTTCATTTCAACTTCCTGAGCCATGTCATCTTCAACTGGTGGTACACCGTAAGGTCATTCCAGTCTAACTGGGACTTGTGAAGAATAGGGTTTTTTTCCCTCTACATCACACTGCTACCTCCTCAGTCCATACTAGCACTTGTTTATTTCTAAAACTCACTCTTTACACAGCAACATACATCTAATTATACAAAAAAATTTATCATTAGAACAAAACAAAATTCTGGTCTTTCCTATTTATAGTGAGATTACTTTAAAATGCCTTTCAGAGATTTTTACATAAACACAACAGAAGTATACATATCACTTCTTATTGCTTAAATGGACATAGATGGTCCAGCATACCAAACTCATTCTATTCTCGTCTATTTAGAAGAATTGGCCTGCTCTGGGAATTGGATGGGTTGGCATGTACTTGACTGATTAATACCCATATCAGTATGTTGTGTTTTCTGGAGCAATCCACTTAAAAAGGACTCTGTGTAAATGTCTACTAAATATTTGTATTTAAATATTAAAAACCATTTAGTATTGAGATTAAAAAGACTCAGCAGTGAGGGAAGAGACTCCGATATAAAGAGAGACAAAAAATACCCTAAGCCTCCTAGAGCCTCTGTTAAGATTTCATGAAGATGCAATATCCCTTTGTCAAGGTACATTGCAATCTGCCCAAGAGTATTACTTTAAAACAAGAGAGAATGGTTTCCTATGATGTTCATCTTTGTTGGCATATGTTTTAATTTCTGAATTCATAACTATTTTTTCTTGCATATAAAGTTGGTCAAAACAATCTTGTGTAGCAACAACTTTTCCTGGTATGAAATATGAAAATACTAGTTGTAAATTTATATCTGTGCTGGAGGAGTTGTTTGGTTTCCTTGCAATGTAGAAACACATTAAGACAAGCATTCTGTGGGTAGGTAACAGTTTGAGAGAGAGCTGCTTAAACAACAATGGAAATGTTGCTGTAGTAATAGCCCTGTTTGTATGAGGAAGGGATGTGTCTGCTTGGGGGACAATGTCAAGGGCCATCAGTAAGCACTGAACCAGCACCGGCTCAGCAAAAAAGAGCCTTACAGAAGGCAAAGATGTAAGGAGCTGCGATTGTTGCATGGCGCATCACCTCCTCTGTGGATTGGAAGCAAACTTGCACTTTGCCTTTTTTTTGAGGACATCCCACTAAGAACATCAGATTAATTTTTCAGAAATAACATTTTTCCCAATGCCGTGACTTTCTCCTTCTGGTGTAGTTAGAGGGGGGAAAGGCCCTACATTAAACTATTAGGTAATTTCTGCAAAAGGTTTTCTCTTCTATCAGAATAGTCTATGCATTTCTGTGTTGAAAGCCGTTTTCTGCTGTTCCTTTTAAGAAAACAGGCACTGTCTGTCCCACTCTCTGTAAATGCTCCAAGAATGTCAAGTGTGTGAATTTGGACGTTAAATCCAAAGTAAATTAAGACTAACTTGTTTGGGAGTGGGGGTGCTTTTGTTTTTTATAATTGTTTCCCTCATGTCCCTTTTCATTTTTATTAAGAAATTAACTCTTTGCATTTGTGCAATAACTACTTGCCATGATAATGGGCAGACTTTTGAAATGAATGCCCTGACTACTAACACAGCACAAAATGAACTCAGACAGATAAAGTGGTGTACTTTTTCCTGAGAACTTTTTTGTTTTTAAATAATAAGCTCAGTTTTACCCCCGTGTATTGTGGTGTCTTACATTTTTAGCAGTATTTTATATTTTTTCTGTAACGCACTAAGTCTTAGACATTTTAGAGCTTGTTTGTTATGTTCACAATCACAGATTTAAAAAAAAATCCTCACAAAGAACCAATTGACCAAAAAAAGTGTCATTTTTTTTTTTTTTGTACAAGTAGCTTTGAGAAGCCCACGTTGTGTTGCTGTGACTCATCTTTTGTAACATTTTATTTCTTGGTATTTGTTTAAACATAAAAGTAAAGGTTTATATGGCTGGCAGTAGCAGGGAAGTGCTCCCTCCGTCAGCGGAATGGCATTGTTTCTTCTGTCTTTGTTTGGTTAGCCATATAATGTTTGTTCTCAGCACTGTACAACGGTCCCTATATGATATGGAGAAGCAATATCACTGTATGAAACTCACATGATGTATTATTATTATTATTCACTAGCACCCTAGGTGTGATAATTGAAGTAAATATCTTTTATACAAACACAATAATGTGTGGGTTGTCTTTTTTAAGGTGAGAGTCCAGACCTGACGGTCAAAGCAGCAAACATTTATATTGGTGGTTTTGATCATTTTGCTAATCGGTAGAGGTTTGTTTGGTTTTTGTTGGTAATTGACTTTTCTAGCTTTGTATCTTGATTTCGCTGAAGAATCCGTTTTCAGTATCTTAAGTACTTTAAGTGGCTAACTTTAGAATCTAGTCTCTCTCCCATTAAATTCAGTGTAAAGATTCCCATTTCAGTGGGAATAGGATTGGATACTTAGGCAGCAAAGAATGGTTACATTCTGAACTTGAGGCGAGAGATGAGGACCAAAATAGCATGTTAGATTTTTTTTTTGTAAAATCATCATTGATTGTTGAGGTTACCAGTGACTTGTGATCAGAAGTGCTTACCATTCAAAAATGTAGATGTGGCAGAACTTTGGCCAATATTTGGCTTGTATTTTGTCTGCATTTTTTAACGGATATTCATAAAGAAAATTGTTTGCTCTTGTGGTGCCTTAAAATGTTAGCAGGCTGTTTTTTCCTGTAAATATACTGAGGGCTTCCTACAAGTTTAGAATTGAAATTTTGTTATTAAAGTACAGTTATTTAGAATCAACAATGACATTCTTTTTGGAAAAAAAAGTAGAAATCTGTAGCTTGAAATGTCTTTAGATTCAGTTGTAATGCATGTTCGTTTCATATCCTTTTCCCAGTCCTGTTGTGACCTATTCTTTAAATTGTGACTTTGTGGTCACTGAAATTATTGCAGGACTGGGACCTAAGCGTATAATGTCGTCTCCTCAGTATCCGGGTATAGGCCTGTCTCTTTAACATTTTTCCTGTCCTGCAGTAAGAGAGTATATATCTCTTTTTTCAGGAACTACTGATTATTCGATGGAGTTCACACTGCAGGACAGGAGGAATTTTAAAAAGCTAAGACTGTAGATTTTGCACTGTACTGTCCCACATTGTTTAGCAATATTTGGTGGCATGACGTTGTATAGATATTAACCAGCTTTTTCCATCCCTTCAAGCTGTTCCAGAAATTCATCCTATTGGTTTATAGTACACTAAATTACATTAGCAAAATAACTATTTATGTTCAAAATGAAAAGCTTGTTCATTCTGTATCTTTGCCATCTCTAGCTTTGCTTATATTTAGTATCTCAGGAGAGATCATTTATCTAAATACAGTATTAACAATGTTCAGTACATTTTATTTAACTTTCATTCTTCTGTAACTGCATTTCTTTACCTATGACATGTCTGTGACAGTTCGCTCAGTAAGATGTAAAAATTATAGTTTTAAAATAGAAATTTTAATAATATGTAATGACTGATCAAACTGTTGATTTTTAGGAGTATAATAGGGTTGTCTTGTGTAATGTTACCTCAGTCATTTTAATGTTAAAGTACCTATGCTTTAAAAGCAATCTCAGTCTGATAGTTAATCTTCTGTATATATTTATAACTGTGCATGCTTTCAGGCATACTAGGTTATGTTACCACCAAATATACTGGAAATGTACATGTAATTATGCAAGAGAAGTGTACCATTTTCAAAAACAGACAATTGCATCTGAACCTACACTGAGGAATAGGGATTTCCTTTTCAGTGTAGCATGGAAGCATTTGCCTGCTGCAAAATCAAATTATGCTCCTTGGCCCAAGTCCTCCTGAACTCTTTGCAGATGAAGAAAAACACCTAAATCAGTGGGGTTCGGCATGAGTTAGGAGCAAGTCTCAGAGAGCTAAGAGGTCTGCAACCTGCTGTTACAAGAAAGAAATATGCATCCTATGTGCATCCCAGATCTTACTCTGAAGTGTTATGGGAAAGCCGAGACACCTGTCTCCAAAAAGAGAAGTGTGTAGTATAAATGCCAACAGGCCCTTAGTGATTGTTACTACAGCATTCCTATATGCCATTATTGTTTTCATTTTAAATGGCTTCTTCTAGGGTCAGATGCTTTGATGATGCCCTGAGATTTTACAATGGAAATTTAAATAGAGTCAAGCAGACAAGCCTTTACTGTTATCAGGAGAAAGTTTGTTTCTAGTATCTAACATTTTCTTTCTTATCTATTATTTCTTTTTGTTGTAATAAAGGTGATGAACAAACTGTTCACATTATAACATTATTTTACTGTATTAAATAGTTATTTCTTTATTGCTACAAGCTGGAAGAATTGATGCTACATGGAAATTATGATGGTTTTCTTGAACTCATTAGTTACCCATGTCTGATTCTTTAAATGTCCTCCTTTATGAGGGAATTTCTTGCCTTACAGAGTGAATTCCATTGAAAAACACTAAGTTCCTGGTTTTGGGGGGAAAACCCCTAAACCACCCATCCTTTTTAGGGCTCCAAATTCCATAGTTACAGCAGTTGTCATTTAAAAAAAAAAGTCGGGCTTCTTTGAGTGATTGCTCATGTGTATTCCGCAATAAGTGTGCGTGCTCGCCACGTGCACCGGTGCCAGAAGTTTTTCCCCTAGCAGTACCCGTAGGGGAGCACCCTAGCGACCCCTGGAGTGGCACCTCCATGGTGCAGTATAAGGGGAGCTGCGTGCTCCCCCCACCCTCAGTTCCTTCTTGCCACCAGTGAAGGTGCTTTGGAACTGCTCTGCTTCAGCTTTGCTGTAGCTTGTCCCCAAAACTGCTTGTTCATTCAGTGTATGATACCTGTAGTTAGTTAAGTTAATTTAGTTTAGCTAGAGCACCCAGGCCGGGTCATGCCCTGTGTCCTAGGTTTTAAGTCGTGCAACACTTGTACGGATCTACGCCAATGAGTGATCCGCACATGGACTGTTTATGCTTTTTTGGGGAACCCATGTCAGCAATCGCTGAAAGATTTGCAATTCGTTTCAGCCTCAGACCAAGAGAGAAAGGGACATTAGGCTCCAGGCTATTCTGATGGAGTTGGCACTGACCCCGGCTCCGGCGTGCTGCTCTGAGTTGGCACCGCGGTGTCAGTGCACGACAACCCTTCGGCACCATTGACTAGTTGGCACCACTCCCCGTCCACGAGGCATGCCAAGAAGGCTAGGAAGAGGCCATCTTCGCCGCGGCACCAGAGTAAACCCGGAACAGAGGCTAGACCCATGTTGGGCAGTCCTCGATCCCCACCGGCCTCTAGGACTCCGACTCAAGTCGAGCGGAGTAGCCCGGCCCATTCGGAGCAGGCCTCCCTGGATGTCTGGATGCCCTCCACACCGGAGGCCCTGCAGGCAGTCCCGGATGTTATGTCCATGCCGGTACCAGGAACACCGCCAATGTCGGCCCCGTACTCCAGAGGCAAGCCACTGCTAGGATCTGCACAGTCACCCCCGGCTCAGTACCAGTCTCGGTCGAGGGAACGTTCCCAACACTGTTCGCCACCCAGTGACCATTCAGGGCAAAGTCCACATGGATCGCCCTCAACGCCCACCAGGCTGCCTAGTTGGGTTCCGTCTGACCGAGACTCTCGGCACCACTCCACCTTGAGGAGCAAACACCGACGGGACCGGGGCAGATGACGCCAAAGGTCCTCGTCTCGGAGGGGCTATTGCAGCTGGTCATGGCACGAATGTCTATGTCATTCCCATTCATCTTCCCACTCCAGGACCCCGCCACGGCACTGCAGCCCTGGGCGTTGATCACCAGCGTCTCACCGTTGCGGGTCCACTCGCCAGAGCAATCACGGAGCAGCTGTTACCGACGGTACTGGTCCTCCACGTCAGGATCACAGTCCTGTGGTTGGCATTGCTCCCAGCGCTGCCGCTCCTCCCAGTCCAGGAACAGTGGCAGGTCGTATGTCAGTCCGGCCTCCCTTCGTAGTCGTCCATCAATGGGCCAGGCCAAACAGGTGGTTCCGCTGGTGCCATGGCAGGTGCAGTGGCACCGTGGCCAGCCCAATGGTACCAGTGGGTACTGTGGCCCCCAATGCAGCCCCCGGTGGCTGGATCCTCAGAAGCACCACCACAGCAGACTCCCCCTCAGGCCACCCACCCACCCAAAATACAAGACTGCTTATAAGACGTCGCGGGACTATAAGAGGCGCCCACAGAGGCAGTCTCGGCCTGCCCCCCAGCCTGAGTCCTCCAAAGGCAAGCAAGCAAGCAGGGAAAAGGCGGTTTTGATGGGACGCCCGGCGCCCTGCCAGTTCTCATCAGAGATCCACCATCAATAAAGCTTACCTTCTCCAAGCGGTTGTGTGCTTTCCTCCAGGAGTGGTCGTGGCTCACCTCGGACCGATGGGTCCTCAACACCATCTCCAGGGGCTACACCCTCCAGTTTACTTCCTCCCTGCCCAACCCCCCCTGCCCATCCCTCCTGGGGGACTCCTCGCATGAGGCTCTGCTCGAGCAGGAGCTGGGGGCAGCTCTTGGGCCTAGGAGCGGTGGAAGCAGTACTGGGGGAGTTCGAAGGCAAGGGGTACTACTCCCGCTATTTTCTTATCCCGAAGGCCAAAGGGGGGCTCAGGCCCATCTTGCACCCGCGAGGCCTGAACCAGTACATGGTGAAGCTCAAGTTCCACATGGTCTTCCTGGCCTCCATCATCCCCTCCCTGGATCTGCAGGACACATACTTCCACATTCATATATTCGAGGGGCACAGATGCTTCCTCTGTTTCACGGTGGGGCAGGAACACTACCAATTTACTGTCCTCCCATTTGGCCTGTCCACTGCCCCCAGGGTATTCATGAAATGTATGTCGGTGGTGGCGGCCTACCTCAGGTTCCGGGGGGTCCAGATCTTCCCCTATCTGGACGATTGGTCAAGGGCAGCTCCTGGTCGCAGGTGCGGGATCACGTGGCGCTCCTGTCCACATGCACCACTTTGGGTCTGTTGGTAAACAACACCAAGTCCACGTTAGTCCTGGTACAATGCATAGCATTTATCGGGGCAGTCTTGGACGCCTCGTCCTCCCTCCCACCAGACAGGTTCGAGACCCTGAAGAGACTCATTGACACGGTCACAAGGTTTCCGGTGACAATAGCCAGAGCATGCCCCTAGCTCTTGGGTCACATGTCGGTGAGCACATGTGTGCTCCGTCACGCGAGACTCAGGATGAGGCCCCTCCAGCTCTGGTTGGCCTCGGAGTTCTCCCAGGTCAGGGACAGGATGGACAAAGTCCTCCCGGTACCCGAGCCAGTGATCACCTCCCTACGGTGGTGGTCCTCCCCGAGAAACATGCTCCAAGGGATCCCATTCAGGGGTAGGGCCCCATCGCTGGAACTGGTGTTCGACGCGGCGGACCTGGGATGGGGGGCCCATGTGGGGAACGTTCAGAAGCAAGGTCTGTGGTTGGCTCAGGAACTGACCCTCCACATAAACGTCAAGGAGTTCAGGGCGGTACAGCTGGCATGCATGGCCTTCCACTCGCACCTGGAGGGCCAGGTGGTCACGTTCCTCGCGAACAACACGGCCTCGATGTTCTACATCAACAGGCAAGGCAGGACCCGATCCTCTGCTGCAAAGCCCTCAGGCTGTGGGACTTTTGTATAGCCCACATCATCTGCCTACAGGCCTTCCATCTGCCAGGCACCCAGAACACGCGGGCAGATTGCTTGAGCAGGGACTTCTCCTCTTAGCACGAATGGTCTCTTCACCCAGCGGTGGTGCACAGACTTTTCCAAGTGTGAGGAACTCCCCGGATGGACCTGTTTGTGACTCGACAGAACCATCGCTGTCCCCGGTTCTGCTCCGGGAGGAGGGAGCGCTCTCTCCGATGCCTTCCTCCTGTCCGGGTCAAGCTAATTTCTCTATGCCTTTCTCCCATTCCCGCTGATCAGCAAGGTCCTGGAAAAGATAAAGACGGACAAGGCCCGGGTCCTTCTGATTGCCCCAGCATGACCCAGGCAGCATTGGTACAGGAACCTCATGGGCCTGGCGGTTGCCCACCCGGACCTGCTCGACCAGGGCCGCCTCCATCTCAACCTAGCAGCACTCCACCTCACAGCATGGCTGCACAATGCTTAGATAGGGAGGAAAGGACGTGCTCGGAAGGGGTTCAGCTTGTCCTCCTAGAAAGCAGGCGGCCCTCCACGTACCGAGCCTACCTGGCAAAGTGGTCTGGGTTTTCCAGATGAGCGGATGAGTGGGGCATTTCCCTGGTGGCCGCCCTGATCCAGCTTATTCTGGACTACCTCCTTCACCTTAGAGCCCAGGGCCTGGTGCCCTTGTCAGTCAAGGTGCACCTGGCGGTCATATCTGCCAGTGCAGAGCCACAAGGTATTCTCCCATGCTATGACTGGCCGATTCCTTAAGGGGTTGGATCGTCTCTTCCTGTATGTTAGGCTCCCAGTCCTGCAGTGGGACCTAAATTTGGTGTTGGCCGGTCTCACGGGGCCCCCATTTGAGCTGCTAGCCACGTGCTCCTGGTCACACCTCTCATAGAAGGTAGCCTTCCTGGTTGCGATCACATTGGCTAGGCGGGTCTCAGAACTCAGGGCCCTGACCTCCAAGCCCCGTACACGGTGTTTCATAAAGATAAGTTCCAGCTCCGCCCACACCCTTCGTTCCTCCCGAAAGTGGTCTCCGCCTATCACATGGGTCAGGACATTTTTCTGCCGGTCCTTTGCCCCAAACCCCATGCATCCAGTGAGGAACACCACCTCCACACATTGGACGCGAAATGGGCTCTGGCTTTTTACCTGGAGTGGACTAAGCTGTTCAGAAAGTCCTTGCAACTGTTCATCGCCTCGGCCGAGCGCATGAAAGGTCGGCCGATCTCCACTCAGCAGCTCTCCAACCGGATCACCTCGTGCATCCGTACCTGTTATGACCTGGCGGGAATCCCTCTGCCACCAATTGTGAAGGCACATTTTACTAGGGTGCAGGCCTCGTCGGCTGCCTTTTGGGCCCATGTCCTCATTCAGGACATTTGTAGGGCTACCACGTGGTCTTCAGTTCACATGTTCACCTCACATTATGCGATTGTCTCTCAGACCAGAGAGGACGCCAGGTTTGACAGGGCCGTTTTCTGTCCTGAGAGTTTGTGAACTCCTTCCCACCTCCAACAGATATAGCTTGGAATCACCTATTATGGAATACACATGAGCAATCACTCAAAGAAGAAAAGACAGTTACCTTTTCCGTAGCTGGTGTTCTTCGAGATGTGTTGCTCATGTCTATTCCACATCCCACCCTCCTTCCCCTCTGTCAGAGTTGTCTGGCAAGAAGGAACTGGCGGGGTGGGGTGTTCCCCTACAGGTACTGCTAGGGGAAAAACTTCCAGCACCGGTGCACGTGGCGAGCACGCACACCTATTAGACATGAGCAACACATCTCTAAGAACACCAGTTATGGAAAAGGTAACTGTCTTTTCTTTACTACACAGTGTCTCTGATATCAGCAAAAACAACAAGGAGTCCTTGTGGCACCTTAGAGACTAACACAATTATTTGGGCATAAGCTTTTGTAGGCTAGAACCCACTTCATCAGATTCATGGAGTGAAAATTACAGTAAGCAGGTATAAATATACAGCACATGAGAAGATGGGAGTTGCCTTACCAAGTGGGGGGTCAGTGCAAATGAGGCCAATTCAATTAGGGTGGATGTGGCCCATTCCCAACAGTTTACAAGAAGGGATGAATATCAACAGAGGGAAATAATTTTATCCCTGTTGATACTCTCACCTTCTTGTCAACTGTTGGGAATGGGCCACATCCACCATAATTGAATTGGCCTCGTTAGCACTACAAAAAGTAATTTTCCCTCTATCAATATTCACCCCGTGTCAGCTGTTGGGAATGGGCCACATCCACCCTAATTGAATTGGCCTCGTTAGCACTGACCCCCCACTTGGTAAGGCAACTCCCATCTTCTCATGTGCTGTATATTTATACCTACTTACTGTAATTTTCACTCCATGCATCCGATGAAGTGGGTTCTAGCCCACGAAAGCTTTTGCCCCAATAAATTGGTTAGTCTCTAAGGTGCCACAAGGACTCCTCGTTGTTTTTGCTGATACAGACTAACATGGCTACCCCTCTGAAATCTGGTATCAGCGTTTCCCCTTAGAGTTGGAAAAGGAAACAACCAGTAACTGTGGAATCTGTAGGTAAATGTTGACTTTTTAATGACAGCCACTGAGTGTTGCAGATGTAAGCCCCTCTCAAATGTTTATGAAATCGCCTTCCTGGACTGTCAGTGCTGCAGTACTTCAATGCCAATGTATATCAATGTGTGTTTTTGTTTTTAAATCTTTTGAACTCAACATACATTAGGCCAGTTTTTCAGCATAAATAAGCATAGATCTATTTAAGTCAATGGAGCTGTGCTAATTGTGTAAATTTGGCTCCCTGTCTTGTTGGTTCCTTTCCGTTACATAAGCTTTCGAGTGCTGTGCACAGAGTATGTATAATGTAAGCTATTGTCATAATGAATTTTGGTAGCTTACTTGATTAGTTGGCTCTAATTTTGCAACAACTACCTTGGAGATATTTCAAAACCATTGACAAGAAACTGGCTGTAAGAGAGGCTATATGAAGGACGTTAATTTATTGTAATGTGTGTTATTTAGCCAAGATAAAAAGTTATTTCCTTCCTATAATCCTGCTAATCTAGATGGGTGTGATCATCTTTTCTAGCTAGTCAAACAGGCAGATGCTACTGAATATCAGATCAGATCACCAGCCATGATTCTTTTTTCTCTTGCCCCCAGTTTGCATTGTTTTTATTAACAGTGCAAGTGACCTTTTAACTTTCATTTCCAGTATAGTAAAAATGAAAAAATAACGATTTATTGCAAGTTGGACAGGAAGGGCAGAAGCTGTCCTAAATGTACCTTGAACTTTTCAGGCAAAAGGCAATGGGGCAGCTGGTCTCAGATGCCGCAAAGCAGTCTCTTGTTCCAGTGAACAATGACAGGGACATCAACATTGACATATTCCACCTTTCTGACCTGGTGTGAGAGGCCAAAAGGGAAGAACATCTGTGAGCTCTCTGCATTTCTTTGCTTTTGTGCATAGACCTGATAATTGTCCTCAATAGGATATTCTCTCATTCTGAGACTAAGACTTGAAATACCTGGCCCATTCTCCCACTTTAAAGTTCTAGAGACATAGTAATGTACATAGGAAAGCCATTCCATCTTAAAATAGTCATGGACCTCTGTCTTTTCTGATCCAAGTGATTAAGAAAATTCATCCTCTTCTAGCGGCTCTCTGAAATAAAAGGAAATAGAGGCAATAATATACTCCTTCCAGATTGGTCCTTTTATTCACTTAGACTAGAATGAATTTGCTTACTCATCTGCGGCAGATGAATCAGACGTCCCTGGTTTGAAGATGAGGTTTTTCCTTGGTGCATAAATATGTCAGCAGATGTTACCATTGGCTGTCTCTGGGCTCCTTTCTCCCTTCCCCCCTCTCCCCAACACACACACAATTTTTATGGATTCCAGTGGGAAAGGCATGAAGTGTGTCAAATGCTAGCTGATTCCAGAGTTCTTTGAGTGTTGCCCTAATCAGTTTTCTCTTTTGGGGTGTACCTGTGCACTGACCCAGAATCCTTTGGAAAGTTTTATGCTATATTCTGAATGTCTGCAGAGACACCAGTGCACTTCAGCTGGGAGACTTCTAATGGTCACAGCTGTGGCTACAGATTGGGCAGATGTGCCTGAGCATTAGAGGAAGCTTTTAGAGAATGCTTTTCACAACTTTCTGATCCTCAGCTGCTATCTTTTTTGCCCCCTTTTTAAACTCCTGAAGAAGGTGAGATACTCTAGGAATGGTCTTGTGCCAGGTACAGATGTAATAAATAACCACAGCTTGATTGCTACTCATCTGTAAAGTGACTGACTAATCTGACTTCCAGGCTAGCTCTATCTTCTGGGCATCTTTGTCGCCTAGGGTGGTGATCTGAGAGCTGATTGCCCATGCCTCCTTCAGACACTATTAAAGAAGTAGAGTTTGGATGTTCAAACTTTTCACTGCTCAAGACAAGGTTCAGTTTGTCTGACACCTGGAACAGTCATTCGTGCAGAGTTGCTGTATTTGTTAATGAAGGCTGAGAGGCCTGGCTAAGTACTTTATGGAAGATACCAGCCTTCATCTCACCAACTCTATGGAAAGCAGAGTGATATTTAGCCCCTCCTCAAAGAATTGATTATTTTTTCAGAGTCAAATATCTCTACACTCCTGATGAGACCATTTTGGCAGGAGTGATGATGATGCTTCTGCTATATCCTCTTCTATGGGAGGATACAAGTTGTTTTGGATTCTGACCTCTACAACCTCTTCAACAGGAATGTCCTTTGCTAATGGAATAATTTAAAACTTCAATGAGGCAGGTACTAACAGGTGCTTTGATAGGCACAAAAGACTGATCTCACTGGAGCTGATACAAGGCAGAAAAAGGAGACCACAGCATTATCAGCACCCTAATCGTGTCTCTAAGACTGCTGACCCAGACACTGAACTTCCTGCACCAAATAGTTACCTCTCAGATGTAGGTGCATCCATGATCTCTGTATCTTTTAGAAGAGGAGCAGGGCTCTGGGGGATGAGGGTGCCATCTCTCCCTTTCTTTCTTCCATTTGCTGAATGCTGAGAGAACTTTCCAGACCTCCCCAAAATGCATTGATGTACCCCAACTCAACAAAGAGCCTGAAACTTAGAGCTATGACTCCTAATCCTTGTGGAGCCCAGCAGTGAATTTCAGATGGGGGGACATCTATTGGGCCAAGTGCCCTTCACCAAAGCATCTGAGGTGTTGGTTAGGAAGGTTAGACATCACTATCTTGCCTCCACAAAAAGAGCAATATGTAAATGTGATTTTCTTTCCGGGTTCTACCATGGCAGTAGGAGATTAATCTCATTGGGTTGCAAAGGCAGGTCTTGGGACAGATATTCCAAAAGAGATTAGAATTTACTTCCCTATGTAGAAAAATACACATTTCAACTTCACTGCTTCTAAATAACTGTTCACAACAAATCAATCCTAACTAGGGGGAGAGAAAAAAGAAAAGATGATCAATAAGCTAAGAAAGTTGAGGTACCAGAAGGTGTCCTGACTTGCTGCTTCAGTGCCTGGGTTCCATCCCTGGCTCTGTCACAGACTAGCTTTGACCTTGTGTAAATCACAGACTCCATGTCTGTTTCTCCATCCTTCAAGTTGGGATAGTTCTGACCTATCAAGGAGGGGCATTGTAAGTCGTAATCGCTGTAAAAACATCTCCTTTCCAGTCAATAAAGTAATCTTAGAACCTCCAAGCCATCTATGTTTCAATGCACTTCCATTCTGCCTGTCCACTTCTAAGAGAATAAAGATAGTTTTTTGTTGTTGTTTTCTTTTGAGTCTCTTCTAGCTTGCCAAATCAATGCTGTTCTTGTTTTCTGCAGAGTTATCTAAATCCAGGGTGTCCAAGACATTTAGAAAACAAGCTATCAACTAGTGGAATCATAAAGCTTGCCTCTCATTTGTCAGGCCATATAATCTCGAACTAAATTGCTGTTGCATCTCCGTTTCCTCCATCTGTGAAAACACATGCTGCACATGATTTGTCAAGCGAGTCCAATCACTAGGATTATTTCCATGACTTGAAGTTCTTATCACTCTGAGAACTGTCAGGGCTTCTTTATTATGAACATGCTTCTGATGTGTGTACATCTGCTGGACTCTTAACTGTCATGGTTGAAGTGCCATCCAAGACTCAGGCTGTCAGTATTTTTTTTTTCTTGATATTAAAGACAAGAATTTTAACCTTCTGAGTAAGGAGG
Organism: Trachemys scripta elegans; assembly: GCF_013100865.1. NCBI lineage: Eukaryota > Metazoa > Chordata > Testudines > Emydidae > Trachemys > Trachemys scripta. Next base: position 18,670,783 of record NC_048315.1, read on the forward strand.
AAAACTGTTCAAGTCTAAAACTGATGATACTCTCACAAATGAAAAGGATGGGCAAATAATTCAGTGCAAGTTGCTATCAAACTTAGCCAGAACATTCATAATTGGTCTAAACCTATTACAGTCAACCTTTTTGTACCATCTTTGTTCTCTTCCTTTGGATGCCAATGTGGTCAGCCCTAATCTTTTCAAGTGGACAGCAAAACCCTTTTAAGACCCACGGGCCTGCAGATGCCTTCACCTATGATGCTGTCCATCAGACAGTACTTTGGATGAATCACTAAAGATCACTCAGCGTTAGCCTTTTCCTTTTCAGTACTCTCTGGTCAGGAGATGCCTTTATTCACTCCACTCTGCCAGGTCAGCCCTTCTGGGCATTACATGATCCTTTTCAAAAATCCCTGTCATAAGAGTCGTCTTCCTAAATGATCCAGTCCTTACAAGAGACTTGCTCCAACTCCCATTGTTCTCAATAGGAGTTGGATCAGTCCATAAGTTGTGTAATTCAGAAATGCTTCTAAGATCTCATACCAAAGAAATCAAGGGGACAGAGGCTTTCGTTCATTATTTTTTGACACCTTTCCTTTCCTAAATCAGGAAGATTCTTTGTGCCCTCAATTTCTGGGAGGCATATTTGCACATGGCCACTTGTCCGTTAGTTGTTTTCTTTTTCAAATGCTGGATTCCAATTTTCAATTGTGTGTGTTTCATGAAGGCTTTTCCCTCAGCCTTTTGTGTTTTCACTAAGCTCCTAACAGTAATGGCTTCTGACCTTTTATCCTCATGCAAGCTGTTTGTATGTAAGAGGGGTTTTCCATCACTAACTTCTATGACCCAGTTCTCCAATTGGGCCATCTTCTCCACCACCGGAAACATGCTCACCAAGCCTCAGCATTCCCCAACTAGCTCTTTTCAAACACGCTAGGGAAACGGATTGACATTTGACACGCATGCCAGTTCTCATCTGACTGAAGTGAGTCATTTAAATTGTTTCATGACTTCCAGGGACTTGTGTAAACATCACCCCATAGGCAATTACCCAATAGAAAAATTCATTTACCAGATGGGAGCCCCAATTTAGCTCTTATTTCTGTGACAGTGGTGGTTTTGCTAAAATCCAGGTGACAAGAGTCAGGTTTAATAGAACGAAAGACATACATGGAGGATAGCGTTTATAGCCCAGTTAGAATCAATAGCGGCAATATATCTCAACTACAACTGAGCTCACCTTAAACTAAAAAGAACAGGAGTACTTGTGGCACCTTAGAGACTAACAAATTTATTAGAGTATCCGAAGAAGTGGGCTGTAGCCCACGAAAGCTTATGCTCTAATAAATTTGTTAGTCTCTAAGGTGCCACAAGTACTCCTGTTCTTTTTGCGGATACAGACTAACACGGCTGCTACTCTGAAACCTGTCACCTTAAACTAGTTATCTTGCAAGGGTTTAGGGCTCAATTCTAATCTCTCACATGGGCATGCATCACTCAGCAGCCTGGGAATCTTGCTGTGCTTGTGCCAGCTTGTATAGAAACGCCTGTTTCAGGATACACAATGCTGAACGCCCATATGCCGGAGAGGATATTCTTTGCCAGGCTCATATTCCTGTCAGCCTTCTCAGGCAACAAAGGATGTTAAAGATGGTTTTGTCTTTACTGCGGTGGATCAGAACTCCAGCATTGTACAAATGTCAAACCCCAGCCCCTGGCTGGCGTACTAGTTAGAGGAATCCCAGTGCCACCCATGACAGAAAGTCAGACAAATTAAATTGCCTCCCCACCTCCCTGCTGGCGTAGAATTCCAACACAGTGCTGTTGGAATTAGAAAAGATAAGCAAACAGGATTTGTCTTGGCAATGGTACCCACTGGCTTATCTCATGAATGCTGCCAGTATTGTGAACAGTTTAGGTAGGGGTCCTTGTTGCTCCTCAGTTTTCATATTATTTACACAGCAGAATGGCTTAAATCAAATGAGAAAAGAAGCATATAGTAAGATCATTCTGTTGCAGTTATGCAAGATGTCTGTCTTTGAGAACTTTAATGTGATTTCTAGCTCTTCTAGTAAAATCTTGCAATGATACATTCAAAACTGTTTTGTTGAAATTACTAGATTTAGACAGAGGCTCAAATGTTACCTTTAGAGATGGGCATAATCAGCAAAATTCTTATTAGGATTTCATACACACCAACTCTCAGGACCCTTGAAAACTGCAGAATTTGTTTCAGCCAGTCTCTTGTTAGTTTTTCTTTCAAAGCCATTGTGTAAATGTGTATATCTTTTTTTAAAGTAAGTATGGCACAATCAACAAGTCAGAAGCAAATGGAAGGCTTTGAGCCAGAATTTTCCCCAACCCCCTAACAACCACTGTAATGGTGCAAATGGAGTGTAAGGCTGGTGGATCTGGAAATCAAAGGTACAGGCTTTCAGCCTCACTCAATCAGTCTAGAATGTGATGATATGCTTCCGTCTCAAGCTAGCTTCTCATAAACAATAACAGCTCCAAATCTCTCTCTCTGTTGCCTCTTCAGATACACCCAGGAAAGTACAAGATTTTTCAGTAATATTCTGTTTCCAATTGCACAATATTTTATCCTTGTCAGGCTGAGTTGACAGGTAAAAGGACCATTCTCGCTCCAGACAGCACTAACATACAGAGTGACAGGTTTCCGGAGGTGTTGATACTTTGTTCATGGTGCTGGTTGAGTTCATAAGATTGTCCAGTTGTTTCAGTTCATCACCACCCTTGACAAAGTGCCGGAAGCACTGAGAGCCCTAGTAATTCAGACTGAGTTGTACCTGTCAAGTATGCTAGAGGCCATTGAGTTTGAGAATGAATAGTACAGTTGAGAATTCTAGTTTTCCCAGGACTTTAGCTTATTTGTGCCATTATCTCTTGCAGTATGTTCACTGGAAGTTGAACAGTCCATGAAAGCTCACTTACCTTAAACTGCTTCAATGCATATGAAAGTCCGAAGGGTTACAGTGAGTTCTGTTAAATGTGGCAACATACCGGAAAAAAAACAGATATTCTTTTGTTCTAGCTGAAAGCTTAAGATGCAGGCATTCTAACCCACTAATGCAGGTTATTCTATGTACTGGGTGAAGTTAAAGATGATCTGCATAGAAGCAAAAAGGGGGGTGGTGCCCCTTTTTTATTTTTAGTGATGATAATCAAAGCCTGAAAAGAGGCATATCAAGAGGAAGGGTGGATTGTTCTCATTTTCGTTGTCTTTTACATTAGAAACTCAAGCTGTCTACTCTGTTTTCCTGAAAGACACTCTGTGGATGACTGGAGAATCAGTAGAATTATGACATGGCCAGTACCAAGGAGTGAAACCTGAGCAATTGAGAGAACCCTTTTTTACTCCATTTAAAATTCAACCAGTTGAGGGCGGGCCTGGGTACTTTCCTTATTAAAAAACAAACTAACAATTTAACTCAAGCACCTGAAGAATATTTAGAAGGAAAGTTCCAATAAGGATTGAGAGAACTTCCATTCCAGTCCTCTGGTCTGCCTAAGAACATAAGTCAAAAATTCAGTATTCTTGAGGTTTCTAAGGTTTGGAAAAAAGCAGAGGGAAAAAAATACCTTTTGGGGCTCTTTTGTACATCAAAAAATCCCACTGCCCCAAAAAATAAGACCCAAAATTAATGTTTCCTTTGCGTGTAAACTTTGAGGCGTGTATTTGTATATACTGACAGGTATCCACGGAGCCACTGGAAAATGAATGAAAAGGATGTTTTGAATTTTTTCTACTTGGGCAGGCAATGTTTCCTTGTGATCAGAGCTGGAAAGTGGGAGTTAGGAGATCTGGCTTCTGTTTCCAGTTCTGCTGCTGATTCACTGTGTTACATTGGGCACTGTTGTGCCTCAGTTTTCCCCTCCGTAAAATGGCGATAATGATACTGACCCACCTTGGTAAAACACTTTGAGATCCCCAGATAAAAGATGCTGTACAAGTGCAAAATAATCTTGATTGATTTCTCATCCCTCTTACGCTGATGCTTTTATACTGCCGCTGAATGTGTCCAAGTAAAGATTCCTCCAATGTTTTAAACTAATTAGTTCTTGAGTATGAATTAACAGTTGGCAAATCCAAGGTTCAACTGGCACCTAGACATTTAGCTGGTTATCTGACCCATCCCCATTTGACCCCTGTCTCTGAGCCCTCCATGACCATCTCCCTTCATTCCATGACAAGCTTAGCAAAACTTTGTAGTCCCTTTCTGACACTTTTCCCCAACAGGATACAAGCGCACAGTACCCAGTGATACCTCTAGCAAACTTCCAGATCTCTGTGCTCCTCCTCTCTCTACCACTCTCTCTAGCTAGTGCTATAATCAGTTGCTTTATGAGTGCTACATTTCCCCGTGCACAGGATTAAGATTAAAGGAAACATTTCCCTTTCCCTGGACTTGCCATCCTCTACATGCCAATCTTGCAAGGTGCAGAGCGCTTTCCACCTGCACTCATACCAATGGGGCCAGTCCTGCTCCTGCCGGGGTTAATGGCTGTGGGCACAGGATTGGGGCCAGTGGACATTAACTGATGCTGAGCATACTGCAGAATTGGGCCCTAATTTTTTTTTTTTTTTAGGGGAGAGGCTTTGTTATTTCCAAATATTTTGTATCTGGAAATATTCCTTTGACTATAGTGAATTCACGGGTTCTCCCAAGTGCAAACATTTGGAAGAGCATAGAGTAACCCTCTCACATTTCTTAAGGAACAGCACCCTCTAGGAGTACTGTAGTTCTATTACAACTGTACAGATACTGCTGTTTGCTGATCATTTATACTGTATCTTTATATATAAGAGTTCTCAGCCCCAGCCCTCCAGCCCCAAAATTGTGAAATGTTGTGTAATGGATTTTGAATATATATGCAGCAAAAATAAATAACTGGATTGTGCCTGCCATATATATCTCTTTTTCCCTGTAAACATGCTCTGACTTTATGCAGCTACCTGCTGTGTAAGTAGTGTTTGAGACGGTCAATAATAAGAGTTGGCATTAATATAGCACCTTGTGTTAAATGATCTCTCTGATTCACAAACCATTCCTCCTCACAATACCTCTGTAAGGTAGGGAAAGCACTGCTGGCATTTCACAAATGGGGAATGCAGTCACACAGCAAAGGAAAGGGACCCCAAGCCCAAGAAGTGAGTTAGTTTCAGATCTGAGGCTAGGAGCCAGGTCTCCTGGTTCCCAGTGCTGCGCTCTAATCTTTTGCCTTCTTTGTCTAGGCGGATCAATTATCTTTGAATTGCAGGTTTAAAAAAACAACAACCCAGGCCATGATGACTGGTAAACAGTAGGAGTGCAGGCAATTCTGCAATTTTGGATCACAGGGCGTTGTGGGAATAGTGTGGCACTAGCAACTTTGAACTTTCATAGGTTGCAGATTCTAACAAGCTCAAAATCTCACTGCAAGACACAATCAAAACTGCCAGATTTCACCTGGTTTTCTGTCAAAAGCACACACCCTGCATGGTTTCACAGGGAATCTACATCAGCCCAGACTCAAGCTAAAGGGTCACAAACCATAGCCAGACTTTCAGGGCTTAGTTTCAGGTTTGTAGTAAAGCTCCAAACCAGCAGAGGTTTGCATGCGATTTGGGCTTTTGCTGTAAACGCTTTGCATGACTCAAAACGACACTTGGATGACTTCAAAGAGGTGTTTAAGGACCTGTAAGAGTCTGCCCTGGCTTTCCAAGCACAGCTTCACGTGGAATCTAAGCACCTCTTACTATCCAACTTCTGATAAATGAGCATTTTGCCTCCCAGCTGTTTGGAATTCAGACAACAGACGGTTACTCACCCTGTGCTGTTACTGCGATTCTTCGAGATGCGTCCCTTTGGGGGCTCCACTCCAGCTGTCGGTGTGTCCTGGTGCCGTTGATGAGAGATTTTTGGTAGCAGTGTCTGTCTGGGTCACGCGCACAGTGAGCATTCGCAACGCCGTTGGTGCCTCATCTAACACGCGCAAGACCCGACTCCCTCAGTTCCTTCTCAACCATCCTCGGCCTGAGTCAGAGCTCTGTAGCGGTGTCAACGAGAACCTAGAAAAATAATGAGGAATAGTTCGAACTAATTAGTGACATTTAAGTTTTAGTTCGTTAATAGTTTCTCATCTCCTTTTTCCTTTAAAAAAAAAACTAATTACTAGGTGCATCATCAGTGGGGGACTCTACCAGCTGTTAACTAAGTTTTTTCACCCACCTGAAAATTCATATCTGTGGGCTTGATCCTATAGTCTTTCCTGAGGCTAATGAAAGTTTTGCCTGTATGAAAACTGCAGGATTCAAATCTATATACTTTAGCAAAGCTTTTCATATGGTCTCCCACAGTATTCTTGCCAGCAAGTTTTAAAAAGTATGGATTCGATGAATGGACTATAAGGTGGATAGAAAGCTGGCTAGATCGTCAGGCTCAATGGGTAGTGATCAACAGCTCGATGTCTACTTGGCAGCCGGTATCAAGTGGAGTGCCCCAGGGGTCGGTCCTGGGGCCGGTTTTGTTCAACATCTTTATTAATGATCTGGATGATGGGATGGATTGCACCTTCAGCAAGTTCGCAGATGACACTAAGTTGGAGGGAGAGGTAGATATGCTGGAGGGTTGGGCTAGGGTCCAGATTGACCTAGACAAATTGGAGGATTGGGCCAAAAGAAATCTGATGAGGTTCAGCAAGGACAAGTGCAGAGTCCTGCACTTAGGACTGAAGAATCCCATGCACCGCTACAGGCTGGGAACCAACTGGCTAGGCAGCAGTTCTGCAGAAAAGGACCTGGGGATTACAGTGGATGAGAAGCTGGATATGAGTTAGCAGTGTGCCCTTGTTGCCAAGAAGGCTAACAGCATATTGGGCTGCATTAGTAGGAGCATTGCCAGCAGACCGAGGGAAGTGATTATTCCCCTCTATTCGGCACTGGTGAGGCTATATCTGGAGTGCTGCGTCCAGTTTTGGGCCCCCCACTACTGAAAGGATGTGGACAAATTGGAGAGAGTTCAGCAGAGGGCAACAAAAATTATCAGGGGGCTGGGGCACATGACTTACGAGGAGAGGCTGAGGGACCTGGGCTTGTTTAGTCTGCAGAAGAGAAGGGTGAGGGGGGATTTGATAGCAGTCTTCAACAACCTGAAGGGGGGTTCCAAAGAGGATGGAGCTCAGCTGTTCTCAGTGGTGGCAGATGACAGAACAAGGAGTAATGGTCTCAAGTTGCAGTGGGGGAGGTCTAGTTGGATATTAGGAAACACTATTTCACTAGGAGGGTGGTGAAGCACTAGAATGGGTTCCCTAGGGAGGTGGTGGAATCTCCATCCTTAGAGGTTTTTAAGGCCCGGCTTGACAAAGCCCTGGCTGGGATGATTTAGTTGGTGTTGGTCCTGCTTTGAATAGGGGGTTGGACTAGATGACCTCCTGAGGGCTCTTCCAATCCTTATCTTCTATGATTCTATACCTCTAGTGTATTATTTTTTACTAAGCTTAAACAGATGGACAGCTGGATTTTCCTAATACCAAGAGATACAGATGGAGTCTATAACTGGTGGGTACATGATCATATTGAAAGAGAAATTCATTTGTAGCATAGCAGGCCCTAATTCTTTCTTAGTAAGTTCAAGACATTGGTTTAATGGTATTCTGTGTGTATAGAGATGTGTATAGCTGTGACATTAGTGATGAATGGGGACTTTCATTCTAAGTTCCTAGTTTTAGTCATCTAGAGATTGTTTCTTGCACAGAAAATTGCTTGTCATGTTTTAAGGTGTGATTTTATTCAGAAAAGTTATTTTAAGATTGGCACGTGCTTACCTATTGCCTCTGCTATTGACTCACACAAGGCCAGTAAGTAAATCAGTCCAATCTGCTTGGTCAACAATAGGGACAAAAATAAGCTTTTACTGCCGCTTATTCCTGGCAGCCCTGCAGAGCCAGCCCAGCTCAGAAAGGGGGATCTTCTTGTGCATCAGCAGAATTGGTTGGCAAGTTCCAATTGGTGACACATGCGGAAACCCCCGTAGACAGTGTTGTTTTCCAGGCCTGACACAAAGCAGCCATTTAACCTGCAGCTCCTTTAACTGGTTACAGTCAATAAGAAAGAACCTAGCCTGACTCTCAGATCCCTGGCTAAGTTTTGTTGTTACTTGTGAACTGAGCGCATTCGGTCTGGAAACACTGAGTGATCAAAAACGTGAAGCCCCACTCTGCCATTTTCACAGCCTCTCTTTCAGAACTGCGTGTGAGTGCTTTTGTTCCTTTTGCTCAGGAATCTCAAAAACATTTTCATCTTAGAAGCGTAATAGGGATGGGTCTGAACCAGAACACCGCATCCAAACTCTCCTGAACTGTGCGGAAGTTCTGATCTGGAGCCATGCTTATAGCGCAGGAGCCTCGCTACTCGGCCGAAATTAAGCCCTTTGTGTGTTTTGCCAGTGGAATAAGCTACGTGAGCAATACTGACAGTACTGAGCACATGCAGGAAGTTATTTTTTCACTGCTATTGAGTTCCAGAGCCGCAGATATAATGCACAAGCCCTGGCTCTTGCAAATGGGATGTTGTGCAGCTCTTAGGCTAAATGGCTTTTATAGCCCTTGCCATTCATAGCTGAACTCAGATGGCCACTGTGCAAGACTAAAACAAGGCCACGTTGCCCCAGTTCATTGTGCCCAGCATGTGGTTGTGGTTGGGCTTGTAGCATTGTGAAGACAGCTGTTCAGCAGCACTGTTATCAATCAGTCACATTGCACTGGCATCCCAAGGATCTGTATGATGGGTTCCTCCCTCAGAAACCTGTAGAATCGAACAAGATGAGACAACAGGAATGCAACAGGGTTGTTAGTGCATCATTCAGTGTTCTGGGTCTCATGATGTAAAACCTTCCTTCTTCCCCACAGCATGTTGTTTTTTGAAATGAGAAAGGTGGAGGAGTGTGCTAGCCATTCAGAAAGCCACAGCGCTTTCTGTACCATTCAGAATTAACCATGACAGAGAATCAATCAGGCAACACATGGGAGTAGATAATCTGAAATCAGATCAATGAAATGAACGTACAGGGATGGTCAGCTCCGAGGAACAGATGATTCTATCTGCAGCAATCAGGCAAAAGCTGCGTGAGATGTGGTAAAGGATGGCCCCAGGATGAAAACTGGTACCTGAGAAGGCTCGTGACCTCATGTTAGGCAGCTGAATTTGCATATTTCTTCGAGAGCAGCAGATGCTGCATGCATCAGAACAAAGGGGAAGCTGGGTGAGAGGAAAAGGGAGCTAGGTCAAGGCCCTCCACATGGACCAGCCAGTTTCACGGGCTTTGTTTTTCAGCACGCTGTGCTGAGCTGCAGATCCAATTCACGGAAGCCGTTTCTACTGTTGCTGACCAGAAAGAGCTCATCGCCAACCTGGAGCACGACCTCAGTACTATCCAGTCCATGTCTTCGGTGCATCGCCCTGATGCCGAGGTAATTCCAAAGGTTTCCTTCCAGTTGCTGACTATTGGGTATGTCTTCACTATCCGCCATATCAGCGGGTAGCAATCGATTTATCCGGGATCGAGATATCGCGTCTCATTAAGGCACGATATATCGATCCCCAAACGCGCTCACCGTCGACTCCGGAACTCCACCAGAGCGAGCGGCGGTAGCGCAGTCAACGGGGAAGCTGCGGCTGTTAATCCCACGCCGTGTGGACCCCAGGTAATTCAATCCAAGATACTTTGACTTCGGGTACGCTATTCACGTAGCTGAAGCTGTGTATCTTGGATCGATCCCCCCCATTGTAGACCAGCCCATTGATTACAAAAGCTTTATTTGCATTCAGTTCCTTTTCCTTTCCCCCACTTCTCTGCCTTCCACCCCTTCTCCTTCCCCTTCTCCTATCCCAGATACATCCCTCAAAATCTTCTCCATCACCCCACTCCCATGAGCCTTAAAAACCTCTGTGCTACTCCAAGCTAGGCTCTCAGTTCTTCATTCTCTCTGCTGAGTTAGCTGATCTATAAAAATATTTCCTGATCTAGTTTCCCTAGACCCCAGAATTCATCTCTGCCTCCTTATGCCCAACTTGAGAGTGTTCCCATTCCTCACAAGACTTGAGGGCCACCACTAGGACCCTGGCGGGGTTGGCAAACCTTCTGAGATGGATTTCAGCAATGATGAGGAAGCCTGCTGGGAAACCAGAAAGGAGGAACTTAAACCAAAATGTATCCCAACATTAAGAAAAGGTTCAGGTTTGAGATTTGGACAGAGATGCCTCATTGGGCTAGACATGTTACGGCCACGTTGGCTCTCCTGATTTCCATTCTGATGTTCTCGTCACCCCAAACTCTCCCTGAGCTCTCAGGAATGCTTCTGTTGTTTCAGAGTCTGCCTGCATTCTTCTGCTTTGCATATTCAGGCCTTTTAGGTGGGTTGAAACTTAATGCTGCTGGCTGAACTGAAGCATTGGGTACAGCCACCGGTGTCAATACAATGAAAATGTCTCTGGGGCAGAAGTCAGAGCATTGACCATCGTCATTTGCACAGTTCAGCCCATGAACTTCCCCAGGAATTCTGTAATTTGTAGCCCTTGTTCCCAGAATATGGAAAAGCATAATCTTAAAACCACCACCAAAGAATGTGGTATGGGCCACAGCTGGGACAAGAGAATGCATTTTTGATGAACTATTGCTCTGATCGGGTGTGGGGTTTCCTCACCTTCTGACCGTGCTACTCACCTACACTAAGAGTTCCTATTCACATCTGATTTCTCTACCCAGGGTGCTGCTGTTCACAGTCTAGAGACAATTCCAGACCCCATTAAGGAAGCTACAGCCCGTTTTTATGGTAAGAGCCTGGACTGAGTCCAGTTCATGCTTTGCTGTTTGGGAGCTGTGTGTTCCAGGGAGCTCAGCACAGACACTGGGGCTATGGAAGATCACAACTTTACATACTATCTACGGGGTCCATACACCAGACACTGAACTTGCTGAGTACCTAACTGGGTCACGTTTGTAAGTAGTAAGCTAACCATGCAAGGGAAGCAGCTGTGTTATGGGAGATCCAGTTGAAGGGTGTGCTGAGGTTTGCTGAGGCACTCTACCTCGGACAGCTGGTAGAGATGCACCGTTTCCTTAATGGTTGGGACCTGTGCTTTCAGAGCTGAAGAATCAGAGTTCTATCCTGACACTCAAGGTTGCCATGGTGTGCAACATAGCAGCCATGAATTCCTAAGTAGGTACAGACCTTTTGTTAAACTCTCCTTGGGCCTGGTTTTCAGGAGTGTTGAGCACCTCCATCTCCTGTTAACTTCAGGGAGATCATCCCTCAAAATCAACCCTTGTTAGCCATTGTTCCTCAGCAAGTTCCTCCATCCCCTTGCTGCAGAAGAGATTCTGCTGCAGTACTTCCAGCAGTTTGTGTCAGCACCCCGACAGTCTCTTCCCAAATCACACCTGCATGCAGAGGTTCATTCCCGCTCTGTCACTAATCTATTGTAGCAGATTTGCCTTGTTGAAGAGCAAATGCTGACAGTCTTGGGAAGGGGTTTAACCACATGGCGCGGCTATCAAGAATAGTTGGTTGACTGGTTCTCACTGCGCAGAGTCACTGACTGTTGCTTCTGCTGATATTTTCTCCCTAAAGTACAGCCCTAGACAATACAGCAGATCAGCTTCCCCCTGTAGCCGCTCTACTGTTCCTTTCAAATACACGTAGAATTCAGACAGAAACTAAAATACCCCATGCTTCAACTTTTGATCATTCCAGAGTGAATCCCCCCCCAGAGCCAGAGAGCGAAATGTTTCCTTTACATTTGCTGTTTGCTGCACGGGCTGTAGGAGAAAATGAATCAAATAAATGATGACTGTTGGCTCCACTGGAAAAGAACCCATTTCCTTTCCTTTTTGTTTAGAAAGGTTTTTAAGTAGAATGATAAACAATATCATGGCAACAGTTCCACCAAGCAAAAACAACCTGAAGCCACCCATCCTGCTGCTATGAATAGCTCCACTGTGCAGACTCGCTGAGTCGCTGCCTTCTAGGACATATTTATCATCTGCTGTCCTGTGTAAACCCCTAGAGATGCCTGACCTCCTTCACAAGGCCATTGGAGGGGACGGCCATGCAGTGGAGTTACGTACTCACACCATTTCACAGGCTTTGGGAAGGGGCTGAAGAGACCTTTGCCAGGGTTTCCACTACTGCAAAACCTGCCACAGGAGGGGGTCAATGCAGCCCAGAAAGTGGGGGAGATTTACTGGCTAGGGAGTGTGACCAGGACAGCCGGGGATTGCTGGGAATCAGCCCGTTGTGAGCAGGCGCTGCTGGCAAGTGAGTGTGCCCCCCCTCCCAACAGGGCCAATGGGGTCGCCTTAGGGAAAATATCCCCCTAAGGGGTGTATTAGTTGGCCCCCTACAGTAGAGACAGTAACACCTACCTCAGGGGAGAGTTAAATTTTGATTAATTACTAGAGCTGGACAGCGACAGTAATTCCCTTTCTCAGAGGACTTTTAATGTTCAAATTTCTGTTTCATTCCAATTTGCTATGAAAAAAAAAATGTTCAAAATTCTCCGTAAAATGGAATTACCATTCTCCACCCAGCTCTACTGGGAATCTCAGCTCCAGGTCTGCCTGGGGTGCTTCCCAGCAGCAGGGCACCCTAAGCTGGCAAGGACCGGGGAGCCGGAGAGCCAGGGCTGCTGGGAACCTGGGCAGAGCAGCTGGTAGGAAATTGGGCATATTTTTATCAGAATCCTGACGGTTTCCAGAGGAATTTTGTAGAAATTGAACAATCTCTGCAAAACATTTCAATTTCAGTGAATTGGCAAATTCTAAGAGGAAAAAAATGTGTTGTCTAAGTTTTTCCATCCAGCGTCATTAATTAGCCATTGGTGAAGTCCTTTAAACCCTCCGGTGGACGGTGCCATAGAAGTGCCATGTGTTGTTTATCTTCCTTGAATGTCTGCTGGTTGAGGATGGTCTCTCACGGTTAGCTCTGCTTCCTAGGTTATCCTCCATCTCCCAGCGCTTCACTTCCCGAGGGGCAGATGGATTCCCTGCTGTCCATCATCTCCAGTCAGAGGGAGCGCTTCCGTACAAGGAACCAAGAATTAGAAGCGGTATGTTAGGCCGCTTACAAAGACCTGACTTTGGAATGCTGGACCTGGGTTCTATCCCTGTCTCTGCCACTGGTCTGCTGGGTGACCTTGGGCAAGTCACAGCCCCTCTCTGCCTCAGTTTCCCCATCTGTTGAACGGGGATAATGATACTGACCTTTGTAAAACAATTGGAGCTCTACTGATGACAAGTGCCACATGAGAGCTAGGGATTAATATTATGGTAAAAAGACATTCCCGGCCGTGCATTTCTGGGCAGTTATTGCACTTCTTAGGGTTGAAGTCCCTTAGCACTGCGTTGAACCCCAAGTGGGAATAGTTCTCTCTCCCTATTTTTGTTTACACAATTCATTTTGATCTGTGGTTGGAAGGACCCTCCTTGGAGGCAAACCCTTTGCTGATTGCACCTGTGCTTTGTCTCTGCTGGACTCAGCCCAGCAACTTACCCAGTGGTTGGGAGGGGATTTTATTTCTGCCATAGGACAAGTTAAATCACCAATTCCCTTCCCAAAGAATCTGCAAACACTGGGTCCTCCAGCTAGCGGCATTTGTTCTGTGTGTTGCAGGAGAACCGCATGATGCAGCACACAATGCAGGCTCTCCAAAGTGAACTGGACAACATGAGAGCTGATAATATCAAGCTATATGAAAAGATCAAGTTCCTCCAGAGCTACCCTGGCCGGGTGAGTGCGGAGCCGGTCTCTATCTCAGCTGTTGTCCCTTGGAGGCTAATGTGTCCCCATTCTGTGAGATCCACTGTACTGGGGAACTGGAAAATATATGTAACTGTCTTTGTTCATTTGCAAAGGGATGACATTGAATCTTTTCACTCACCCCTGCTTGACCCATGCCTAAAACCACATTAGAGCACAGTCATTACCTCTCCTGCCTGTCCAGTTCCTAGGCTTTGGGTAGCCCAAACATTCCACGATTGGGGACAACCTGTTTGAAGGTCACCTTATCCCTTTTGTGTGGAGTAGCTTGATAGAAAGTTGCCCCTATAAATCCTACATGCAAGACTCAGAATCATAGAAATTGGAGATGGAAAAGATCTACAGTATCAGGCCACTTGGGCCATCTCCCTGCAGCTTCAGGATTGTCCTCTACACCTGTGGTCACACACCCCATCTCCCTCCAGTATAATCGCTAATGGCTGGTTTTAAACATCTCACTGATGGAGCTACCCTCTGAGGCCAAGAGTTGGCATTTCCTGCCACAAGGTGCCAATGCAATATGCTTTGGTGTTCACACACTTGTTCTCCACCTGCAGGGACACAGTTGCTCCTGACTGGCCAAGCACCAAGGAGTTAAAACAACTCCTGAACTTATTCAGAGTCTGAGAAATAATTCAGCCTGTGTCAAAAAAGTGACTCATTCTTGCGTCCCAGCGCATGTAAGCGTTGCACTGAGGAATTTAACAAAGAGATTTATGTGGCACGTGCTCCCTTTCACAGAACAGTGTGCTCATTCAACTCACTGATCTCAGGAACTGTGGAGTGGCGACCTCTGAGATTACAGTTCGTGACAAAAGGCTTTGTTCCCTGTGCATTAGTCACCCGTTTTCTGCACCTTCCCCTGCATACTACTGTGGCAACTGATTTCCGTTTTTCATGTGCAATTGCGAGTGATGACGGGTGACAAACAGAGAATCACCCCTCTCCTGCTATACTGAACTAGAAACTCTGTCGTGCCTCTTACGGAACCCTTTCTGGCCAGCAGAGAGCGCTCCTCTCCTTTACAAGGTGCTAGCCACTGACCTTTCCTAGTACAGCATATACCAGCAATGGTGTGGGTCTGTCATGCTCTAAAGCAGAGAGGCTAAAGCGCATAACAAGAGAGAGAATAAGCTCCGTAATACACAAACATGAAATAACGCCGTAAAGGTGTACACAGCCACACAATACTCAAACGTCACTGCTCAAACAATACTCAGACATCATCTCCCCTCCTTGTTGCTTGCTAGAATGTCTGATGTATGAGGACTTTCTCCCTTGGCACACAGGTGGGATTTTAATACGCAGAAATCTCCCTCCATGCCAATGGCCAAAGAGACCCTGTCACAACTGTTAAGAAAACTGTGTAAGCTGACATTTTGAAGAGCTTTTCATGGTAGCTGCGTCTTCAAGCTGAAATGTCCAGTCACATTCAAACCTTTGGTTTGTTTTGTTCTAAAATGAAAATAGATGCATTGTAGGAAAACTGTCCTAAAAATCCGCTTCTTGTCCTGACCTGCTGCATGGTGGTGGTCTCTGCTGTACTACAAATGCTATGATTCATTCCAGAGGTGACTGCATTTCAGTAGTGGGTGAACTGAATCCATTTTATGGATCAATATCTTAAATTTCTTTGGGATCCTTCTAGAGGAAGGTTCTATATATATTAAAGACTGATCCTGAGCATCTCTTATTAGTCTCATAAGGGATGAACTGGGTTGGGCCTTATGCTGTTACGTTTACTTTTCCTATTAAAATGGAAGAGTGTATCTCTGTATTTACTACACCAGAATATCATCCTCATTGTACAAGGAGCACTGAATCATGTACAGAAAACTACCCTGGAGGGTGACAACATAGAGAACCTAATGAGACATGTGACTGGTTAAAAATAATAATCAAAGACCATAAAATAAGGCATGCATATAATGAATGCATGAGCCCTAACCTGGGATCTAATCTAAGCCAAGGACTATGAGATGCAGTGGCCTGTGTATCATATTCCAGAACATAGGGGCATATTCACTAAAGGTTCATTCAACTTGGGATTTACTCTGCTGAGAGGGAACCACGAGATCATGGCTGGATGACTGGGCAGAACAAGAAGGAACATGTAGTAATGAGTCTTGAAAGATATCTTAAAGGTCAACATCATAATTTTAAAATTGTATGATGACAAAGACATTGCAGAGATGGAAAAATAGGGACAGCTGGCTAACAGCAGCATTGTAAATATGATGCACCCTCATAATTAAAGCTTGAGGCAGGCAGATATGGAATCATAAGACACCAATGCATAAATAGAACAAGTTGACAGAGCAGCAAACTCCAGCACCGTAGGGGATTTTACATTTTTAGTTCCTGTGTTTTAAGTCTACTTAAAACCCCCAGTGGCAAAGAAAAAAGTGAGAAAATCCAAAAGCAAGAGCAGCAAATGGGACCAAAGCATGAAAAGTTAGCACCAAATCAGTAAATCTACGCATATCAATGCATGGAAATTATTATCCATTCAGACACGCCCTAAGATCCAATGCATTGTACTGACTCTGTGTCCACACTATGCACTGTTTGTATGAGCTAAAACGCTTTGGAGGAGGTCATTGTTTTACCTGGGTACATCAAATGTTGTTGTCGGGGTGGTTTGAGGAGGAATCAGTAAGCGGGCTTGGAATCTGGATGATATTTTAATAAGTTGGAGCACGGTTTGCAGACTTGTAGCCTCACATAGGGCTTTCAAGAAGTGCTCGTTGTGAGTTTAATCCAGAGCCGGCTATATGGTTATGAAATGGGGACTTCCATACTGGGAGAAACTTGAGATCAGGATGGAGCTTGCTTGAGAACATAACGTGCATAAATAAGATCTACATCTCTCACGCCCTTTCAGGGTTTTTTCACAATTTCCCCTTGCCCTTTTGGCTGCTAATAGATGTGTGTTTAAATAGTGCTTTTCCCCTCCTCCCCTCCCCCCCGACCCCCGAGCTCCTCTCTCCCTCTTACCAGATCCAGTATGCTGGATTTGTGACATCCTAAGCATTTCCATGGCAAGAACATTCTGTGGTGTTGCAAACAGATAATTCTGACTTCATTGTTCGATCATGCAGCTGAGGAGGTGGGTGGTGTAAGATGCTGTTATTTACCTAAAACAGGAGCAAAGGAAACACAAAATTGCCTGTAAACAAAAAGGTTTTGTTTAAATGCCTTTTCTGCTTTGCTTGAGTATGCAAGTCCAACTTTGGAGCACTGATCAACTCAGCCATTGGACTGAGTTTTTACCATGTGCACAGAATTGCACAGACTTCCACCATATGTGTAGTTGAGCAGGGATTGTCTGGGGTGATGGGAGTGGGGCTTGGAGCCAGGAGACTTGGATTCTAGTCTTGCTTCCCCATTGCCCAGTCACTCATACCTCTGCAAGGAGTTGTTCTCCTGATTAGGAAGCATTTTACACCCACTCTGCACTGGGGTCAGTGACTATCACTGGGGGCAAGGCAGGGGAGAATCAGGCCCGCTCTGCATAACCTTGGGCAAGTCACTTGATGTCTCCGTGCCTTGGTTTCCCCATTTGTAAAGTGGGGATAAGATCACCCAAGCCCTTGGAGGTGTCAGTGTCCCAGTATAACTATTGCTATATCTCCCACCAATTTGCAATGGCTCAGTGTTCCATCCCAGTATCCAATTCCTGTGCTTCTGCCTAAAGGAATGAACCGTACATTTATAGGGTAGGATGCTGAATCCACTTAAAACATTTCTCATGCTCAGATTTATAAAGTCTCTTTTAAGCTCTCCCCAGCCCCTAAATATGTGTGTGCACATGCGCAAAGGGCAGAAACTTGGTCGGATGCCCTTAATTAAGTAAGGTGCCCCTTTTAATTACAAAGATTAATTAGGGTGAGCAAAGAAAGTTGCCTAGCTAAGTCTTCTGCTTCCCCGTTGCTTGGGAATGAATGTAGAGTCCATGGCTCACCCCAAAAATGGAGCTCTCCAGTGGGTGAACGGTGCTGCAGGGAGTCATCTGCCCCCAGGAAAGGACTGTGTAGAAAGTAACTCTTGTGCCGCCCAGCCCAGCTGTCAGCAGAGGAGAAGGAAGCTAACTTCTTGTTTGATTCCTGTAGGGCGGCAGCAGTGACGACACAGAGCTCCGCTACTCCACCCAGTACGAAGAGCGCCTGGACCCCTTCTCCTCTTTCAGCAGGAAGGTACGGAAAGGCAGAGGGGTTCTCTACTCCTGAGGGCCCTGTCTGGCAAGGTGCTGAGTTGCACTCCCGTCCCCATGAAGACCATGAGGGTTGGGCGCACTGAGCACCTCACTGGATTGGGTTCTAAATGATTAGCACACCAGGATATTTTGACATTTAGTATCTTCGTTAAGTGTGTGTGTGGGTGTGGGGGGGTGTCTCTTGCTCTCTCTCACTCTTCACTTTCCCTCCAAACTCCACCTCTCCCACACAGGAGTTAGCAGTGGGTACCTCAGTTCCATGGGACTGGCGTGCACAGGACATGCGTGTCCCACAGCACTTCGTGGGCAGCTCAGTGCATGGGCCTACACGTCTTCTCACGTGGTGCTCTTTTGAAGATGGTATCTGAAGAGCAACACCAGGGCTTTGAAAGGCTCACTCTAATTCATAACCATAGACAGCCCTTAATCACAGAACGGCTTTGGAAAACAATAAGTGTGTGTGTGTGTGTGTGTGTGTGTTTCCCCTAGTAAACTCCCTGAAGCCAGATCACAGCTTTGTCTCCCATCCTGTATTGGTCCACAGCCAAAGCATGACAAAGGGGCACTGCTGTATGTTTCGTTGCTACTGCAATGTTCTCCCCCAGCCCATGAGGTTCCACAGCATGTGCTGGTGGAAGAGGCTTCTTGGTGCATAGGAAGGGAAGAGGTCCCTGGCTAGCCGCAACAACCATGGTGCAGGCTTCCTTACTCAGTCCTGTCTACTTAGAGACTAACAAATTTATTAGAGCATAAGCTTTCGTGGACTACAGCCCACTTCTGTAGTCCACGAAAGCTTATGCTCTAATAAATTTGTTAGTCTCTAAGGTGCCACAAGTACTCCTGTTCTTTTTGCGGATACAGACTAACACGGCTGCTACTCTGAAATCAGTCCTGTCTGTGTTCCCAGTTGGTTGGTCTGGGCATATCAGAAAATGCCTTCCAGAGTGATGAACCAGGAGACATTTAAAATGGCATTTTTCCATTCAAGCAAAACTTTTCATGCACCTAACCCTCACTTCCACCCCCAGACTTCTTAGGCTGAAGCAGTTCTTTGGTTTGGGGTGGGTTTTTTTTTTTTGGTTTTTTTTTTTTTTGGTTTTTTGGTTTTTTGTGGGGGAGGGAATTATTTCACAATCCTAGGACCAAATACAGCTTGGAGTAAGCACATGTATCTGTTGCGGGGGTTCCCAGGCCAGTTCCAGCACTGATGAAGCAGGGTGGGTGTTAGACACCGTGTGTAACTTGGACCAAGCTGTTGGATGCAAAACCAGAGTCACCCACCAGCAAGGGAGTGTAAAATAAATCCAGCCGCCCTCATGCACTTCACCTGGCACCCAGACCGTTCCCAAGCCTCCTGGGGGCCCAGTTCCGCTCTGCTGTAGGAAGGCACAGCCCCCATTGGCTCCAGTAGGAGTTGTGCCTTCTCACGCCAATGCTGAATTTGCGCCGGCCAAAATCCCCAAATGCTGTAGGCTGCATCTCTCCTGCCAACACTCGGAATGGAAGATCAGCATAAATTGCACAACTTAGCCACCTCTGAGTTTGGCCCGTTCTCTAGAATTCAGTCTTGCATTTAGCTTGCTGTCCAATGCCAGCCAAAACCTCTCCTGTTCTCCAGCTGGATGGAGCATTCTGTCCAGTGGGATGCTTGGGAGCAGGCTGGGGACTGGGGTTCCACACCCAGAGCATTGCCGACCATGGGGTAGGGAAGAAATTGCCTTGTGCTCACGCAGTCTCTCTGTACAACTAGCACCTGTCAGTTCATGCAGGGTTGCTGTTCATCCTGCTGTTTTAATCTTAAAAATTCCTCCCTCCCAGCACCCCAACAGGAAGGCAGGGCAGTAGTATTTATCCCCATTTTACAGATGGGGAAGCTGAAGCAGAAAGGTTGTGCCTTGGGCCAGACCATTGAAGGAGTCCGGGCGATAACCCAGTAGCTCCAGGCTCCCAGACGTGTATTGAGACTACCTCTCTGCTCTACAACTGCATGGCACAAATGCCAGTGGCAGCAGAGTGAATACTAATTGGGAAAATTGAGCAATAAATAATCACAGTAACAAGGTGGAAAGAAACGCTTGGACCCTTTGTGAAAGGGCAGGTAGTAGCTGACATCTGGACATCAAACCGCTAGAGTAAGAACATTGGTGGGGGTAGATTTGGGAGTAGAGGGCAGTTAATCTTGGCCTACTACTTACATCTCTCCCTTCCATGAGAGGTAGAAAGTGCTGCTTGGCTTGCAACAAGCCTCTCCTGTATTTCTCCAAACCTAAAATGAGCACTTCTAGCCCCAAATGAAACCTCTTGTGCCATTTCCTTTCAGGAACGCCAGAGGAAATATCTGAGCCTCAGTCCTTGGGATAAAGCCACCCTCAGTATGGTAAGTGACGGCAGGTTACCTACAATACATAATTCTCGGTCTCCATTTGTTGCTCTCGTCATGCCAAAGAGTTTGTTGTTCTCTTTGCTTTCAACAAGGACCTTCCTTCGTCTTCGGAAATTGCCAACCATCACACGCTCCTGTGTATAGGGTTGCACGCTTTCAGGTCCTTGACAGAATTTTCCGTCCTGGGTTTGCTGGTTGCCGTTCAAGCCAGCATTGCTGCCCTCTGATCCTGTGGCAGAGCTATGAATCATGCTGTGCTTGTGACAACCTAGTTTCAGACACAATGGCATCAGGCTGATGTCCCAGATACAGAACTAGGACTTCTCTGCAGCCAGTTCTTGCATGGGAAGCTGAGCTGTGAAGGAAACTTTTTTTTTTTAAAACATAAATACTTTCACTCTTAGCAAAGGGACCTCTGAAAAGTAGCAGCCGCCAAGTACATTTTCTTCTGGTTATAAACATTTCTCTCTCGTCAAATATGCTCCACTCACCTCCTGTTTTCTGAGCCCTTGAGCACTGGGTCCCAGCTCGGTGCGCTCAGAGTAGATTATTTTACGAATGTTTTGTTGACGCCACTTGGACCTTGTGAGTTAATAAGGACAGACAGTCGCTTCTTCCACTCTTAACTCTCCTATGGAGTCTTTGCAAATGGCTCCACTTCAGAAGAGGCGATAAGGACAAACATTTCCTCTCTTGCTGTCCCTTCATCAGGGTGTTTGCATCATTAGGGAGACAGCTGACTGGATTCCAGAATGGCTGAGGGGGCAAATCTCAGACCCAGCCCATGGCCACACGACTCACATGACATGGTGTCCTGAACCGGGCTGGGAGGGGGCCAGATGGTTAGCGTTGCATTGGCTTTCATTTAAGAGAATGTTCTTTTAGAAGTGTTTGGCCTTTTCCCTTGACATCAGTTAGTGGTGACTTGCAGAAGGTGGTGTGTTGCCGGGGGAGTGTACAGGGAAGATGTCTCCTTTCTGCTGCTGTATAATGGACTATGGAGGCCTCGGTGGTTATTTAAAAAAACTGCTTGTTTTCTGCTCTTCAGTTCTTGTTACGCTGCTTTTCCTGCAAGACTCGGGACAACTGGACACTTAGTAGAAGGGGAAAATCACAAGTACCATTTCACACTGGAATAATTGAGAGGGGAAGAGATTTTTAGGCACTGTTTGAAAGGCTTTGGCCCAGATTCTCCTCTCCAGCTGAGAAGCACACAGCATGCCTTGGCAAGGGCAGTTGCTTTAAAGCCTCCTTTTATACTCCCCTGGTCCTGGGTCTCAGAGAGCCAGGCTGGTCCCCCACCGTAAGTTAGAGCATCCCTCCTGCTGCTCTAAATTGCACCAGCAACCAACAGCCCTAAAGGAGATGCTAGGGCAGCTGGGGACAGCAGCACATATGGACACCTTAGCCACACCCTCTTTTCCTTGGTCACCAACCATAGCAGGGGTGGGGAATAGTGGCGGCAGAGGAGGCACTCTGCCTACACCAGCTCTGCACCACGGGATGACGCTGATTTGATATCTGCATTCCACTACCTGCCCTTGTTCCCTCTGCTTTGGATCATGACTGGATTCACAGAAGAGGAGGAACTGGTACGCACTGCCCCTTCTAGCCTCAGCACGGAGCACGAGCACAGCCAGGGACCAATGGACATAGCTTGCAAGAATTCTCTGGTCTCAGGTGCACAGACTGCATGCAGACCCCACAGTGGACTAGAAATGGGGACCACACATCTCCAGGAACTCCAGTTACAACAAGGCAAGTAACTTCCTTATCTAGAGGAAATGCATAAAAAATGCAATTGGGCACCAGTAAACACATTAATCATGGTCAGAAGCAAAATCAATGACTGGAAAAGAGAAAACCAACACCATATAAAGCCACATTAAGAATTTTATTAGAACCATAAAATAGATGCATTGTTGGCTTATGCTGTGTGTTGAAAGCAAAAACGCAAACAGAAGGGCAATGTCACTATTGGAGAGGAGCCAGGACTGGAATCCCAAATCTCAACACCCAAACTTTATGGGATTTCAGAATCCAAACTCACGTTTCTTAGCTTGGGCCTAGAGTCTGACAGCTCTGAGCAGAATCTCCACTATCCCCCACATCTGGACATTTGGGCTGTTGGTGTCAGAAATCCAGACCTGATCCCACTTCTGAATTAGATGGCATGCTATTGGTAGGGATTAAGGTTGTTGCTGCATCTTCCCAGGGCTGCGTGAGTCCCTTGCAAATTTTTGCACTAAATCCCTTTCTAAAGAGGAAGTCATAGTACCTGAATGTTGTTTGAATTCTGTCTCCGGGGACCATCTCCTGAGCTGCTTCCTTGGGCAAAATTCCCCTGGACTTCAAGGGCAGTTTGTCTGAAAATAATCTCATGATTTCCCACTAGCTGACTCAGCTAGAACATCCATGGGTCAGTCTATATCCCGGATGAAGTTAGGAAGGCTACCAAGCCTGTATAGTGTAGTAAATCCCCAGGTCTCTGGCTTTACTGCTGTCTTGTAGAACATGTTCAAAGTGCCACTGACGCTTCTCCTTTCCAAATGATTCAGGGTGATCCTGGACCCGAGTTGCACTGTACATTGCTCTGCGTCTAGTCTCTCTAACTCTGTTGGAGAGCCCGATAATTCAGTTTCATTTACTTTTTATCTAGCATCCTTCACACAAAGCGCCTCACAATGCTTTACAATGAGAGATTAAATAATGAGCAAATGCTTGGCATAATTGTGTGTGCAGAGTGCAAAGCACAATGTGGCAGGAGGAGACCAACGGGTAAAGGAAGCTGTAATTTCAAAGGGGGTAATAATGGAGATAAGCATTCTTGTAAACTAATTACAGGGAGGAGAGGGGAACGTGATTTAGCCTTTGCCTGAGGCTAAATCCAAGAGGGGGGTTTTAAAGGTGAGATATGAGAAGAGTGAGCAGTGGAGAACAATGGGGAGAGGAAAATGAATTCCAGAGCATGATGCTTCTAAAATGCAGATAAGCAGAATTCTATCAGGTGTGATCCCTCATAGCTCAGTTCTGCTCTTCACGAACACTCACGCTGGGTAGAGCAGCTTTGGTTATACAGGTTTCCTGCTAAATAACAAGTTTTAAGCACATTTGTTCTTCTTCGAGTGCTTGCTCATATCCATTCCATTAGGTGTGCGCGCGCCGCGTGCACGATCGTCGGAAGATTTTTACCCTAGCAACACCGGCGGGTCGGCTGTGGAGCCCCCTAGAGTGGCGCCTTCATGGCGCTGAATATATACCCCAGCCGACCCGGCGCCCCCTCAGTTCCTTCTTACCGCCCCTGACGGTCGTTGGAACTGTGGAGCGCGGCGTAGCTGTTCTCCACTCTCCCTAGCTTACTTGATCATTCAGAGTTATAGTTATAGTTGTAGTTCTAGTGTTTATAGTTAAATAGTTTTTAAAGTTGTTATAGTTGTATTGTAGTTCAGGGGGTTAAGGGGGTCGTCTCCCCCTTTCTCCCCCGGCCGCGGGCCCGGGCTCATGCCCAACGCTCCCGGCTTCAAGCAGTGCGCCTCCTGCGCTAAGCCTATGCCAACGAGCGACCCTCATGACTCCTGTTTGAAGTGCCTGGGAGAGTCCCACCAAACAGACAAATGCAAGATCTGTAAGGCCTTCAAACCAAGAACCAAGAAGGAGCGGGACTTTCGGCTCAGGCAACTCCTAATGGAGGCGGCACTTAGCCCGGACACTCCTTCCACGGGCCAGACTTCGGTGCCTAGCACTTCGGTGCGCAGTGCCCCGGCGGCACCGGCTATGACGACCACGCGAGTGGCGTCAGATAAGCCTCCCCGGCACCGGACCTCGTCGGCACCGCAAACACAGCAAGTGCCGCGGCGCCGGTCATTATCCCCAGGGCATAAAAAAGCCCATAAGACGGGGACGTCCGCGCCGAAGACGCCGGCTCCCCCAGTGCCGGGGGTAGAGCCGCGTCCGCCGATGGAGCATCGGAAACAGGCTCCTCCAGCACCGTCGACTCCGGCGCCGAGGCCGTCGAGTCCGGTGCAAATAGCGTCTCCACCGAGGCCGGCGGTGATACAGTGTCTCCCGTCGACTCCAGAGACCTTCGCGGCGGCGAGAGACTTGATAGCTCTCACGGAGCCGGCACCGCCTCAACCACCGGCACCGACTGCACCGTTGACTCGCCCGGTACAGTCAAGAGGGAAACCTGCCTTGATGCGCCCTCCATCACAAGGGCTGGAACCTCGGCGCCGATCCAGGTCCCGAAGCAGGTCCCCACGCCGCTCGCAGTCCCGGCACCGAACGTCTCGGCACCGGTCGTACTCGCGGTCAAGATCTTCTTCGCGGCACCGCTCTACGTCTCGGCACCGATATGATCGTCGGCACCGGTCAACGTCGAGACGTAGTTCTCGGCACCGCCACGCTCGACGCTCGACGCCGAGGGGCCGATCCCGGCACCGGGCATACTCTAGGTCCTCGTCGAGGTCCAGATCCGATTCCCGGCACCGACGAGGTCATCGGCACCGGTCGCGGTCCCGGCACCGATCGCCGGCACCGCACAGAGATAGATCATCTCCGGACCGGCACCGTGCGGCACCGCAGACCACGGGGATCATTCCATCTTTCACGGCACCGCCATGGCCGTCAAGATCAGCGTCTCGATCCTCAGAGGACCTGTCGAGATCGGCATACCCCCCTCAGGGGCAGGCCGAGGAACGAGACTTGGGCCATTGGCAGGAGAGGGCAGAGGACCACCCTCATGGACCATCTCACTGGTCGTTTTGGACCCCGTGGGCGTACCACCAGGAGCAAGGGGCTCCGTTACCATCGACCTCTCGCTCGGGTCACTCGGTCAGAAGGGCCCCAGAATCCACCATCTCTCGGCCTCCGCCTGGAGGCGTAGAGGCTTCTGTGTCCACACCACCCGACACCGTGGACCCAAGTGCCGGTGATGCTCCGACCCAAGACCAGGGGGACCGGGACCCCCCCTTGGATCCACTACCACCAGAGGCGTCCTCCTCCTCCTCTCCGGATGAGGCAGTGGCGGGCACTTCATGCACGGGTCCCCCTCCGATAGATCTTCGGGCTCACCAGGATCTCCTGCGCAGAATGGCCCGTAACATGGACCTGCAGACGGAGGAGATAGTGGAGGTGCACGACCCGATCGTGAACATCCTTGGATCGGATGCCCCTTCGAGGGTGGCGTTACCCTTGATCCGCACGATCCAAACGAACGCGGATACGATATGGCAGACTCCTGCCTCCATTCCACCCACTGCGAGAGGGGTGGAAAGGAAATACTTTGTCCCATCTAAAGACTATGGGTATTTGTACACACACCCCCAACCGTGCTCACTGGTGGTGGAATCAGTGAATGCACGAGAGCGCCACGGCCAGCAGGCTGCAGCGCCAAAATCAAAAGAGGCTAAGCGGCTTGATCTGTTCGGCCGTAAGGTTTACTCAGCCGGAGGGCTACAACTTAGAGCGGCGAATCAACAAGCGCTACTGAGCCGCTACAATTTCAACTCCTTTTTAAGGAGTTGATTCCCCAAGAGTCCAGGGAAGAGTTTGGAGCCATGGTTGAGGAGGGTAAGAAGGTGGCTCGGACCTCCTTACAGGCCTCCCTGGACATAGCGGACTCGGCCGCAAGGACCATGGCCACAGGTATCGCTATGCGTAGGACCTCCTGGCTCCAAGTTTCGGGTTTGCCCCCTGAATTACAGCAGACCCTACAGGATTTGCCCTTTGAAGGACAGGGGCTGTTCTCGGAGAAGACGGACTCTCGATTACAGAGCCTCAAAGACTCCAGGACAATCATGCGCTCCTTGGGGATGCATGTTGCGGGTCCCCAGCGCAGACCATTTAGGCCCCAGCCTCAACGGTTTTACCCCCCTCCACCTCGTCAGAGACAGGACCCTGCCAGAAGGCGAGGGCGAGGTGGTAGGAGAAGATGGGCTGGCCCTCAACCTGGTCAAAACCAAGGGCCACCAAGACCACCTTCAGGTCCGAGACAGAACTTTTGAAGGTGCGGTCGAGGACGGCGCCCCAGTCATCCCCCAGGATCCAGCTCCCTCCTTTCGGGATCGCCTCTCCCACTTCCACCGTGCTTGGTCCCTTATAACTTCGGACCGTTGGGTCCTCCGCACGGTGGAGAGGGGATACGCTATCCAGTTTTCTTCTATCCCCCCCTCCCACCCCCCTTCCCCGTCCCTCTTCAGGGACCCTTCTCACGAGCAACTTCTTATGCAGGAGGTTTCTACGCTCCTGGCCATGGGGGCTATAGAGGAGGTTCCGATAGAGTTAAGGGGCAGGGGATTTTATTCCCGTTACTTCCTGATCCCCAAGTCCAAAGGAGGTCTGCGGCCCATCTTGGACTTGCGCGGACTCAACAAATTCGTAGTAAAGTTGAAGTTCCGCATGGTCTCTTTGGGGGCCATCATCCCTTCCCTCGATCCTGGAGACTGGTTCGCCGCCCTCGACATGAAAGACGCATACTTTCATATCTCAATTTACCCACCTCACAGACGTTTCCTGCGATTCGTGGTAAACACGGTGCACTACCAATTTACAGTACTTCCCTTCGGCCTATCCTCGGCCCCAAGGGTGTTCACGAAATGTATGGCGGTCGTGGCAGCGTACCTTCGTCGGCAAGGGATACAGGTGTTCCCGTACCTAGACGACTGGCTGGTGCGCGGTCGCACCAAGGAGCAAGTTCAAGCTTACGTCCACAAAATAGTGCACACATTCAGCGAGTTGGGCATCCTACTCAACAAGGACAAATCCACTCTAGAACCTACCCAGAGAATAGAATTCATCGGCGCAGTTCTAGACTCCAGTCGTGCACAAGCCATCCTGCCAGACAATCGCTTTGGCACCATCACGAACCTCATTCAAGGGCTCAAGGCCTTCCCAACTACCACGGTGAGGTCGTGCCTCACCCTGCTGGGTCACATGGCTTCCTGCACGTACGTAACCAGGCATGCCAGACTTCGACTTCGCCCGCTTCAAACTTGGGTGTCATTAATATACCGTCCACATCGGGACAGCCTGAACATGGTGGTCACGGTCCCGAACTCGATCCTGGCCTCCCTCACCTGGTGGCTAGATCACAATGTGGTCTGCGAGGGGATGCCATTTCACGCCCCACAACCCTCCCTGCACCTGGTCACAGACGCGTCATCTCTGGGGTGGGGCGCCCATCTCAACAAACACCATACCCAGGGCCTGTGGACTGCATCCCAGTTAGCCCTACACATCAATGTTCGGGAACTGATGGCGGTACGCCTGGCGTGCCAGGCATTCCTCAGTCTCCTACGTGGCCGCTGTGTGTTAGTTCTCATCGACAACACCACGGCCATGCTCTACATCAACAAACAAGGAGGAGCACGTTCGTCAATTCTATGCCAAGAGGCCATTCGCCTGTGGGACTTCTGCATCGCCCACTCAATCCATCTCACGGCATCGTTCCTCCCTGGAGTCCAGAACACTCTAGCGGACCGGCTCAGCAGGTCCTTCCAAACGCACGAGTGGTCTATCCGTCCGGACATCATACATTCCATCTTCCAGAGGTGGGGGTTTCCCCAGATAGACCTGTTTGCATCTCGAGACAACAGGAAGTGCCACGTGTTCTGCTCCCTACAAGGTCGAGCTCCGGGCTCCCTCTCGGACGCCTTTCTGCTTCCCTGGAAAGACCACCTGTTTTATGCCTTCCCTCCGTTTCCTCTGGTCCACAAGGTACTGCTCAAACTGCGCAGAGACCAGGCACGGGTAATTCTGATCGCTCCTGCGTGGCCGAGACAACATTGGTACACCACACTGTTGGAGCTCTCGGTTCAGACACCGATCCCGCTTCCGTTGGATCCGGATCTCATCTCTCAGGACCACGGCCGGTTGCGTCACCCCGACCTCCAATCACTCCACCTCACGGCGTGGCTGCTCCATGGTTCACCCAGGCAGAGCAGCAATGCTCGCACTCTGTGCAACAGATTCTACTGAGCAGTAGGAAGCCCTCAACACGGACCACGTACCTGGCCAAATGGAAGCGGTTCTCCTGTTGGTGCGAACAACGAGCCACATCCCCGTTGCAGGCACCCATTCCCCTCATTTTGGACTATCTCCTCTCCCTAAAACAACAGGGGTTGGCGATTTCCTCAATTAGAGTTCACCTGGCCGCTATATCGGCCTTTCACCCAGGGGAACTCGCGTCCTCGGTATTCTCTAACCCGATGGTCGTTAGATTCCTCAAGGGCTTAGACCGGACGTACCCTCAACATCGTCAGCCCGTCCCGACGTGGGACCTCAACCTGGTTCTCTCCAAGCTCACAGGTCCTCCATTCGAACCACTAGCCACCTGTTCACTTTTGTACCTATCCTGGAAGACAGCCTTCCTCGTAGCCATCACCTCAGCAAGGCGCGTTTCTGAACTCAGGGCGCTTACATCCGAGCCCCCTTATACAGTTTTCCATAAGGATAAAGTGCAGCTTCGTCCACATCCTGCCTTTCTCCCTAAGGTGGTTTCTCCTTTTCATATCAACCAGGACATATTTCTCCCGGTCTTTTATCCCAAACCACATGCCACTCGCCAGGACCAACGTTTGCATTCCCTGGACGTACGAAGGGCCCTGGCCTTCTATATTGACCGCACAAAGCACTTTAGAAAGACGACGCAACTCTTCGTTGCAGTGGCCGACCGAATGAAAGGCTCACCGGTCTCCTCACAACGCCTATCCTCCTGGATTACGTCTTGCATCCGGACTTGCTATGACCTGGCAGGTGTCTCAGCACCACACCTCACCGCTCACTCCACGAGGGCCCAAGCCTCCTCGACTGCTTTCCTGGCACATGTTCCGATACAGGACATTTGTAGAGCGGCGGTTTGGTCATCAGTCCACACGTTTACAGCTCACTATGCACTAGTGCAGCAGTCCAGGGACGATGCTGCCTTCGGATCAGCGGTTTTGCACACAGCATTGTCTCACTCCGACCCCACCACCTAAGTTGGGCTTGGGAGTCACCTAATGGAATGGATATGAGCAAGCACTCGAAGAAGAAAAGACGGTTACTCACCGTTGTAACTGTTGTTCTTCGAGATGTGTTGCTCATATCCATTCCAAACCCGCCCCCCGTCCCCGCTGTCGGAGTAGCCGGCAAGAAGGAACTGAGGGGGCGCCGGGTCGGCTGGGGTATATATTCAGCGCCATGAAGGCGCCACTCTAGGGGGCTCCACAGCCGACCCGCCGGTGTTGCTAGGGTAAAAATCTTCCGACGATCGTGCACGCGGCGCGCGCACACCTAATGGAATGGATATGAGCAACACATCTCGAAGAACAACAGTTACAACGGTGAGTAACCGTCTTTTCCTAAAGCATGAAAAGCAGTGGCTCTGCAAGGTGGAGGTATGCTAGCACTCTCAGCAGGTGCTGTGTCCTTCTGCCAGCCGATGGAGTCAATGAATTCTCGTGATGGCCTTCCCCCATAATGTGGATAAACCTTGTCTAAACTGGGAACCTGACAACAGAATTCTCACTGGTTAGGGAGCACAAGTGTAGACAAGCACCTGCGACTGGATTTGGGATTATACTAATGAAGCTAGGCTCTAAGCTAATGGCCGCCGCAGGAGAGCTGCAGAGATATCTGGGCACAGTACGATCGGGTACAGGAACTGATTGGTGTTGGGATCCAGAGGATAATGTCTAGGTGGCTGGAGTGAACTTTGAGAAACATCAGACAGACGATGATTATTTTGAATTTCCAATGTTAGTAGCCCAGGCCCCTGGGATCCTTAG
This sequence comes from Trachemys scripta elegans, assembly GCF_013100865.1. Classification (NCBI taxonomy): domain Eukaryota; kingdom Metazoa; phylum Chordata; order Testudines; family Emydidae; genus Trachemys; species Trachemys scripta. The sequence goes on from NC_048315.1 coordinate 18,700,946, forward strand.
CATTTTGCCCAGAAATTGCCAATTTGCTGCCCTAACGCTGCATTCTTACACCACACAGCATGTTGTTGATTTGCACAGAGATGGATTCGATACGGTGGCCAACTGACTTTTCATCTGGTAACACTAGCCATCTGGTGGCCTGCTCATTATTCAAGCTGCCTTGCAAAACTAAATCCGCTGGCAGATAATCCTCTCTCCTCATCCTGTTTCTTCCCTCAAAGAGGAGCTATAAAAACCCCTCTCTGGGTATCGAGCAGAGGCCACAGAATGAATGCGTCTGTGACGCAGCGGGAGGAGGTGTGGAGATGGCTGAGTGGGTTGGAAGGTGCTTCACAACTAAATGTAAGGTGTCTATTTCCACGTTAGTGGTTGAAACACCTGACAGCACAGCCTGCATTTATTTGGTTTCAGCAATCAACGCTTTGAGCACCTGGACATTTTGCAAGCTGGGCAGTTATGTCAATCAGAGCAGATCTATTTCATTTGGCTTGTAGGACGTAGAGCGTGGAGAAGGAATGGGCTCGCATTCAATGGATATGTGCATGTAGCTCTTTTTAACATCAGCTGGGGTTAGCGAGAAGAACATAGAGCTGTTCCAAATCAAAGGGGTCCGAGGCAGAGCCTCCTTGCGGGAAAAGGAGGGCAGAGAACTGGTGCTTCAGTGCCGTGTGACTGGCCCGTGGGTGACATCTCTTGCCATCGCTATCAACCTTACTCTGAGCCAGATCCTGCTACTTTAGAAATCAATAGCAAAACTCCCACTGCCCTCCCTGAACAAATGTGTTGTCCGAGTTCACATTTAAATCTTGCTTTTCCCAAGGTTTGACTTAAATTTGAGTTTGTGATGTTAGCAGCCTCAGGCTCTGGGTTGAGTGCTGTAATGCGTTGATAGTCCACCATGAAAGGGGTTAAGCATCTGTGATTGTTGGATACAGTACAAAAATATACTGTATTAAAAGCAAAATCGTCTTTGCAAGAGAATCCAAGCAAATGCCAACATGAATATGGATAAAGTGGAATGCTAGCATCCCAGTGAATTGATGCCACTCATTTGCAAAAAACTGACGTAAGGGAGTTATTCCTCTGGCTATTTAAGAATCGAATCTTGTTTTTACAGTCGTGATCTCCATTGCCCTGAGTAGCTGAAAGGACATCAGCAAAGGATTGGTTTGGTTGTGCGTTTTGTTTCTTTAATTCCATCCTGTGAAATCCCCTGGTAGAATTTTGGAGGCTTAAATGAGAATTTACTTTTGTCCAGTATTTGTCTCTGCCATTATAGTGGGGATAAATTCCGGCCCCGTGTTTATAAAACAATTCCATCCTGGATGATGATAGGGGTTTCAGGTTTTCCCTGGCATCCTGAATGTCCCAAAGGAGTGGGCTGTGGAGATTTTCCTAAGTCACCAGCTTAGATATGACCCAGGTCAGTAGTGACTGAACATCGTTAACACCTGACAGCTGTTTGACGGTGCTCTAAAAAAGGACCAGTTTGATGGCAACACAGTTCTTACAAGAACAGGTGTCCACATCACAATTCGCAATGACATCCTGGCTGGGATTCAATGGACATGGAGGCTGAATCTCTCTCTCTCTCTCATCTTTACCAGTGACCCTTCTGGGTTGAAGTTTAGGCATTTTAGCAGGGTGGTGTAGATGCCCGTGCTGGAGATACATAGAGATCTCCAGCCTCCAGGCATAGCTCCCCAGCACAGATTTCATGTAAAGTATCTAATGTGTACAAATGTCATCGGTCGCTTACCTTGAAAAGGCTCAGGTGGGGGGTTGCACAGGACCATATTTCACAACCTGTGATGGGAAGAGGTGAGTGTTAGTTACGCAGGAAAAACCTGCATCCTAGAATGCCACCTCCTGTTCTATAGTAGAGCATCTTGAATGCTGCTCACCAGTGTGCAGTAGAGGGACATCTCTGGGTACCCCAGGCAGCAGAGGGCCCCAGGTGAGCGATGCCTACCCACATGCCCACCCATCAGCAGCTCAGGGACTAACCGTGAGAAACCAGAAAACAGGAGAAACTAACCATTAACTGGGGAAAAACCCACCCAGTCCTTGGATAAAGACAGGAGCGGCCTCTTGGGGCATCCTGAACTCCTAATGGCTTGTGTTTTTCTTCAGTGTGAGGGCCAAGGGCTTCCCTCACTGGGCACAGCCCAAGTCAACATAGGGACTGTGAGGCCTTCAAAGCACCAGCCTCCGTGCCCACTACCCCATTTCCCCCACTGCCCTCTCCAGATGTGCTGGGTATTTCGTCTGGGGATCCATGTAGTCATAGTTCACAGAGCCCTGCTCTTGCTTCCAAACCCTGGCTGTGCTCCAGCTGCACATGAGCACGCTTCCCTGCAGTCTGCTCCTTCCACAGCCTCACGCCCGCTACACTGGTTCTCCTTTCCCTTGGGGCCAAGGCCCTGCAGAGCACAAAGCAGGGGTTGGGCCATGCTGTGTTATTAGGGTTACCATATTTTGTGCCTCCAAATGGAGGACACTCCACAGCCCCCCGGCCCCGCCCCAGCCCCGCCCACACCCCCGGCCCAACCCCGCCTCCTCCCCAAAGTCTCCGCCCCCTCCCCTGCTTCCCGCGAATATTTGATTCGCGGGAAGCCTGTAGCAGGTAAGGGGCGGTGTGGGGGGAGGAGGCGCGGCCCAGGCTGGCCCCCCGGCGTTTCCAGCCTGGGTCGGCTCCGGCCCTGGGGTGCCGGCCCCGGCCGACCACCCCCGGCCCGCCCAGCACTGCCGGCCCCCGGCGGACCCTCCCGGCTCCGCGGGCTCGGCTCCCCGCCCCGCGGGCTCGGCTCCCCGGCCGGCTCCCGGCTCCCCGCGGGCTCCGGCTCCCCGCGGGCTC
>NC_048315.1:18703812-18733743 GCF_013100865.1 Trachemys scripta elegans
CCGGCTCCCCGCGGGCTCCGGCTCCCCGCGGGCTCGGCTCCCCGGCTCCCCGGCCGGCTCCCGGCTCCCCGGACCCGCGCCCATCCCGGCACTGTGACCCTGGCCCGGCACTGCCCCACTGGTTCCCGGCCCGGCCCTATGCTCCCGGCCCCGCACCGGCCCCGGCCGAGCACCACCGAGCCCTCCTGATTTTCCCGGACATGCCCGGCTTTTGGGGATTTCCCCCCGGACGGGGATTTGAACCCCCAAAAGCCGGACATGTCCGGGAAAATCCGGACATATGGTAACCCTACGTGTTATCAGCCTGTATTACTGGCCCTGAAACTGAATTCTTTTTTGCATCTGTAGCTTTAAGCTAGACCTTTAAGGTCATGTTTGGGGTTTTTTTTTTTTTTTTGCAAGTGCATCATAGTAAGAGAATTTTTTAGATGCAAATCTCTTCTCTGCCTCGGCTTGATGTAGGATTTTCGAGCGGATGCTGCCTGACAGCACTGCAGAAGGTACCCGGTGCTGTGCATATTGTACAAAGTTCTTGCCAGGCCAGTACTTAAGTCTGCTCTTAGAAAGGGACTTCCACAGCAGCAGCAGGGGGAATCATGCTGGAATAAAGGGGGCTCGGAGGAAACCTTCCCTGCAACCATAAGAGCCTTGCAGAGTTTTTTGCACCTTCTGTTGAAGTTCTTGGTCCTGATCGGTCAGGAGGACACTGATCTAGATGGTCTGATCTAGTCTGGCACTTGCTATGTAAAGGGCACATTTCAGCCAAGAACAATTATTTTGCCTGTAATTTTTTTCTTCTCATTGCTGCCGCTAATTAACGACAGAGAATAAATTCACCTCCCTGAACCCAGGAGAAAGAAGGCGCAAAGGGGCTGGGAAATTTGTTTAAATGCAAATACTGTGTCTAGGCTGAGCTATGAAAACCGCCTTTGAGACGTGTCTGAGCTGCTGGATCCAGATACAAACTTCCCCAGAGTGTTTGGATCTGAGCTTTGCTATTGCAGATGTCAGGGTGTGAAAGCCCCCTGAAATCATCACCTCCATTAGCTATACAGCAGCTGGAGGATGTGTGTAGGGCTTAAACTCGCAAGGCTCTGGCTACTCATCTCAATCTAGCAAAACACTTACGCACCTGCTTAACTTTCCCCATGTGAGTAGTTTCATTGGGTACATCTACACAGCAATAAAAGAACCTTCAGCAGCAAGTCTCAGAGCCCAGGTTAGATGACTCGGGCTTACGAGGCTAAAAGTAGCCGTGTAGATGTTGGGACTTGGGATGGAGCCAGGGCTCTGAGACCCTTCCCTCTTGCAGGGTTTCAGAGCCTGAGCCCCAATATCTACACTACGCTCTTTAGCCCCGCAGCCTGAATCAGGTGACCAGGGCTCTGAGATCTACCATGGATCTTCTATTGATGTGCAGACCTACCCATTGGTGCCAAAGCCCTGAGCCTGCTGGGGCCAGAGAACTCATCACCTTGTAGGACCGACCCCTTAATCATACCTTCCGGGCTCTGTTTTGTCTGTCTGAGCAGGTATGCGGCGCATGCTGCCTGGGGTATAAAGCCACAGAATGAAATCTTGTTTATTGTATTTGGAGCACACCGGTTTGACACACTTTTTACAGGTTTGGTAAGGCTGCTTGGATTTACAGAGAGAAAGGAATGTAAGTGGGCCAGAGTGAGACGCAGATCTGGAAAACAGAATGAGGCAATCAGGAGAATGATCTTCCTAGTCCAGGTACGAAGAACTGGTTACCTCTGAAACGTGCAAGAAAGATTTTAAAAGTAAACAACTTTAAACAAATATATGGTATTCTGGCTCGCCCAGGGAGTCAGGAATGGAACACAGAGCATTCCTCATCTAAATCATCTGTAGGAATCCAGCCAAGGCTGGTAGGGAATGGAACTCATCAGCATATATCAGCTGGCAGGAGGTCTGCTGGGAATTTCCAGTCCCCTCCGGGCAAGAATCTACACCTCAGAAACGATGATTGGAACCAGCTGGCAGGTTTGGAACCAGCTGGCAGGCCCTACAGAAGGGCCAGGAACAGAATCCTTTCCTCACTCTGGATAGAGTCATATTCAGGTTAAGACTGAGGCCCATTGCAGGGAAATTTGCACTGCTGCTGCCCATGTGGTACCTATTCCATGGACTTCAGCCCCGAAGGCCTGAAGAGATTAACTGAGGAGCCAGTCTGCAGTCCAGCACTCCCATAACTAGCCGGTAGAGGAAGAGAATATGACCATAACTGCTGTAGAGACTTGGTCTATTGATGAGCATGGTGTAATGCCAAGGGCTGTCTGTCAACATGTCGTAGGACTGAGTTGCTCACCTGCTTTCCTCTGTTCTAGTCATCCAGCATGTGAGAGAATATCACAAATCAAAATCCCTCAAGCTCAGACATTGTAAATGTGCGAGACTTAATTATTAACGTGACTCCTCTCGGAAATGATGGTGAATTGGAGGCAGGGCCTGTGTCTAGGTCAAGGGGGAAATGAAATAAATTGGCAATACAGAATAAACCAAAAGGGACGGGAAAAAATAGGAGGATACAAACATATCGATGTCCAATACGTTAAAAACAAAATGGAGGCCTAAAGTCTGTGCGTGGGCACGCGTGAAAAAATGGTAAAAATCTTGGACACACACATTTGTGACCAGGGAAAGACTGGAGACCTGCAGAGCTTTTTCAGTCCAAGGGGTAACAGTCACATGTTAGACTGAGCCGGATCCGTATGCGGCTGAAGGCCCAATCCTGCATGATACTGAGGGACTCCTAATGAAATGCTGAGAACCCTCAGTTCTTATGGAGCTCAGCTGAGAGCCATCAGTGCCACAACTCCAGTACAGACTCTCACCCTCTGTTTGATGTGTCCTTTTTCAACTGAGATCTGTTTACTCGCCTTGAAGGATAAAGCCTCTTCAGGGTTGGAGCTTAAAGAGGGTCAGAAAGAGAGGAAGGGTTCCTGTGGAGGATGGCTCAGACCTACCTCAGGTGCCAGCTCTGCCACAGACCCTGTGTGACCCTGGGCAAGTGACTTGCTCTCTCCTGCTGCCTCACTTCCCCATCTGTAAAATGGGAATCAAAATCCTTCCTTTCTCCCCCACTTGTCTGTCTTGTCCATTTGGACTGGAAGCTCTGTAGGGCAGGGACTTTTTCCTGCTGTGTGTGTGCTGTGCTTAACACATTGGGGGCCTGAGCTCAGCTGGAGCCCCGCTAGTAGTTCATGTAATAATAAAAATAACATGGCCAGAATAATTCTGCTTTAACGGGACTGAATCTGTTTCTCCTTCTGATCTTGCTGTAGGGGCGGCTGATTCTGTCCAACAAGACCGCTCGCACCATTGCATTTTTCTACACTCTGCTGCTGCATTGCCTGGTCTTCCTGGTAAGTGTTTTGGTCTAAAAGGGGAACTAATGACTGCTTACAACTGCAGGAAAATACCCCATACAGTGCTCAGCTTTTCATTTTAAACCAGTAGACGTACTCTTGCCTCTTCCAAGTAAATGTGTGATAGCCCATGCGTCAGTGCACCAAAAGGCCTGTGTGAGCCAGGGGACACGTAGCACGATGCATCCACGGAGATGGGGAGACAGAGGCACCGAGGTGGGAAGTGACTCACCCAGAGTCTCCGTGTGTAAGTGGCAGACCTGGGACTAGAACCCAGCTGTCTCTTGATATCTTTCCCTGATCTAGCTGCTAGGCCGCGTCGTCTGTGGCTACACTGCAGTAAAAGACCTGTGGCTGGCCTGGATCAGTGGGCTCGGGCTAAATATTGCCCTGTAGAGGTTCAGGCCCGCAGGGTTTTTATTGCAGTGTAGGCAACATACCCTGAGGTTCTTCCAAACTGGTGTTTTGTTAACATGCTAGTCTCCTCCCACTCTGCTTTCAGATAGTTGCATAGGATTTCACCCTATTTAAATGCAGGAGTCCTTGGGAATTCCTACAACTCACCAGCATTAGGGCAATCCATCCACTGGGCATTGAAGGCTTTTATTAATCTAGTCATTCAACATGAAGTTCAGAGTGTAAGAAATTTCAGAAATAAGAAATGTCCCTGTGACCCAACGGGCCGGTCTACATTTAGCCCACTGTGATCCCATCTTCCTGCTTTCTCACCACATCCCTTAATCTCTTCACTCTTCAGAAACAAATGGAGATGGTGCTTGAGCTCAGTCAGTCTCTGCTTTGCCTTTCCTGGCAACTTACTACCATCTTTGCCTTACACGCTGCAGGTTACAGTTCTGCTAGTGATTCCTTCTATATTTTTAGATTCTTGTTCCTTTAGTTTCTAAACATTTCCCAGTGTAAACAAACACACACACACACACACACACACACACCTCTTTCATAATGTTAAAAGTCTTAATTAGGTCACTGCAATGTCTCCTTTTCCAGAGGGAATAATTTCCAACTCCACTGTGGGGAAAAGTCCTATGGAACTTAATAGTGTTAAAACCAACCTGGGTTTAAAATCCTGTAGATTGTAAAAGTCCTATAGAGGTGAATAGACAATTATCTCCTTTCTGCAGACATTTTAAAATTTAGATAATCCGATAGGGTTTAATAGAGAATTATATCCTGGCTATAGACTTCCATAGAAATATCCCATAAAATTCCCTGCCTAGTAGCTGTGTTGCAATAGCCCCTATGAAAGCTGCCTACACCGTATTCCCCAGTAGTAGCAAACACTACAGTATCACTGAATGCTGTTGTATTTTGGACAAAGGCAATGATCGGCTGCTTCGCGAGCAGTGATCAGCGAACACACAGCATCTTAGATGTGGCCGTTTGGAATTCTAGCCCTCACTGCATAACTGGAAAGAAGTGATGCTGATGTGCTCGCTACAATCTTCTGGACTTGGTTTTGCCTTTTTTAAATGCAGCTGTGCCTAGTGACTTTTCCACAACCACCCCACAACGTCTTCTGGCTGATCGGCATTTCCAAAGGGAGGAAGCTGCCAATTGTCGATTTGCCTTTCCCAGTCAATACGGCCCCAATCCTGTGATCAGATCCAAGCAGGAAGCCCTGTTGACTTTAACGGGGTTCTGCATAGGCATAGACAGCCTCCTGTGAGGGTCAGTTTGCAGGATATGGACGTATAGTCCCAGTATGATCCAGTGGAGTTGGGTGGCTGCCCACTCAGACCAGACAGATAAAGAAGGCCTTAATCTGGAAGTTCCCTTGTGCTCAGGGCTGTGTTCACAGCTGGGTTTTTTCCCCTTTTGTGAATTTCAGTTACCCCTAATTTGGACGCCTGCTGAATCGTATTTCTGGAATTACAGTATTTCCCCAGTGGCAGGATAATGCTTTTATGAGTTGCACAGGAGGTATTCGCAGCAGATGCCCGGGTCTCCAGCTTGTATTTGTAGTGGTCTTGTACTTTTCTGTCTATCCTGTTTTGAAGTTTTATTTACAGAATTTCTGGGGGCTTATCTGTCATGGCAGGAAAAACTCATCAATAATTAAATGAGACAAGATGAAAGACAAACGAATAGCACAAATATTTCTCTCCAGATTTTGTCAGAATAAAAAACCAACCTGCTGTCATCTTGTGGGGAAGAGAGCAAAGAAAATAAGAAGTTAAGCGTCATTAAAGTTTAAAATGTAACCGAAAAAATATTAGGCATAAGAATTGCACGGATGGAATAATCTCATTCTATCTAAACAGAACAAGGCCAGAGCTGCAAAGCCTTTGACACGAATGCTCCAACTGCATACACGTAACAGTGGGCTGGATGAGTCTGTCTGATCCACTTCTACCGTTTGAGAAATGTCTTTCCCCTTAATCTAGAAACAGAGGCCTTCACCTCCCTCCATCTGGCTTCCTTTCCACAAATCTTTTCTTTCTTCTCTCTTTTGTGAATCTCAATTAACCCTAATTTGGAGGCCTGCTGAATGGTATTTGTGGAATTAGAGCATTTCCCCCGTGACAGGATAACCTTCTGACAAGTCACAAAGGCATTAGCACATCAGCTTCGGCAGCAGATGTGGAGGTCTTCTGCCTGCATTGCAGCCCCATTGTGCTTTTCAATGAAGTCGGTTGTAAAGTTTTATTTAAATCATTTCTCCACCCCCAATCTGCAGAATTTTAATATTTAAATACATTATATGTGTAATATCAAAGATGGTCAACAGACCAGCGAGATGTACAACAGAGGCCACCATACTACAGCCCTGCTCTTCATTAATGGAAGCAAATGGCAGAGAGGTTGTATCTAGACCTACACGCCAATAAGCTAAACATTTCAGAAGATAGCCCTTAGACTGAGAGAGAGCTGATTTTCAGAGGTACTGAGTAACCTAAGCTCCTGTTGACTTCAGTTGGATTTGTGGGTGCCCAGCGCATCTGAAAATCAGGTCCCTAGAGAGGCCCTTTGCACATTACTTCTGCTGAAGAGTTTAAAGAAGGGCAAAAAGGGATAGAACCCTTCTTGTTGACATGAGAAGGCATAATTGTTTTGGCTTGAGAACTGCTCTTTAGCCGCTTACCCATTGGCTCAGTGAAAGGCACTGCATATGCTTCTATGGCTGTGTGAGTGGTACAGTGAAAATCACTTTTCATTCATGGATTTCAGAACACACTACAAAGACGGGCAAGGTACAATATTCTGGTTTTATAGCTGAGGGAAAACAAGGCTCGTTGAGGATAAGTTACTAGCCCATGGTCTCAAAGCAAGTCCACGGAAGAGCCAGAATTAGCGTCCAAGACTCCTGACTCCCAGTCTAGTACCACACCAGCTGGACCATACTGCATCAATGTAGCCTCTTCTCCTGCTAACTCTCCAGTTTATCTCCATTCATGGATTGTAGGCCTTCCCGTTCCTGTAGTCTTATTTCCTCCCCTTTAAGTTGCTCTGTTTACAAAGACCCTCTGCACATTACAGGTTGCAAATTACAGCATGCAAAGCTAATCCAAATTTGGTGGGCAAAAGTCCTATAACTCAAGAGAGGGGAAATTGAAGCTTCTGGTTCAGTTCTGTTTTCTAGAGATTAACAACACTAATATGTAATAATGTCATATATTTAAATCTCTTCGTAGTGGTAATTAAAAACTGTGTTCCTACCACACAGCTCCTCCTTAATGTGCTCGTTAGTCATGTATTGAAAAATTCCATATTCTTGACTATGTTGAAATCATCCCACTAGATCAGGGGTGGCCAACCTGAGCCTGAGAAGGAGCCAGAATTTACCAATGTACATTGCCAAAGAGACACAGTAACACGTCAGCAGCCCCCCATCAGCTCCCCAGCCCCGGCAGTCCTGCCGATCAACGCCTCGCCCTCCCTCCCCGCACCTCCCACCCGCCATGATCAGCTGTTTCGCACTACGCAGAAGGCTCTGGGGGGGAAGGGAGAGGGGGGAGGAGCGAGGGCATGGCAGGCTCGGGAAAAGGAACAGGGGCCTTGGGGGAAGGGGTGGAGTAGGGACAGGGCCTGGGGCAGAGCAGGGGGTTGAGCAGTGAGCACTCCCCTGGCACCCTGGAAGTCAGCATCCGTAGCTCCAGCCCAGTCTATGCAAGGAGCCGCATATTAACCTCTGAAGAGCCACAGGATGGACACCGCTGCACTAGAACATACATAGTTTATGGCTAGGAAAAGCCAAGAGACACGTGTGCATCCAAAGCATGCCCTTACTGTTCCACCCAGCCTATTACTGTGTGCGTTTGATTGACTGGGGAAGACAGTTATTTCTTTAAGGCTGTAGCAAACATTTCTCTAACAGAAATGGAAGACTCAGACCCTGTGGTTATGTAAAGCAATATAGCATCGCAGAGGGTTGGTCATCAAAGTCAGGTTGGTGGCTTATGCTGAGAGAAGTGAGATGCTGGTCAGAGCTGCACTAATGTACTGAGCAGAAAGTAAATACAGGGGGCCTCCCGTTGCAATGGGAAACAGTTAACAGCATTTCTTATTTCCCAGGTACTCTACAAAACTGCTTGGAGTGAGAGCGTGGGAAGGGACTGCGCTGCTTACTGTGCTAAGAAGTATGTATGAAAGCAGGACAATTCAGTACAATCCAGATTTCAAAACAGTTACTGTCTTGAGAAGAGGAGCAATGTTGATTTAACCCAGGGGTAGACAACCTATGGCACGCATGCCAAAGGCAGCACATGAGCTGATTTTCAGTAGCACTCAGACTGCCCGGATCCTGGCCACCAGTCCGGGGGGCTCTGCATTTTAATTTAATTTTAAATGAAGCTTCTTAAACATTTTAAAAACCTTATTTACTTCACATACAACAATAGTTTAGTTATATATTATAGACTTAGAGAGAGAGACCTTCTAAAAACGTTAAAAAGTATGACTGGCACGAGAAACCTTACATTAGAGTGAATAAATGAAGACTAGGCACCCCACTTCTGAAAGGTTGCCGACCCCTGATTTAACCAGAGGAACATTTGGGCTTGCAGTCGCTTTCTAAACACATGGTCGCATTAAATTGTAGTTCTGTTCTGAAAAATAGCACCTTATTTCAGCAGATCAGTTCCCTGTGACTACTTTTAAGAGTCTCATCTACTGTCTTTAGTACCAGAAATAAAGGCTGACTGCTTTTGACTCTTGATAGCCCTGTAAAGGCAAAAACAGTTCAGACAGAGCGAGCTGAATTTTGTTCCTTGTGCATCAATAGAATTGTTTATTACGTTCTAATCATGACACCTTTGTCAGCAATCGCTAAAAGGATTCTAGAGATGGAACTGAAGCCTTAATGTGATGAGGAGGACGTTTTGCTGGTGAAGATGCCCAAGAATAAAACAATCCAGGCTCAGCTTGCTGGAGGGACTGTTTTACTCATTAGAACTGCAAACCTTTAAGACAATAAACCCGGAAGCCCACTGTACCATATTTACACAGGCTTTATAGAGCAGAACAACGTTAGTCAGTTTTGAAATTAGCTGTGGAATGACACACATCTAAGAGATCGATTAAGTTGGAGACTAGTGTTTTCAGTAGGTGAGGGCCCAATCCTGCGACACGCATGTGCACGAGTAATCCTGTCACGTAAGTAAGGATGTGATAAAGCTGGGTGAAGATTTTCAGCCACAACTTTTTTTCCACTGAAAAATGTAGATTCAGATTAACTGAAACATGGAGAAATTGTGTCTAATTCACCAAATGGTTTTGGTTAAAAATCCCCACAAAATAAAAATGGGCTATTTTTAAACTACTTTGTTTCAAAATGTACTTCCATTTTTAAGTATTTAAAAAAAAATTAAACAAAACATTTTGTTTTGAGTCGAATGAAACATTTTGAACTGAATTCCAGTTTGCCAAAAAAAATTCATGTTGGGTCAACCCAACATGGATTTTTTCCCCAATGTTTTTGGAATTCTAGTAAAACAAAAAAATCCGTTATTTGCATTACCCCATATGTGAGTAAAGATGTCAGGATCAGGTCCCATGATTTGTTTTCAGCTGCTCTGACTAACTCTCAGGGATTTTCTGGTGGTGTAAAAGAGGCTATGCTCCTGATTATGATAGCTGTTGTTGGAAGGGCAGTCTGGCTTCATACTGATTTCAGTGTGTACTGGGTCTTGCCATGGGTTTTGTGCTGATTCATTATTTAACTTGTTCTTTTCAGGTATGCTGATCACTTGCACAAGTTCCACGAGAATGGAGACAATGGTGACATGTGGCAGTGAAGGCTGGAATCAAGGCTCTTCACATCCCCAGGGGACTGTTAATTCCATCAGTAGCATTTGGCCACACTTGTTTCCTGTCCCTGCTGTGACCATTGTGCACAGACAGCTGCTTGACTTGAACCTTCTAAGATTACCTTTGCGCTTTATAAGATGGAGAAGCGGTGATCCCTTCCCCACTCTGACACTCGTAGGTTAGAAGCAGCAATAATGGAGTGTCATTTTGCAAAACCTAAATGTAAGGAAGCAGATTGCATCTGGAATCGTAGGAATTCTGTGTATTCTCTTGGGTGCTGGTGTCTGAAACTTTAGGAATCTCCAAAGTAACGCGGGGAGAATTCATCCTCTTTTCAATTAGATTTGCTTTACAAACCTGTAGGAGGTAGGGGACTGTTCTGTTGAAAGCTAACATCTTCATGGAGCTTTTGAGGGCTGGGGAACAGGCTGGGACCTTACTTTGATGTAACCACCACCTCGTAACCTCTTCAAAGTCCAACATACTAGCCTGGCTAAACCTCCCATGAACTAGGGAAAACTGACCGCTTGAAGTTACTGGGCTTTCCAGTCATTTAAACGGCCTGGTATTAAAAAAAAATTGTTCATGCTCCAGCAAATTCTTGAGTGATCAAAGACTACAGATTTTACTAGACTTTGAAATGGCTTGTTGCAAGAGCCTACAATAAACTGTCTTACCCTTTGTGAGGTCAGTCATCCAGAGACAGGAAAACAGTGTTGCCATCCTGCTGTATTTCTTATTGAATTAAGATCTTGTTCAGCTCTGTATTTAATCTAATGTGCATTTCTTGAGGCCTTTGAGAGTGCTGTCGAGTAAAAGCAGACAGGCTTTTTTATTGGCGTTATTCAACTGGAGACTGACTCACACTTGAAATGGACTCGATGTTTAGGCTTTAATTGGCATGAGGGAAGTGTTGCTAATAAGCATGGAGCTCATTGGAAGTGCAGTGGGCACTCTCGGAGAATAGAAATGTTTCTGCTGTGCACTAGTTGCTTTGCTGCAAAGGATGTGTTAGCATAATGCAAGATGTCGGACGGCAAACTTGCTTGCATTGCCGCCTGACCGGTAAGTGTCTGACCCTTCTGGGTTGCTCTTCAGCTTGAATGAGTTAATTGTTGACCGTGGGTTATTTGGGGGGGAAATGTGACTGCTCTGCTCATAAAAGTCATTGATTTAGTTGGGGAAAAGAAAATACCTGGTAAGCTGATTTATATAGAGCTTGTAAATTTCTACTAGCATTCCACATTCCTGCAAGGTGCTGAACACCCTCCGCTTCTATTGACTGCCGTGATCATTGCAAGTACTCAGTACCATGCCAGATCAGGCCCTTACTCTATAGTTAATAGCATGGTCCATTCTTGCTCAGTTAAAATCCCCATTCTGGGCCAGAAGAATGTTGTTGCCTCTTGGTTAATATTGCATAGCAAACCACACGCATGTGTAGGTAAGTGTGGTTGTATAAATAGAATACGCAGTCAGTGATAAGACTTTCCATATGCCATGAGCAATGAAGTTCTATTTATAGTTGCTCAGCCTAAGAAAACAGTAAAATATTAATTGCAGTGAAGAAGATAATACCCAAGGACCAATCAGCACCTGTCTATACAGAGAGGTTCAAGAAGACTGGGGGCTTGTCTAGGAGAGAGAAATCTGCACTGGATGTGATTACACTGCTACAGATCCTCATCTAGCCACATTGTTATGGTGGAAAATGGCATGTGCACTAGTAAGTTACTAGTGTAAATCCTGTTTTACATTGCAGTGAATCTACTGGGGATTTGCACCCTTTGCAACGACATTGAGAGAGCAATAGCAGCCCAAAAATAAAATCAACATAGGCCAGGCCTAAGTCTTGGTGTGTTTGTTAAAATGAACGGGACTCTACAGTAAACATGCAGTTATTTCTTAAGAAGCTGCAGCGTATCTGAGCTGCAGCATTTTGTTTGTTGTCACTCTGTTTCCTCTCTTTGAATAACTCAGTGATCAGTATTTCTTCTCAGAGATTGTGATCAAAACACAGCCAATTTTCCATAGATTTGTATCCAGCTCAGGTCTGTGCTGCTGCTTCAAAGTAATGTTTATCAGCATTTCTAAGAGGAAGGCAACTTTATCGGAAAGCACTCCAGCTTGCTAGAGATTATGCACGATCTCTCTCAGGGCCCGATTCTGTGTGGTGCAGAGCACCTTCCAACTCTCATTGATTTCAGGGGCAGCATATGGGGCTCAGCACTTGCAAGATTGGGACGGTCAAGTAGACGTGAGCTCTCAAGGACCAGAGCAAGTTAGGGGTGCTTTTCACATCCTAAAAGATAATGATCTTTATATACAGAATAAATAGGTGTTTTGCTGTACTCGCTAAAAGAACAATCTTGATAAGAATGGGATATTTGCTAGGTTAGGCTAGTTTCTTTTAGGTTTCATAGGGAAAGTCAAACTGACTTTATTTAGAAGCTATATTGAGTGTATTAGAATTGCAAAACATGCTTAGAAATTGGCACATGTAATCTTTCATTCATAAAGGATTTAAAATAGATATTATTGAGCTATGCAAGACGTGATCAAATAAATCGAGACATGCATCAAGACTGATTTGCCTTTGTGGTTCTGTTTTTTACGATCAAGCCACCTCCCAGTTCAGTTCCCAGCTACAGGAGGAGAAAGTTTGCAGCTAGTTTTAGAAATCCAGTCCGACAGCTAACGTGACTGTGTGAGGTCTTGCGCAGTCGGAAGGAGCAGCATCCCCAGCCCTGTGAGGCAGCCTTGGTCCCGGCTGTGTGAGGACCAGGGGCACCTGCAGTTGAGATGAAACATCCTTTGCTAGGTGTAAACAGGGGGGAGAAGAAAATACCCCACTATGGAGGTGGTAGGGCCATTGCTGAATCCCCTCAGTGCCCAGGGATGAGTAGGCTCTGCGCCTCACAAGATTTTATATTTATATTTTAAAACAAGATCTTCAGACTGTTTTAAGGGGTCAAAGGTTATTTTTTAATTTAAAAAACCCCTCCAACCAGTTCTATTTGCTTTACTTAATTTTGGTGGTGATTTTTTCCCCCTTTCTAATTTTCCTTTCATCCATGACCGAGCCCAGATTTTACACTTCATCCATTTACAAGCATGTCTCCTCGTGTATTTGTATCAAATGGACATGGGCAGCCTCCAGCTCTCTGGAGATGGCAGGAACACACGTCTTGTTGTGGGGTAGCAGACACTGTTATCTGGTTGGGATTAAAAGGGAACAAGGAGGGAGAGACACTGGCTCTCTGCACAGGTCCAGAGGTGGGCAGGCTTCTTACAAATGAGTATTACCTATTGCATTCCAAGCGCTAATAAAATAGCCAGTTTCAGATGGAATTGTTTGCTCCTATTGTGTCTTGCAGCCTGTTTTAGTCACCTCCCCATACAAACACATTCCCACGGCCTCTTCATGCTGAATGAGTCGTCACAGACAGGGTTGAAAAGGGAAATGTTTGATGGGATGATCATGAGTAAGGCTACGAATTAGTCACGGAATCCGTGACTTCCAAAGACCTCTGTGACTTCAGCCCTGGTGGCTGGGTGCTGCAGGGTCCCGCAGTGGCACAGAGCTGTGAGGTACCCCTGCTGCCTAAGGCAGTGGGGTCCCCAAACTCCCAGCCGCTGTGGGCAGCAGGGGGAATCCCCACAGCTCCCCAGGCCAAGGAGAGCAGGGGGATCCTGCAGCTCCAGCGGAGGTGGGGGGAGGGCTGGAGTTCCCAGCCACCTGGCATTTTTAGCATGGATATTTTTAGTAAAAGTCAGGGACAGGTTATTGGCTTCCATGAATTTTCTTTATTGCCCGTGACCTGTTCGTGACTTTTACTAAAAATATCAGGTGACAAAATTTTAGCCTTATTCATGAGACAAGAGTTTGACTTGTGAGCATCAGCTTTCAACCCAGTTTTCTTCTCAGCGGTTGGTTTAGTATCTGCACCGCAGAACTGCAAGACAATTCTCCCAACACCCACAGAGGCTCAAAGGAAAGGGGAGGAAAATGCATGGCTAGAGAAACTTGAAGGAAAGTTAATGCCTGCAGGCCCCATGTCTGCTTCCTTCATACCCCCTCTCCATTTACCTGCCCCCAGGCCTTTTAAGCTAAGAAACTGAACTAGGAGCTATAAACCAGCTCTAGACAGCAGCAGCTCACAGTTGCTGCTGAAAGACGTGTCGTTTTTCTTTTGAAGTTCCACAGGCAGAAGTAATTCTGTTACGCTGGTGTAAACACAGTAACTCCGTAGTCACACGGCCGTTAACAGAACAGAATCCAGCCCAACATGTTTATGCTCTTTTTCCTACTGTTTTCTCTTCGCCTTCTATTGGGAACTACATTGCATCACCGAAGGAAACATTACATAAATCTCCAGCCCTCTGTAAGAAAAACCCCACGCCATTCTAATAAGCCAGGGACTGGGAGAGGCATCCATTTGTCAGCCAGCGGTGACTTCTCCGCCATCAGCCTTAAAGCACACCTGAAGTGTGCACCAACAGCCCACTTATGTCCCATTGAGGGTTTCCTGTTATGTTGCAATGACCTCCCTTTCACCTGCTCCAATGGTAGTGCAAACCCAAAGCCCCAGGGGCTGAAGGAAGGAAGAGCGGTCACGTGTTTGTAGCCTCTTTAGAAATCTGTTTCTACCCAAGTCTCCCTATCCCCAGGCTCGCTGGCCTCTCGGTCACGGTATTCCAGGCATAGAGGAGGGAAGTGGTAATTGCAGTAGCTAGCTCTAAGATGGAGGCTTACAAAGAACCAAAACCGCTCTTCAGCCACTTGGTAATTTCCTGTTAACGCTTATTCCAGTGGCTTAAACACACAACGTCGCTCGGGGCCATTTCAATAGAACGGAGGGAAGCGCTCCAGGGTGGGTGCTGGAAGTAGGCATGCCGCACAGGAATCTTGCAACAGACTTGACTTACAAAAAAAAAAAAAAATCAGGCACTTCAGGCAGCACCAGCCCCTTTGCTGTTTCTGTACGAGAGAGAAGAACTGTCACCTCCTAAAGCTCTAGCCATGCAAGCCAAAAATCATTAATTATCAAGGGCAAGGACAGCCTGAATTCGGGAGGACTCTGAGGTCCTGCCTGCATGTATGTGCCAGAACCCCAGGCAAGGTTTCGGTGAGTGTCAGATGCCGCTGGGTTTCAAAGCTTCTCAATGGCCGGCCGGTGTCCTCTGGAGACATGTTGGGAGAGTGTCCCTTACAGTGATGTTCAGAGAATTATATGCTGCACGTGCTGTCACTGGTTGAGGCCCACTCCAATGGAAAAGAGAATTATTCAAACCAGGCAGGCCAGGGTTTATTTACTTGATTAGCAAGGCAGATGCCATTGCAGAATAGCAAAGAGACAAAAAAAATAGTTGTCTCACTGAATTATATTTCACTTGGCAAGAGCGGCCAGGCAGGGGAAGCTTGGTTGTGACTCCAGAAATGTCCCCTTCGTGTCTATCATCCCCCTGGGCCTCAGTTTGGTCTCCATAAGACGGCCCAGGAAAGTTCAAATGATTCCCCCGGCCAGCCTATGAATTCTGAATGGACGTATCGTACATTTTAGCATCTCCAAGCTTGTGACTGCATCAGCAAAGTGGCAGGGCCATGATAGCAGGGAACAACTAGACCTGTGATAAATGATTAATATTTATCATTTGTATTATTGTAGCACCTAGCCGCCTCCAACATGGGCCAGGATCCCATGGGGCCAGCACAGGACACAAACAGAGCAGAAACACACTCCCTGCCCCCAAAGACAAATCCTCGTAAGCAAACCTGTTAGCTGCTAACCCAACATCCGTTCAGCTCCGCCAAGGTTCTGCTGGCTGAGACTGGACCCAGGTGCAGGTCCGTCTGTCCCTCTATGCTGCACACAGGCATGTAAAGACGTGAAGGACTAGGGAGGCTGCATGCAGACGCTGCTGCTCTCTCCCCAGCAAAGGACAGCCAAAAGGAAACCCCAGCTCCAGATACCTATTGTTTGCTTCCGGTTCTTACACTGCATGCACCAGCCCTCAGGACAAAAGTATGCAATCTAGGAGAGGGTTGGAAGTGAAATTGCAGGGTTTGGACTCGATACCAGGTAGTAATCCCTAGCTCTGACCTAGCCCCTTTCATCCATAGATTTCAAAGCATTTTTCAAAGGCGATCAGGATCATTATCCCCATTTAACCGACAGGGAAGCCGAGCCACAAAGGGACTAGGCCAAGGTCACCCAGCAATAAAACCCAGGTCTCTTGAGTCCCAGTTCAGTGCTCTATGCACTGGGCAACACTGCCCAGGTAAAACACAGTGGGTCTGGTTAGCCCTGGTACAGCATAGCTGGTGAGCAAGCTGAGGACGTGGGATGCATGAGTCTCCAGACCCTTCCTATCCCGGCCAGATCGGTCCATGAACTGCTCTGCCGTCACTGTTCTTGCCCTGAGTCAGATTTTCTGGGAACAATCAAGTGACCAGAGTTTCTGTTCTCACTTACAGTAAAACTGAAGTGAGTCAAGTGCTATTCAGATTGCCCTGGGCGTGTGCCCTCCTCTCACGTGAAAGGCACGGCTCTGCAATGACACTACTGACGTGCGTTGCGACATGTGTCACTCGACAGCACAGACTTTTAGGAACTTTTAGCACGGGGCTGAGTCTAACTCAGTCAGCCATAACACAGAAGTGGTGGCCAGAGCCCCGATCTCATCTGCTTCCCAGCCTCAAGGACAATCAACCTTGCCAGGCCGCACCCACCCACCCCTTTCCATCCTCCCTGCTGGAGACAGGCGACTGGATCAGACTTCTCTGGGCACTGAACACTCTGCGTCTCCAGCTTTCACATCCACTCTGCTTAGCTTTTGCCACCAACGGTTCATTACCCTTAACCAATCACAGGCAAGAGCCAGAAGCAGACTGGCTTGAAGGTCAGCGTCCGTCCTACACCAGAAACTAGTGCGAGACCGTTTCCCCAATCACACACACCAAAGTAGTTGCACTTATATGGGCACATCATACTTCAATTGCAGGTTGTGATTTTCCACTTGTTAGCTCCGCCTACCAGAGGAGCTTGGAGCACTTAACAAGTAATTGGCGAAGCCTCACAATCCCCTTTGTGAACTATTAGTCCCATTTTACAGATATGCAACTGAGGCACAGAGGCGCAAATGACTACCCCAAGGTCACGTAGTAAATCACCCTCATGAAAAATATGTGCATATTTCTTTGGGGCTCTTCTTCAAGACTTCTTATTGTAGCCCATAAAAATTACCTACCTACATCACTTCTCACCACAGACACTCCTTACAATCCACTTCCCTCTCAATCTCTCTTCCTCGCTCTGAAATCACGTCCCGTTACCAAACCAGTAATTTAAATTTCAGCTGCTCATTGAACGGTAAGCTACAAATGACAAAAAATTGGGCTTTTCCCATTGTTTGTTTGCAGATTGGGCAAGCACTTCATTTCCCAATTACCGTGAAGTGGAGAACTCAAAGGTTAATCATATCGGGTTTTTATCCCATGCTACCCACAAATGAGGTTTCAGGTTTTTTTCTCCAGCTTGTCTAGTCTAATCCTCTTCCCATGGAGAATGGCTCTCTACAGCATCTTCTGGAACGTCACGTGTCATCATCACACACACTAATCCATCAACTATGCTACATCCAGAAAGCAAACTCCAAAATTTTGCTGATTTGTGCCAAGTGGATTTTGACAAAATGAAAGGATACAGCTTGACTGACTTTCAGTGAACTGTTTAGTTCACATTATTAAATAAGAAACCACTGAAAGAACCACAGATATCTCCTTAAAAACAGCAAGGCGTCTGGTGGCACCTTAAAGACTAGCAAATTTATTTGAGCATAAGCTTTCGTGGGTAAAAACCTCACTTCTTCAGATGCAACCAGTGAGGTTTTTACCCACGAAAGCTTATGCCCAAATAAATCTGTTAGTCTTTAAGGTGCCACCAGACGCCGTGTTGTTTTTGTAGATACAGACTAACACGGCTACCCCCTGATACTAGATATCTCCTTAAACTCCTTCACCAGACCATTCAATGACTTTAACACTGGGGAAGCTCCTAAGCCCATCTTCAGGATTTGAGTTACTTGCCCTACTAGAGAAGTGATATTTCTTCCTCTCATCGTCAAGAGTAAGCTACCAACTACTGGAACTCAGAACTTCCTGGCTCCCAATGTTCTTGTCAGCCCACCGGACCATTATCCCTAAGAACAGTTATTTTTGGCTCGCAGGCTCAACAATGGCTGCTTGAGACGCAGCGTGTGTGTGTGGGCACAGTCCCGAGGGTTAATTTTGCTAATTTAATTTGGAAGAGCAATTTGTCATTAAGTGCCTTGAAAGAAAAGAGTTTCTGCAGCAATTTGCTCTCGCTCAGTCTTTTAAATTGGATTATGGCAAACAATTGTAATCAGTATTGCCATACATTCAGGAAAACAAAGAAAAACCCACACTCTGATACCCACTTAACCTGTGTCTCTTTCCTCCTGTCACAAGGATCCAGGCCAGTCAATTTGTGTGTCTCATTTCTGGATTATAAAATTCTACCAAGGGAGCTTGGATGGCTCCTAGGATACAAGGGGTGTTCAGATCTAGGTCACTAGTTTAGGTTTGGCCTCAGGCAGAAGATAGCCAGTCTCTGGATGAAAGAAGCCAGTGCTTTTAGTCCAATTCCTACATGGGCAGGTGTTCATGGCCAGGACTAGGTGCTCTTCTCACCTTTAGAGGTAGTCCTTCCAGAGCCAGGCAGGATAGAGACATTAGAGCACTCCTTGCTGTATGTTTCTGGGGACGAGCGGACCTTCTACCACTGGGACTGTCCAGCCCGCATGTCACCAGCCCTAAGTTTCATTATTAAAATCCCATTTACAATCAAACCTGGCTCTACTCTCTGACTAGAGAGAGAACCCTATTAAAAGAAATACAGAGCGATGGTCATTGTCATAGATGCAATGCAAAGCACTACACGAACCACAGTCGTTACAGCAGAGTGGGGAGGGAGATGAGTTTGTAAATGAAGCATTGGCTATGGCAGCGTGAAGTCAGAGAGCAGAGCTAGGATGATGGCGTTTTCCAGAGAGAGATTCAGTGAGGAACTAGTGGATGCAGACTCGGGAGGGAGTTGCAGAGTTAGCGCAAAGAGGAACAGTGTAGAAAGATATGGTAATGCTCACACTTAGTAGCTGTGAGATGCAAACAAACCATATGACAATGGGACAATGAGGGCAGTGCTGTAAAAAACAAAAACAAAAAAAAAAAAACACAAAACACCAAGCTCTCTCTAAAAGCCAACCTACGAGGCACCCCTCACTGGTTCCCAATCTAAATGGGTTTCCATAGCCACTAGCAGGCAGACATAGAAGTGTTTTCCCATGCACTGTAAATGGGCGAGAGAGATCAATAGGATTCAAATACAGCTGACTGAAACCAGCACACTGCATTTAATACAGGATGTCACAGTGACTCCTGTATTGACGGCATACCAGGAAAGGCACTTCAGAAACATAAATATAGGCCCAGCCAATGCCAGGAGAGATGTACTCACCCTTCCAGTTTATTCTAGGATCAGGGTATGTTTAGTAAACTATGAAACACACCAGATAAACAGGCTGCCCAGGGAAAATAGGAGTTACTCAAGTCCCAGAGGAACCAGAGACATGCTTTTGGAACTTGTTGGGGTTTACAAAGGTGGGACCCATGTAGCAATGGCAAGCAGATGGGTCAGTATTCATGATGAATTTGTGACTTTTTCCAAGGAAACAGCACCTGGCATTTTGGAGAGGGCCTAGGTCCTTTTTTTCCCTTTTATTCATAGTTACAAATGGGCACAACTTTAAAGCTAACACTGTTCTCGGGACAACAGCTAAGTAGCCACAATCAGAACCCATGGGGCGTTCTGCAGTCCTCCCGACTGTTAGTTGCCGAGAAATAAAGGGTATGACATTGTCCACCAACCTTGTCCTCTGTTTAGGTTTTTCTAAGATACAAATAATAAAATAGTGCAGTAGCACCGAGGCATCCCATTCTGCTAGGTGCTGTACAAACACCGAACAAAATGATGGTCCCTTGTATCTTCCATGGACAAACTCTTTCAAGACTCTGATGTTTATAATGTAAAAACCATGCAGTAGCTATAGGCTCAAGCAATCTTCTGTAGGCCAGCACCCATGGACAACACCCACTCTGGCCCAACCTTCACCTCCAGAAGTAGGGACAGAGGGGAAGGAACACCCCACCACCTGCTGGAAGGGGGTCCCAAGCTAAGCACCAAGAAATAGAGGCACCCAGTGTCACCAGACGCTTTGACAGTCTTGGCCCAGATGTGCACAGTGATGAAGTTAACGTTGCTTCAAGAACATCCAGGTGCCCTGCGTGCTTTGCATGCAGAAGGACACTTTACGCTGCTCTAGCTCTTTCCAGCCAAGGAGCTCAAAGCAATTTAGAGATGCTAATTAATTCAAGCTGTTGTGAGACGCTTTTGAACATTTAAGACCTGCTCCTGTGCCACATTCTTTGCACCTCCTAGGTTCTTACACCATACCCTTTTGGAGACAGGTGTCCGCAAGATGCCTGATCATCCTGCAGGCGCTACCATGCTCCATAACTATCCCAATGGAATCTCAGCGCATCTGAGTGCCAGTGGGGGGGCAAGCTATTTCCTCCTCAAGCATCGTGGAAAGTGGGATGTTAAAAAGTGGAAAGGGGTCAGAGAGGAGCGACAGGCATGTGCTGATGTCTGGAAAACCTGCCACACAATGAGAGTGTACAGAAGCCAAGTTTATTTAGTTTATCCAAGAGAAAATTGAGACGGGAGTTGAACACAGTCTATGGAGTAACCTAAACAGGAAGATGATTTCATATCGAGCAGATAAAAAGATCCCAATGGCTGGAAGCAAGTCAAATTCAGAGTAAAAAATAAGGCACGCTTTTTTTTTTTTTTTTTAATGTGCAAGGGAATTAATCACTGTAACAACTTATCTAAGGCCGTGATGGATTCTCCATCACTCAGAGTCTTTAAATCAAGCCTGGATGTCTTTCTAAAAGACACACTGTAGCTCAGGCAGAAATGATGGGGTTGATGCAGGAGCTGTGAGGTGAAATTCTATGCCCTGTGTTGCACAGGATGTCAGAGATAATGGCCTCCAGATCTATGGATGATAGTTCGTCCTTTTAATTTCTTTTTAAATGGAGGGAGCCATTAGCTCTGGGAATCAACACTTTACAGCAGGTTTGATTTTAAAGTGACAGGACAGTTTGAATGCAAGGAACACAAATTGCCAAACAATATTTTCAGTTGCCCGCCTGCCCCTCCCCGCACCCTCCAAAAAAGTTTGCTCCAGTCCAAAGTCATCAGCCCCGTACTTTCCTATATCCACGTCCCTTATTCTGTCCTCCTCAAGACCAAACACCATGCTGCTGCAATTTAAGCACAACTCCCTTAAGCTCTAACACAGGGATTGTCAACCTTTGGCACGTGGCTTGTCGGGGGAAGCACCCTGGCAGGCCGGAACGGTTTGTTTACCTTCCCCGTCCACAGGTTCGGCTGATTGCGGCTCCCACTGGCCACGGTTCGCCGCTCCAGGCCAATGGAAGCTGCTGGAAGCGGCGGCCAGCACATCCCTCGGCTCGCGCCGATCGGCCAAACCTGCAGACGTGGCAGGTAAACAAACTGGCCCAGCCCGGCCCGCCAGGGTGCTTACCCTGGCGGGCCGAGTGCCAAAGGTTGCCGCTCCCTGCTCTAACAAATAGTCTCTAAAACGGTTGCTTTAATTCTTGAGAATTAGAAGAGTTTTCTAGTTAAAACTCATGGGTTTGACATAGTGATGATTGCCCTGGTTCTCCCCCCCCCCCCCCCCAAAAGCTACAGAGAGATGTCAGAACTGCTATGGAGGTTCCCAATGATTGGAGGAACTGTGGGTTTCTGCTTAGTGACTACTTGATAGACTGTATGTATGCTTCTAGATGGCAATGTATCAGAGAGGATGGTCTTGTGGTTAAAGCACTGGGCTGGGACTCAGGAGATCTACATTTAATTCCAGGTTCCACCAGAGAGAGAGTGAGTATGTGTGTGTACGTACAAAGCTCCTAATATCCCCTTCAAAACAGTCCCTGCTACCTCCTTTATCAACCACTGAGCGCCACCACCATCCTGCCTGTCGCTCAGGCCTGGAACCTGGGTGTCATCTTCAACTCGGACCTCTCTCTGGGTCCTCACATCCAGGCTGTGTGTAAATCTGGCAGATTCATTCTGAAGAACATCTCTAAGATATGGCCTTTCCTATCCATCCACATCCAAGCTCTTATTGTCTTGCGTCTTGATTACCGCAACATCCTACTCTCTGCTCTCTGGGCCTCCGCCCCCCCCAGCTCCATTCAGAATGCTGCTACAAAGATCATTCTCCTGGCCTCTAGGTTTGACTATGTCATCCCTCCACTGGCTCCCGCTTCTCTATGGCATCATGCATAAGCTGCTTGTCTTCACTTTCAAGGCCCTGCACGGTCCATCCCACCCTACACAGCCTCGCTTCTTCGCTATTGAGATGTCAACTCTTGCCTCTGATCGGCCCACGGTGCCGGCCTCCATCGCACACTTGTTCAGTTTTCTAACCAGCACCTTTGTGCGGTCTCCCACGCTGCCCCTCATGCTTGGCGGGATCTGCAAAACTAACCAATTATCCCTCCTTCCAAACCCTCCTCAAATCTTGACAACGGTCAGCCTGCTGGTATGCTCAGACCACTACAGATCTTGCTGACAGATATTGTCTCGTGGTTTCTTTGTACTCCTCCGTCTGTCTGTCACCATCTATTGTCTTATACTTAGATTGCAAATTCCTTGGGGCAGGGACTGTCTCTTTGTTCTGGGTTTGTATAACACTTAGCACAATGGGATCTTGGTCTGCGACGCGGGCTGCTGGGAGCTACCACGATGCACATATTAAATAATATTGCGTACATACAATGCCTGGCACAATGGGGCTCTGATCTCAGTTGACACCGCTGAGCTCTGCCACTCTACAAATCAGGCGGATGTTTATGTTCTTCCATTGGGGCTGCTTACCAATATAGAAGGCACATTGAGCAGAACTTACTGTTTTCATAAAGTCTTTGCTAGGGCTGGATATGAGCAACCAGTCTCCTGCCTCTGCTAGAACTTGCATGGACTGCGTAGGAGTCCTGCACTGGCTCAGATAAAGAGACAATTAAAAATTAAACCATGGTGGATTCAGTCAAAGCAGAGGGAAAGTATTAAGTGGGGCCCTGCAGGGGCAGTGTTTAGACCTTTGCCGTTGCTAATCTACATGAATGAATCTACCCAGAGAGATCAATAGTAAAGTAGTTACAGCTGCTGCTGACAAAAAAAAAAATCCAAACAAACCTGGGGGCGACAAACAAAGACATGAGCAAATGCAATTTAGAGGCCCTGCACGTAAACCTTGGCAAGCGATCCGGGAGGAGAGAACAAATGTGACTGTGCTAGGCGGGTCCAGTTGCGGGACCGGACATGGAGGAGAAAGGCTGTGCCAGTCACTGAGCGTGAGGACAGCCTCAGCGCAGGACTCGTATGCTGTTGGAACGATGCACTTCTATTCTAGCGCTTCGGCTTCATTTGGCTGCAAGCCAATCTGTAACCATGGAAACAATACACCCAGAAGCTAGGCCGCATGAGGCCCGAATGTCGGCTCTAGCTGCGCTCCTGGTGTCCCCGAAGCACTTTGCTTAGCCTGGCCTTTCCTTTACGGGTCCCTCACCTGCCCACTCTTGTTTGTGGATCAGAGGCGCCCTCCTGAGAAGAATGAGCGCCCCCGCCACTCCTAGGGGAAGTCCACAGGAGTGCAGGGCAGGCAGCAGGATCAAAGCCCTGATGAGGCAGCGTTAAACTGCCTCGTTCAGCCCCAGCCCCAGCCGGGAGCGATCGTGTTTAATAGCCTGGGTACAAGCGTAAGAAAATTCTCTCTCCCCTAGAAGCTCTGATCCAAACCCCCTCCCTCTGGCGTGCCCTGCCTGACACGGGGAGGATACCCCTCCCCACTTATCATGGAAGCAGCATGGCCTAGAGCAGGGGTCCTCAAATCATTTTCTTTCGGAGCCCCCCATATGCTATTAAAAACTCCATGGCCCACCAATGCCACAACAATTGTTTTTCTGCATATAAAAGGCAGGGCCAGTGTTAGGTGGTAGCAAACAGGGCCATTGCCTGGGGGTCCATGCCACAGGGGCCACCGTGAAGCTAAGCTCCCTGGCTGAGAACCACGGGCCTAGGGGAGCGTTGGGAGGGAGGAAGTCCTGAGTTCTAATGCAGGGAAGTCACTGCACCTCTCCGGGTCAGTGAAATGAGGCTACGCGTACCTACCTACGTATTTCAGAGAGTGTGGAGCAGGTCAGCCAGTCAATGTGTGAACAGCACTACATATGGACACAGTTTCTGAATGAATTCAAAGGCACTCCGTCCCTTTTCATATCTGAGGTTCTGCTGTACCTGGGTTATCCCTGAGCAGTCCACTGCTCTCAAGCATCATTTATTTGCTTGTCAGCTATGCAGCGGTGTTAAAGCAGCTCCCTGTTTAGCTACTTGCCCACAGAGAGAGAGCGAGAGCATGCAGCCATGAGACGGCTAGGTGTACGTTCTACGGCACATGTGACCAGGGCCGGCTCTAGGATTTTTGCTGCCTCAAGTGCCGAGAGTGTAACTGCCGAAGCAAAACCAAAAAACCCCGTAATGCCGCCCCTGGGATTGTGCCACCCCAAGCACGTGCTTGCTTTGCTGGTGCCTAGAGCTGGTCCTGCGTGTGACTATATTCAAATTTAACGCTGTTCACTTTGGTTGCCTGGTGCTGATGTGAGTTAAGCGGCTGTGTGATCAGCGCGCATGATGAGTCACTCTACCTAGGTGAGTAGTCCCATTGACTACAAGGGCCAGTTAGTGCTAGTATTCTTAAGTACTGTGATAGCACCTAGAAGCCCCAGTTGCAGACCAGGACCCCACTGTGTTAGGTGCTGTACAAACACAGAGGAAAATAAAATGGTCCCTGGCTCAAAGAGATTGCAATCTAAATAGAAGACAACAGGTATATACAGATAGAGACAGGATTGCACAGGGAAGCAAGTGCTAATTGCAGCGGTGGTTGGTGCATGACAGACATCTGGGATCTAGACTGAGACTTTCCAATCCACTTAAGAACATCAGAACGGCCACACTGGGTCAGACCAAAGGTCCAGCTAGCCCAGTATCCTCTCAATGCCAGATGCTTCAGAGGGAACGAACAGAACAGGTAATCATCAAGTGGTCCACTCCCAGCTTCTAGCAAACAGAGACTAGGGACCGCCATCCCTGCCCATCCTGGCTAATAGCCATTGATGGACCTATCCTCCATGAATTTATCTAGTTCTTTTTTGAACCCTGTTATCGTCTTGGCCTTCACAACATCCTCTGGCAAGGAGTTCCACAAGTTGACTGTGCGCTGCGTGAAGAAATGCTTCCTTTTATTTGTTTTAAACCTGCTGCCTATTAATTTCATTTGGTGACCCCTAGTTCTTGTGTTACGAGGAGGAGTAAATAACACTTTTGAAAGGTCCGTGAACAGCCCGTGGAGGATGACATTGTAGTGATTACACACGTATTCCAGCATCCTGTTCCCTCTCTTGTTTAGCGAGTGCGGATGACTACCCAACAGAGTTAAACTCTTCAATAGTGTCATTTGTTCAAGTTGTACTAAATGGTCATACTGGTGTCTGCTCTGCAACATTAGTGTTGGCCATTCTTATGCTGCTAAGAACAGATATGTCTTAAAAGTTCAACCACAAGTTAGTGTGCATTATGAAGAGATTTCTGGGTGACAGTCTCTGCCCTGTGTGATGCAGGTCATCAGACTAGAGGATGGTACACAATTGTCCTTTCTGACCTCAAAATCTATGTATCTACACAAAGAGGACAGGCCTGTTGCAGAATTTTCCAGGTCTGGGAGTATCTCTTTAGAAAAGGTGTTATCCAACACAAAATATTACATAATGGCTGCTGCGGGGGGGGGGGTCCTGATTTTCTACTATTATTTATCTGGGGTTTCTGGCACAAACAGCAGTTTTCATTATTAAAGCTTTTGGCAATGAATGGGGAGGAAAATCATTAACAGATTTTTGTAAATTCTCTGCAATTTCCTTAATAACTATCTTGGGAAAATTGTAACTAATCCAGGCTGAATTCAAGTGGAATAAAAATAAGTACGATTTGTCCTAATGCCATTTTGTTTTGTTGTTGTTTAATTATACAATTATTCTATTGTTCTCCTCATTAGGGTGAGTGAGTCTGCACTGGATAATACTTCACACAAACATTTTAGACCTGCTAGATGGTTAAATGAATTGATGGTTAGATTGCGTAAGAATGGCAATGTTTAAATCAACATTGATTTTTTTTAAAGATCTGTTCTTGTCCAAACAGGTATTATTTTGGGGAAGTTCTCTGGCCTGTGTTATGCAGGAGGTCAGACTAGACGATCACTTCTGGATTTATAATCTATGAATTGTTCTTGTAAAATAGATTTGGTGCTATATTCATTGCACTCCTAACTGACCTGAGCTGAACAATTTCTTCAACCCCATACCCAGCATCTCTCTTCATTAGGTCACTTGTTTATATTGGGCCATATTTTATGTACCTGTCTTAGGCACTTATATACCCATCCCCTATCACCATAGTATTTGAGTGCCTCACAGTCTCTCATAATTTGATCTCCCAACTCCTCTGTGAGGTAGGGCAAGGCTATTATCCCCATTGTACAGACTGGGAATTGAGGCAGAGAGGCACTAAATAGCTGGCCCAAGGTCATACAGGAAGTCTGTGGCAGAGCTGGCGCTTGAACCCCCCACCCCTCAAGTTGTAGGCTAGTGCCCTAACCACTAGACCATCCTGCCATCCCTTACTCATGCTCAATAATGCTGTATTCCATGAGCAGTCCCACTGACATCATTACATACTATCGCATGTAACATCAATGGGCCTACTCAACTCCAAGGTTAGCAGAATTTGGCCCATGGTTATAACAGGAACAAATTTCCAAGAGAATTCAGGAATAGATTTTCAGACACCCAGCACCCACAATCAGGGGCAGATACTCAAAAGAGCTCAGCACCTGTATATATACCCGTGCTGAGCCCTTTTGATTATTCTGGCTGTAGTAAAACTTGCCAGAGAGATTGTTTATAACCTACCCCTGGGTTTACTCATAACTTTCAGACAACAATATAAACCCTCTTCCTTTGAGCTCAAGGTTTTTATGCCTGGTCTTAGTAAAAAAAAAAAAAAAAAAAAGAATTCTGGGGGGAATAACCATTCATGTGTTTAACTTGCTCATTCTAAGCTCTCTCGGGGCATGGTCCTTGTCACTTTATCTGTGCATAAAGCCCCTAGCAGGCTGTTGATGCTACACAAAGAAGTCATGTGCCTGCAGAATGTGATAACACACAGTGATCACGCCTGAAAGCTTAGCCTTGGTCTTAGTTTATTGCTGGCTTCTGTGCCTTTTAAAAGCTGAATGATTCCAGGCATGTTCTGAAGGAGTAATAGGGTCTAAGTATTTTGAGAACAAGAACTTTAGCATCCTCCTGATGTACCCGGAGGAGTATAGGGTTAGAATGGAAAGCTTCAGGAAAGGAAGAGGATCATTAGTTACTGAATAAGAAACAGGTTGTGCGTTGATGATTCATGCACCCAGCTGCCACAGGAGGACACAAGGAAACAGAGCCGCATTTCACATCAAGTGCTAAACACTGTTATCCCCTGGCCTCTGCCAGCACTGAGTCCGGCTGAAGTAGACATGGTCGGATACCCCCAAACAATGTGCAGTCTACTGTATGGTACTAGCTTTGTGCATATGAGCTAATTATGTTGCCCTCTAGTGGCAGGACCCATACAGTGGATAAAGACCTACTACTGTTAAACAGCATGAAAGCACTCCCCTCCTCCAGAAATCTCAGCCCACACGCTATAGCCTGGTTTTCAGGAAACTACTCTGTCCTGAGAATTGCAGTGTTGCTGTCTCGTGTTTTACATAAAGTCCCAGCTCCTGGAGTTGCATGATTACATAAGAATCTCAGCTCTTTATTTAAAAAAAAAAAAAAAAAAGCTTCCGGCCCTCATGTTTGCAGAGAAAAATGTCACTCAAATGTACTTAAGGTTCAAGAACCAGAAAACAAATGTAAAAAACCACCTCACTGTTACTTATTAAATTAATCTCAGGTTGTTGGGTTTTTGGGGGGTAGGGGGAGTGACATGATTTTTTTAATATTTGGGTTTGACAATATTGGAATTGCCTCCAACTACTGAGAATAAAGCAGAGACTAAACTCTGCTGTCTGATCCAGCTTCTCCCAACGGACCACTCCTTAACAAACTTACCAACCATACAAAGACAGAAAATTTGCTCACACGCTAAGAAAAAGAACTTGTACGTCTCTGTCCCACAGGTCAAGCTACAGCCACCTGCCATAACAGTAGGATTTCTATTACGGTAGCTTCTAAATGCACCAACCAGGATCAAGGCCCCAAATCTATGTTCTGGACACACTACCCCTAGATCTAACGGGAGCTGTATTCTGGTCACCATGCCTTCACCCCTGGGATAACCATTTTCAGCACAATTTAGGAGGGAGTATTGGGGAGGGGAAATAAGGGAGCGACACAGGTTGACCAGCCTGTTAACGCAAGCTAGGCTCAGCCTTGCCTGTGATCTGGCAGCTGTCCCCCCAGCTGAACGTAATAGGGAGACTTAATGATAACGACTGTCCCCAGCGGCAGGTGGGGATCAGAGAGGACTCCATAAACAGAGTGGAGAACTCAGGTAGGAGGGAGCCCATAGGGAGGTAAAAGGCAGTTTGGAATGAGCTGGGTGAAGGGTCTGGAGAAAGGTTCTGCCGGAAGCTGTAGCTGGAGGAAGCAGCACAAGGCCCCTCAAGAAGAAGGTAAGCCTAGAGCAGGCAGGAAGGTATCATAAACCCCTCCAGAGTGAAGGCTGACCCTGGGAGGGCAGAGACCCAAGCTCTAACCAGTGGTGAGGTGCAGAGGGGTCAGGGGGGACACACATCTGCCCAAACTATGCACCTAAAGCCCCCTCACCAGAATTGCTCTCTGTTGGCTCCCTAGTTGTTGCCTCACAAACACGCACCAGCGTTTCAAGCAATTCTGCTGCTGGGCGTTATTCATTCCACCCCCTTTCCCTGGCCCCACACTCTGCAGGCTTTTCATGGCCTTTCCTGGGCACAGCCCACAGTTCTCCCCAGAGAGTCAATCCAGAATGCTGCCCTCCCGTTATGGGATAATCATAGTTTTCAAAACCAAATTTCAGCAAATTCTATATGATTTCAAGGCGGGGGGGGGGGGGAGAACACACAGTTTAATTGAAATGGCATTTTCCAACAGAAAACTGTTTTGACCACACAAAAAAAAAAAAATATGCAACCAGCTCTAAGGGATAGCACAGAATTCCCCATGCACTCCCCATGGGGGAGTGAGAGTGTCTTTGACAGTTTTGGTTGCTAGTACCTCTAAACTACTTATCATGAAAGCTGTTTTGCTTGATTCATGGAAGACCCCCATAGCTTATCCAGTATGATAGGATCCAGATTTGCAGAGTGGGGCCCATTTTAAAGAGACCCATTTGGGCTGTTGGCAGTACAGAATGCACCCTGGCTCTCTAATAAATTGAGCAAAGAAAGTCAAATCAGATGTAGGACTGAGGTTTAAAGTCTGTTCTTGCCAATTAGCCAACCGCCAGCCCCTGCCATGAAGGTGGGCTTCAGTCAGCCCGCGTAAGCTATAGCAAATACAGCTCTGATTCTGAGCAGCAGATCAAAAGCTTTCGAGGTTAGCAGAGGCTGCAACACCAGTTCTGGGCCGCTGCAGTGGGAAACTTCGGGGACTGAAGTCACTGCATGCTCTTAGGTTGGGCTTCCTCAGTGTGCATCGCTGTCCAGTTTTTAGGCTCTGTATTCAGCTTTGATGCTTTCTGCAGGCCTTGCACTATGCCCGTCAGCAGGATTAGACATCTGGGAGGTATCTCCCTAAGAGAGATTCATTGCCATTTGTCATTTTGGGAGGTTATTCACAAAACACAGGTTTCAGAGTAGCAGCCGTGTTAGTCTGTATCCGCAAAAAGAAGAACAGGAGTACTTGTGGCACCTTAGAGACTAACAAATTTATTAGAGCATAAGCTTTAGTCCACGAAAGCTTATGCTCTAATAAATTTGTTAGTCTCTAAGGTGCCACAAGTACTCCTGTTCTTCTTTT
>NC_048315.1:18734041-18764592 GCF_013100865.1 Trachemys scripta elegans
GGGAGTGAGAGGAAATCAGCTACCCCTCTCCCCCCCCCCCCCCCCCATGACAGCCCGCAGTCATCTCCCCCAGGCACCCCTACATAAAGACCCCAGCACTGCCCTCTTGGGAGGTGCTGGCTGGTAATAGCTATTGTGTTTGACATTTGATGGCAAGAAGGAGCTGAAAGCTACTGCAGCATATGGAACAACTTTTCGCAGTGTTATTTACGGTGTTTCCCTGGAGATGGGCCTCACAGGCTTTTCCAGCTCAGAGAGGAAGCAGAGAAATATTT
Source organism: Trachemys scripta elegans (assembly GCF_013100865.1). Classification (NCBI taxonomy): domain Eukaryota; kingdom Metazoa; phylum Chordata; order Testudines; family Emydidae; genus Trachemys; species Trachemys scripta. The sequence continues at coordinate 18,734,317 of NC_048315.1, forward strand.
ACCTCCCTCCCCCCCAAAATCTGTTCTCATTAAGGCAGTTACAAGTAAACGAGCCACAATGTGGAAACTCCGGCTCTTCTGTTCCTGTAAACACACTCTGGCTGCTTGGTGAAAACACTGAGGGGGACCGGAGCCGTGGCAGTGTGCTGCGGCCTGGTGAATGCAAGGGCCAGTTTCGCTCAATGCAGAAGGACCTTCGCCAGCACTTGACACTGCAAAGGGTTCAGCACCCAGTGGGGAAGGGAGCTCAGCACCTTGCCGGAGTCGCCCACAGTCAGCTGGGTGCAGCAGACAAATGGTTTCCCAAAGTTGTATGAGACCGTGTGAAGATTGTTTTGTGTTTCATTCTCCTGGGTGGTTAGGAGACAATGGTTGGACAACTCCCTCCCCCCCACCACAACCAACTGCCCCATTACACACACACACACACACACACACACACACACACCACCAAGGACAGGTAAGGATAAATACCACCTAACACTGCCAATCTGCTTACACAGCCTCCCAGGTCCCCCTCTTCCAAGATTAACCCTATTATCATTAACATGAGTTGGTATTATGGTAACACCTAGGAGCCCGAATCTGGGACCCCCTGCCCTAGGCGTGGTACAAACACAGAACAAAAAGACATTCCGTGTCCCAAAGCGCTTGCCGTCTGAACACAAAACAAGAGATGACTACAGGTGTGGGGGCAGGGCTGGGCGTACAAGTGAAACTGTGAGAGAATATTGGCCGGCACGATAGGGAGTGGTATCTACACACCTGCAGCCTGACCATTGTAAAGTTTTGTGTAGGGATTTAAAGACTGGCGATGAGGTAACTTTGCAGATGATTATGGGGAGCTCCTCTCACGCATGCGGGGCAGCATGGAAGACAAATTTGCAAACACCTTCATGCTAACAAGTGGGCAGTGGAGGCTGGCACTGTGGACTGATAGGAGACAAGCACTGACAGATGGATACCGAGTGAGAGGTGGAGTGGGGATAAGAGAGGCCGTAACTTAGAGAGGTTACGAAGCAAGACTCTGCAAGATGTAGTGGTAGTCTGGATGCAAAGACCCCTGTGCCCATAAAAGCGAGGAGCTATTAACAAGGCACAGAGGAGGTTGGGAAGGATGAGAGGGAAGGTGAGGCGACACCAACTTTGCCCAGGATCCCAGAGCACCTGGATGTTTCTGTTCCTAACGACAGCTGGGTAATAGGTTGTGATGCCATGTCATTGGACAAGGTTAAGTTCCAGAGTTAAAACCACACCGAGATGAATGGGGCAGTTCACACCTCTCTGGCTGCAAACCCAAGAGAGCACCTCAGCAGCTCACCTGTAAAGGTAGGTTTGTGAGTTACCCCAGAATTTCCCTTTTCATATTTTAAGTAAGTGCTAAGGCCCCCGCAGAGGTGATGTGGCTATGCCAACCCTCAGTTATATAAACACTGGTCCACACGGACACAGAGCAAAGCATAAAAATATACAAGCCCCGTGCACCCTCCCCACACCCAACTCTGCAGTCCTTCACTGTAACCACGTACCCATCGCTGATCGATTCCTAGGTCTCCTTTACTCAGCAGCTGCCAAAGGTGCCAAGCTCTGCGGCTGTTCGCTGGGATGCAGCCACAAGATCCCAATCTTACAGTGTGCAATTTTACACCTAGAAACATGCCACAGTGCTGGGGACTAGAGTTCCCCCACATGGGGGACCCTAAATAAGGATTTGGGTATGTAGGACCTTTGACCTCAAAAGCATCCCAATGGCACAATATAATATATAGGGATCGCCTCCCCCACCACCGAAATGCAGCAGCTATTTGACATTGCACATCACAGGAGTCAAGGGCTAGGAGAGAAGGGTGCCACATCCAATGGGAAACACAGTCCTCGGGGCATTTTAGGTGGGCAGCTGTAATCACCTTCAATAAAGTCAAGCCACACGTTCTAACTTGCCAGGCCTGGCAACATCTCCAGCAGCACAACCTCCCCATCTCGCAGACGTGCTGTGGCATTGGTCCAGTACTAATTGTTAAGGAAGAACACCCCTTACAACACAAAATATACCACATTCGGCACCACCCTAGATTTGCTTGAGGTCTCCTATCAGGCCTGGTCATGTTTCCTGTAGGAGGCCCAATGGATTCACAGCCCTCAGTGGTTCAGCTAAAGGCACTGGCCAACGTGTTCAAACCTGGCTGCCTCGGCTCCAAAATCCATATTTAGGCACCTAAATGAAAGCGGCCTGATGATGAAAAGGCCCTGAGCATGTGTGACTCCCACTGAAGTAAGGGGGATTTTTTTGTTTCCTCAGCACCTTTTTAAAAGAGTGAGGCTGCTTTTATTTTTAAGTGCGTAAACATGGATTTAAGAGCCAAGGCAGCCAGGTTTAAACATGTTGGCCAGAGCTTATAGAATAAAAATTAATGAGGAGTTAGGCTAAAAATCATCATTTCATTGGTTAATCCAATACTTTATAACCGATCATAAAGATTAACAATATAGCAAAGGCTTCCCTAAAATATAGATCCTGGCAACCGCCATTCGGGCTGAGTGCAGGGCTGCAGCGTAGCCTGAAGCAACGCGTGTGAATGGAGCAGCCGTCGTTGCGAGAGGAGCCAATGTCATTAAAGCATCTAAAGAAAAGAGAGGGCTGTGACGTGATGGCTTGGGATTGGACCAATGGAAATCACAGGTGTGCGATTTGCTGTGTTTTAGTGCAACATAAAAAACAGAACAGATGGTCCTGGGAAATTCTCACAGGCCAGCAAAGAACAAGAGACTTTTTTTTTTGTTTTTAACGGCGAGAGTGCGTCAGCTACATTAACTCGGACCATGCGCGGGACCCGAATCCCTTAGCAAGATGAGACTGGAATCTTTGGCTTCATTAGGAGACCCTCCAAGGGCCAGATTTACAGGTACTCAGAACCCATAAACTGGGACAAGAGGCTCAAAAAGAGCTCAGCACCCAATGTGCAGAGCTCTTTGAAAAAGCTGGCCCATTCCCAGGTGCTGAAAATTCTGGCCTAAATCACCCATAGATGGCAAAATCTAACAATTCAATTTATATAGCAATACTTTGCCCTTCTACTGCAAGCTCCATCTGCAGATCTTAGACTTACAAAGTACTGCCCCATGCATAAACGTCCCTCCCCCCACCTACGTGTGGATTTACAGACTGAGGTTAAACAATTCTGAAGTTATGGCCATGTTCTTTCCCCCAAGTAGCCACCAATTTTGGATGACCATCTGGAGACACCTATGCTGTGGTTTTCAGAAGTGGTGGGCGCTCAGGGGAAAAAAAATCTCTATTTCTCTTCTCTTCCAATGCAGAACTGCGGAACTAGATTTGCCTCCTGCATCACCAGTGTTTCATAAACCCTCAAGAAAATAGAGAACCGCTCAGCTTTAAACAGTCTTCAAATGGATTTTTGGTGGCTTGTTCTTGCTTTAACGCAGTGACGCAAGAGTCCAGCTCAGACCCTTGGAAATGTCCTTAGAAATGAGCGACTTTTCTCCCCCTGCAGTTTTTAAACAAATCAGACAAGCCGTGCCTCGGGGAGCCATCACTGCCAAGACCTCATGCCATTCTCCTGCTCGTGCAGCAGCAGCCCCATTAGCCATGAACGGAGAAGTTGTCCTGGTTTATTACAAGCCTCCCCTGTTGCTAGAGTGCAATTGGGGGGGAAAAAATAGCTGGGGGAATCATTCAGGAAAACACGGGCATCGATCGGCAGCTAGTTACTCGGCTAATGTTTCCCTGTTGGGGTTGTTGCGAATTCTCTCTTTTTACATGTGCATCTCACCACCGCCCCCCATCCATTAGTGCTGCTGGGAGAGGCTGCAACCGTTATTTGCGAGCGACCTTTTAATTAGAGAAACATCAATGCTCGCCCTTTTCAGGATCTCTCGGTGGGATTCTTCAACCTCTGTGTTGATTCTGCTGTAGGACAAAAGGCTCTTAAGCTTCTGAGGGAGGGGTGCAGAGGCCGGGTGGGTGGGGATTGGAGATGGAAGCCTGGTGCTATAGCGCTCGAATGTCCCCATAGTCCCTCCGTTTCAACCTAGAGTGATTTTGCTTTGCAAATTCCTTTTCTAGGAGCAAAATGCCTGGCAGTTTAGACAAGACAAAATCTCCACTGGCTCTAAGGAGAGGAGGAAGGTACTGTCCAGAGGCAGTGGAAGACTGTGTGTGTGTGTGTGTGTGTGTGCGCACACACACGCTGGGGAGGGTGATCAAACTTAACCAATGTGATGGCTTTGCTCAGCAGGGAACGACTATTCCCATCAACCCCCTCCCCACTGCACATCCCCTTTCTTCCTTGGGTGCGGTTGAAGGGCCAGAAACTCTGGGAAGACCCTGATCCAGGAAGTGACCTGGCATTTGGCAGGGCAACAGGGAAGCCTGATGCTGGGAGAACGCCCCAGGAGATGGGGACCGGGCAGGCTGCAGCAGGAGATGGGGAAGTGTGTGTGGAACAGGGTGTGAGTGTCGGACGTTGCAGCAGGTCTAGGTGGGGACGCAGCAGAGAATGGGCTGGGAGGCCCCCAGGAAAACTACACCACTAGAAGATCCTGCCCTGGAACCCACAAGTTCCTATCTGCTTTGAATACAGGACGGGCCGGGAGAGCACACCCTAGGCCTGGAGAACCCTAACCCTTGGACTGCCCCCCTAAGGGCCCAGATAAGACCTGCTCTTGCCCACTGCGAGCTGTAACAGCTTAAGCCGCTGCACCTCGGGTGTTTGGAGCCATTCCATTTCCAGCCGGCCCGAGTGGAACGCCCTTCCACTTTGGACTTGTTACTGGGACCCGCCAGGGCTGGCACCCAGCGGGCTCAGCAACCGAAGCATTTTCAGCACTTGCCTCCGGATCGCGGTGCACCCAGGGTGCTACTAGCACCGTAGAGGCGTGGTGCGCTCCAGCAACGAGCGGCTGTAATCACAGTAGAACAGAGAATGCAACGGCACATTGGTCCGCTCTACAGATTTCCAACGCTTCAAACCGATCTTCTAACAGACTGAGGCCTCATCCTCCTGCTCCCTTCAGAGGGGAGTGCTACCGAGCTTTTCACAGGGCACAGCACGTGCTCGGCCTGAGGAGCGTGGAAGAAGACTGACAGAAATCAAATTAACTATCACTAGCTTCCAGCCTGAAGGATATACATGCACAGCAACTCCCTCCGCTGCGGAGATGCTGGTGCCCCCGGAGAGTAATGAGGCAGCTGTTTTACCGAGCCGGTGACTGTCTACAAGCATTTCAGACAGGAAGCAAGGAATACCAGGTGCAAGTGAAACTCAGCTGCATCTTAGGAATTCACTAGGGCCCTGATTCAGCAAAGCACGCAAGCACGTGTTGATGTCAACGGGACTTTGGTGCATTGCAGAATCAGAGCCTCAGTGAACAGGGTTTAAAAGAGAACTGGATAAATTCATGGAGGTTAAGTCCATTAATGGCTATTAGCCAGGGTGGGTAAGGCATGGTGTCCCTAGACTCTGTCTGTCAGAGGGTGGAGATGGATGGCAGGAGAGAGATCACTTGATCATTACCCTTTGGGTTCACTCCCTCTGGGGCACCTGGCGTTGGCCACTGTCGGTAGATAGGATAGTGGGCTAAATGGACCTTTGGTCTGACCCCGTATGGCCGTTCTTATGAAGGAAGGGTATGTGATTTAGTTGCACAAGACTAAACTAGCCTTTTACCTCCCTTGTGGTCACACTGGGCCTGTTTCACACATCTATTAAGTTTAGCATCTGCTAGGGGAGATCTCCGCTTCACAAACCACCACACAGTTTGTCACAACTGCAGCACTACCAGTTCCATTTGGGATAAACACAACCGACAGGCTTCTCCTTCCTGAAGCGAGCATCGCCTGGATGTGGTTGTGGCCTATCTAGGTAATTATATTGCATCTCACTCCACAGTACAGTATCCATTACATGCTCAGACGTGATAGTGTTCAGATTTTGGCTTTTTGAGGCTCAACTGAAAAGAGGTGGGTTTGGAAACCAATTTTGCCTGGCAGGGTAAGTGGGGTCCAATTGAAAATATAGCTAGGAGGCCCATCTGGCCTGTTGAAAGGATAGCTTGACACTAGTTTAGCATACTAACCTGGTCACGCTTTTTCACACAAGAACTTTTTTCCCTTTATACAAACAATGAAATTTTCCAGAAAGTTACAGTCTCAACATTTTCCATTTTAGGCCAAATTTTCTGTGATGTTTTTGAAATGACAGGAACTGGGTTTTGGTAACAAAACATTTCAATGAGAAAGCATCTATTTCCCAGTAAACCAAAAATATCAATAATGATTTCCACTTTTTGGCAAAAGTTATTGCAAAAAAATTTTACTTTGAACCGTGTGTGTGATGACATTTTTGGAAAAATTGCTTTCCTGTTTTTCCAACTATTCTAATCCTTTCTATGGGGTCAGTACACAAGCTGTGGGGAAATAACCCTTGGGGACAAAGCAGAGGAAGCACTTTGCAAGCTAGCTCTCCCTAAATTAAACCTCCCGCTCGGAACTTGAGCAGTGACGTGCTGCCGTTTGTATAACAGGTTATCCGTTGACTCTGTCTAAGCCCAAGAGATGTGAGGCCATTTACGGTATGTCTACACTGCATTGTAAACCTGGGTCTGTAGGACTGACGCTTGTGGACTTGCATTGCCAGGTCCATGCTTTAGCATCCACTCTGGATTGGAAACTTTGGTTTACAGTTGCTGGACTGAGTCTCACAGCTGTGCTAATGCATCCACACTGCGCTGCGCAGATCTTCTGACTCGGTGCTGTGGCTTGAGCTGCGTCCACACTGCAAAATGATAGGGCGTGGACCCAAGTCACAACAAGACTCAGGCTTCGACCTACCCCCCAGTAAGGTCCTAGGACCTGTGACCTTGCTGACCCAAGCCAGGCAGATTTCTGTATGGACGGAAGGAGGGCTTGGGCTCAAACCTGAGTCAGGACCCGGATTAGCGTGTAGTGTAGACGTACCCATAAGGCTGTCCTGTTTGCTTAAGCAGCCTGATGCCTTAAGAGGTAGAAAAATTACATTAGGACTAGGAATTAAAGTGAAGAGGGAAGGTGGGAAGAGGGTAACACTGTTGTGACAATGGAAACTATCTGCCAGCACCATCTGCCTTTAGCAGAGACACCAGGATGGCTTGAGGACTATGGACAATTTCCTTGGAATTATGGGAAAGCCACATTTCCTTGACTGGAGTCTGGCTGAGACTGACTTGTTTTGGGAACTAGGGTTGCTGCTGATAGGTGCAGAGGGTTCACAGGTATGGTGTGCCTGGATTGTACATAATATAGACATTGTCCAGACAAGTCCAGGTCCTGATCTTTGACAGAGTTTTGAGTCCAAGGACTCCTGAAATCTTCCACAGATGGCCGATGGCAGAGTATGGAAGAAAGAGAGTTACAAACCCTGAGGGGCTGGGGGGAGATGAGTCGAAAAACCCTGTGTGTTGGTTTTTGTCCCATCTCCCCACTCCAGGTAGTGGGTCTAACGGGCATTTAGCCAAGCAAGGCTCAGGTCCTAGTGCGCTTGGGCTTTCACAACAAACCCTCCTAGGTGTGGTCTCTGCCGGCTCATATCATGCTTCCCCAGAGAGAGAAGGAAACTTTGTCGGTCAAACTGAACCAACCTCCACCCTGATGGAGTGTCCGTGGACAAGGGTGCGCCTGCCACCGTCAGCCTAATTTAACCCCCCTACAATCAAACCTGGCCAGAACCACCATCTTCCTTTCCTTTTACCTCTTCTCCTGTCTCTTCCTTGTCTGTCTGTGCTTGGCTGGGGGAGAGGTTTAAATGGTATATATCCCATCCAGGCTCTGAAAGGGTTAATGTGGGCCTGAGAGGCCAATTAGCCCATCTGGCTGCTCCTGGAGGGTGGTCCAGGCTTAATTAAAGATGAAGCCCAGCTGGGGAAGGAGCTGGGCAGTGAGTATAAAGAGAGGAAGTGCAGATTAGAAGGAGGCTGCCATGAGACAGGGGGAAATGCTGCAGCTCATCTCGGGCTACAGCAGCGCTTAACTTTTGCCAGGATTGAGCCCCAGCACCTCTAGGCTTGGCGGTTCAGAGCCCTGGCACCTCTGGGCTTGCTGCATCAGCTATGAATGTAAAAAAATTGCTTGAGCCCCGGCACCTCTTTCATTACAAATTAAGCACTGGGCTACAGAGACGGGTATGGGTCAAGGAGGAAGCCGGGGGGAGAATTGGCCCTGAGCTCCTCTCCTAAGTAGAGAAGGCTGTCAGGGAAGCCATGGAGCAGGCTCTGGTCCGCGTGGGGCCCTGATAAAAGGGCAGGATCTGGACTTCCAAAGAACGGGAGGCGTTCAGTGGAGGAATCTTAGAGGGATGAAAGGCCAAACCTGAGGAGGGCAGAAGTTGGGTTAAGATTTATTGAGGGATTCCAGGGGAGATCCCTGAGTCCTGGCCCAGAAAGAAGGGTGAACTTAGGCAGCAGGAGAGACCTGCTGACAGGCTACGGGAGGAAGTCGTCCAGAGAGGCAGCAGCAGGGAATTGGATGGAGCAGACCTTGGCTGCTGGTGATAGGGCCCCTCAACTGGAGCCCATTGTGGTGGGTTCCCCTGCCAGCCACTGGGGACGGCCCCTGAGACGACTGAAAGCCTTGAGAGGATGGGGTGGGGACCACGGGGCCCAGAGTTGGGCCTGAAGACCTTTTGTAAGGATGCTGGACTCTGTCCGACTTTCTAGTACTCTGGAAGGGGTGGGACTAATGTGTGACTGGACCGGAGGCCAAGTCACAAGAAGATGCAGACCACAACAGCGTGGGAGCAGCTGTCGGCAGAGGTTGCGAGGTGAGAGTCTGCTACGCCGTGGACAGCCGCGAGAGGGCACGCCAGGGGTGAGTGTACCCTCTATAGGGGCAAATCGATTTAATGCAATCGGAGCTTTATTGATTTTAGTAGCAACCCATTTAACTGTGTCACCGCCACATTAGTGTTGCCATTATGAACTTATTGCTGTTAGCTCTGAAAATTAATACAAGTGTCAGAGACAGGGCTGATTTTGCACATTAAGTTCTCCTGGTAGCATGCAGGTAACGAAGTAGAAAGTTGCCGTCGTGGGGGGGTTGTTGAGAAGTTGGAGCTCGAGAATCCTAAAACTTGGCCCTAGCTGGGGGCTGCTAAGTAACACCACAATGAACCTTAGCAGCACAACTCACCCTTTGCCTAAGACTAGCGAGCTAGCGTCTAGACCTGCTGCAGGGAGGCGATCTCCTTCAAGGAGGAAGCAGACATCTATTGAAACCCCAAAGACCCTCCAGAACTGCTGCTCCCTCGCTGTGCAGGGGCAGCAGAGTCAGGAAGTGCCAGCGTGCCACTCACAGGCGAGTTCCCATTTCCCGCAAGGCTGCACTGGCTTCACCTACAGCCAGCCAGAACGCCTGCCCCCATAAAGCAGCGTTGACTGTGAACTCATCTGACATTGCCTGTTACCCAGAATAACTGTCACTGAACGTAGTACAGGGACGAGTCACGCACAGGCTGTTGGCCGATGGGCTAAAAATAACCAGGGAGGTGGAATCCACTTTATCCTCTCAGCCTGCCACAGCTAGAGTTTTGGGCTCACGACTATTTCTCCCCTGGCAGTGACAGCCTAATTCAGATTAGCTCTTGGGCACTGCAGAGGAACTGCCAAACTATATTAGGTCTGGAGGCCATGCAGTCCAGTATCCTGCCTCTGACAGTGGCCAGCATGCCCAAGCCTCTAGAGTGGACAACTCCACGGCATCACTTTCCGAGAGATGGGCTGTCGCGCTTGGAGAGTCCAGAATTTGGAGTAGAGTGCTCTGGTTTAGAAGGCCATGCTGGTTTGGTGAATTTGTCGGCAGCTGAATGAGCTCTGAAAGCCACGGTTATGTGGAGCAGGAGGGACCTTGGCAGTCAGCAGTGCCTTCCAACACACGCTATGGCAGTTAGCCTCAAGGCCACCAGGAGGTAAATATTATCCCTGTTTTACAGAGGAGGAAATGCAGGGGGATAAAGGTTAAGAGCCTGGTTCTCCTCACCCCCATTTTATTTAGGCTAGTAGGCCTTTCCCAAAGTCACACAGCCTGTCAGTGGCACACAGGGGAAGAGAACTCAGATCTTCCCATTCCTAGTCCTCTGCCTAACCGTAAAACCAGTACACGTCCACTTATGTCCTGGACTTCCTTGGGAACAAGAGGGAGCCGAGTCATTTAATGGAGGTCTGTCCTGGCTTGGGGAGACCTGCTAGAGTGTGGGTGGAAATGTGCTTAAATGTAAGGGGAGGGGAGGAAAAAGCTGTGTGATCTGACCCTGAATGACCATGACTTGGGGATCTCTAGCAGCATTTCCACCGTTGACCTAGACACTGATCAGTTTGTTAGGATGAAATTCTGAAGGTCCCTCACGTAACAAGGTGCCTCTTATAAAGTCTATGTCAATACACCATCGGTCCACGTACTTAGATGTCGCTCATTACCATAGCGTCTCATGATCATTAATGGGTTTTTATCCTCAACATGCATTTGAGGTAGGGAAATGCTGTCCCATTTCACAGATGGGGAACTGAGCCATGGGCTAGGTAAAGTGACTTCTCCAAGGTCAGAAATCTGTGAACCCAAGTCTCCTGAGTCCTAGTCCAATGTTCTACCCACTAGACCATCTTCAATGTCTTATAGGGAGCTGAAGGAGGTGCTGACAGAAATTCCTGATTCCTGCTGTTTGTAGCCCATAGTTGTGGCACTTTCCTCTGGGGGTACATCTACACTGCAATCTAAGCCCAGGCTCAGACTCCGTTTCAAGCCCAAACCCCCTTCCATCCGCACACAAATCTGTTTGACTTGGGCCAGTAAGCCCTCAAGACTCGGGTCCTAAGACCTTGCTTTGTCTCCCCTCCAACTGAGAATAAAATGACTCCCGGGTGTGAGAGTTTGGACAAGGATCAGAGTGCTCGCCCCACCCTGCCCCCCGCTTTAGCCTAACCTGTATGGGTGAGGTGTTAATGCCATTTGAGGGGTTGCTCAGTGAGGCAAGGTTTTGGAATCTGCCTTTATCAAAAGGGGAAAATGCAACTCTCCACCCATTGTTACAAGAACCATCAGACAAAGAGCCTGCTGTTGATGAACGAGCTCTCCTAGGCATTGCTGGTACCACTCGGGAACAACTTAAGTTGTGCTTTGGTCCGAGCTATAGACTTCACTTTCACATTCTCAATCGGATCCTTCCTAGCGATAGAGGAGCGCAAGGGAAAGGGCGGACACTGAACTGGGGAATGTGCAGAGATCATAGATTCATAGATTCTAGGACTGGAAGGGACCTCGAGAGGTCATCGAGTCCAGTCCCCTGCCCGCATGGCAGGACCAAATACTGTCTAGACCATCCCTGACAGACATTTATCTAACCTACTCTTAAATATCTCCAGAGATGGAGATTCCACAACCTTCCTAGGCAATTTATTCCAGTGTTTAACCACCCTGACAGTTAGGAACTTTTTCCTAATGTCCAACCTAAACCTCCCTTGCTGCAGTTTAAGCCCATTGCTTCTTGTTCTATCCTTAGAGGCTAAGGTGAACAAGTTTTCTCCCTCCTCCTTATGACACCCTTTTAGATACCTGAAAACTGCTATCCTGTCCCCTCTCAGTCTTCTCTTTTCCAAACTAAACAAATCCAATTCTTTCAGCCTTCCTTCATAGGTCATGTTCTCAAGACCTTTAATCATTCTTGTTGCTCTTCTCTGGACCCTCTCCAATTTCTCCACATCTTGAAATGCGGTGCCCAGAACTGGACACACTACTCCAGTTGAGGCCTAATCAGCGCAGAGTAGAGCAGAGCAGAAGAATGACTTTTTGTGTCTTGTTCACAACACACCTGTCAAGGTGTCATGAAGATGTCAATCAAGAAGATGGGAAATGAATTGCTAGTTTTCCTATTTCACAAATAGTTTGATCTGGGCTGACAATACACCATTTTCATGAAAAATTACAGGTAAAAAAATATTTTACTGGGGGCCAATTATTGTAATTATTTTACTTTTTCCAGTCTTAGAAGCCACTGCAGCATAGCAAAGACGGATGCACAAGAAATTATGGCAGCAATAAGTGGCAAAACTATCCTCCACCCCACGAACACCACCCAGCCCAAGCAGTCGCTCTGTGCAGGTGACAAATACAATGCCTCCTACAAGAATCAGTCAGTAAGAACCAGAGCGTGTGCTGGTGTTGATTTTTTTTGTGCGCCTATAGGAGTAGATTAAGGTCCATAAAAATATTGCTCCCCTAATTCCCCCCACCTTTGCAGGCAGCCAGCGGACTGAACCTGAGCCCTACAAATCCCTGCCACTGCTGGGCCCTTGATTCATGTCACAAGGCAGTAAAAGGAAATTGGGGACTCTTGAGTCCATCCTAACCTTACCAAGTCCCTTCACCTGCAGCTGGCCCAGCACTAGTCAGCCAGGCAGCGTGCTACCTGGTGCTCAGAGAACCCCCTGCTACATTGCAACTCTGAAGCCTGGATGCCAAGTGTCCTGCCTTTAAGTCATCCCCTGTGGGTAAGGAACACTTAGAACTGCAGCTCTGCAGTTGAGACAGCTGGGGGAAAAGAGCCAACATGCAGCCTTAAAATGCCTGGAAGAAGAGAATGTCACAGGTACCCATTCAGTGGAGTTCCCCTGCAGAACCGAAAGTCTTCTGCAAGTCAGGAGGGATACGGCTCTGGGGCTCTGCCCGTATATAGGATTTCATGTTCCTACAGTTAACGAGAGCCACCTAGGGCATGTCTGCATCACCTACGATACGACCCAATGGAGTATGGCACTTGCTTGAGAATGCTGCAGGTAACAGAGCAACGAGTTCCTCTGCTTCTGTCCAACTGCACCGGCTAGACACAGAGATGTGTGCAACCAATCATGTCTATTCTATTATAGCTATAGATGTATCGCCTAAGATCGGAGGCCTTTCAGGTGGCAGTTGCTATGGAAACCACTTCCTAATAGTGTCAGCCCACAGGTTGGGCATATTTATCTTGGGCTGGCTTTCTAGGGAGCAGCAGTATGCAGCAGCCTGGCTGGGAAAAGGAGTCTTGCCATTTTACAAACACAAGGAAAAATCAGACCTAGGGATGTTGCTCCTTCCAGCTAGGAGCCTTTAGAGATTATATAATATTTGAAAGAGGCATCTTGGAAGGTTTAACAGCATCTTCTGGTTCCAGTTATGCTAGAATCCTACTAGGGGTGGATCCCTCCCCCACACCACAAAGTTGAGAAATCAGTGGTAGGGAAAGGTGCATCACACACACACACACGCATACATGTTAGTGGACCAGACCCACGCCTGTTGGCACAAGGGTTGCAAAGGATACCCACTGTTACTAGCACCTGCTCTCTCTGTATACATGTCAACAGCTGGAGGTGGTGGTCAGGAATATTGTTTCTAAGTTTTGCAGGACGTATGAAACTCGCTGTGTTCTGCAAACGGCTTCCATCAGCACACCACCTTTGCTTGGGGAGGCAGTGCTTAAAGTGGGTGGGTGGATGGATAGGTGGGTGGGGTTCCTATCAGCATCTGGGAGCAGCAGCTTTGATAGGACAGTGCACCAGGAATGCAGCTCAATTTTCCTTTTTTGGCTCTGTCTGTGAGCTCTGGCAGTCCCCTCCCCGCCTCAAGCCACTCTACCCACTGCTGGGAGCGAGGCGGAAATTCACCGGTGGGGAAAGGGCAGCTGGCATTATTGCTGCCAAGTTTCTCCCAGGGGCTCTGCTGAGGGATTACACCTTTAAGTTTCCTCGAGGTCTTAATTGGGTCCCTGCTGGCAAAGGCTGCTTGGGAAGCAATAATGAACAAGTGCATCTCCTGGCTGTCCCAGCCCCTCCTGGCTCTGTATTAAGCACTTTGAGAGCTGGGCTTCATGGTCCCTCCAATACAGCAAAGCTCACAGGGGAGGAGACACTCAGCTGGCACGGCCCTCACATAGGTCCAACTTTTGGGGCTGCATCAGATAGGGTGACCAGATGTCCCAATTTTATAGGGACAATCCCAATTTTGGGGTCTTTTTCTTATATAGGCTCCTATTACCCCCCACCCCCATCCTGATTTTTCACACTTGCTGTCTGGTCACCCTAGATCAGATGTCTCCAGCCCCCACTCCCTGGAGTGGAGGCTGCAGCAGGGGTGTGGCTTCTTATCGGAACAATCAGAGCACTGGGCCAGAATCAAGAGGCTCTTGGGCTTTCTGTGGAAGTGACATTACAGAGCTCCCTGCCACACTCAGAAGCCACTGAAGTTTATGGAGTTCAGAAATTTCACAGTTTCTATTGTGAGTCGCACAGATTCATTTTAGAGGCATTTTGCACACAAACCTTTCCGCTTCTAGCTGCGTTTTACTGCCTCCCCAGGGCCTGGGGATGTTGAAGAGGTGGACGAAGCTTTCAAAGCTAGGGGAGATCTGGGATTTTTGGAGCAGACGACGTTTTTAAAAGCGGCTCCTAATCAAGGCCAACATGTTTTTATTTAATATTTAATGGATTTAAAAAAAAAAACCCTGATGCTACAGAAAGAGCCTTTTAAAAATAAAGCCTTGTCACTAAGGGAATGCCATTGGTTGGATTTAAACTGACAGGCGCTCAGCTAGTTCACAGCCAAGGTTGTCAGCCACAAAAGTGTGATGGGGATCAGGAAGGAGCAGGATCGAATGTAACTGGCTGGATGTGCAGGACAATGGGCCCAGTTAAGGGGTGCACAGCGTGGGATGCGTATATGGTAATCAGCAGGGATCAAACCCAGGTCCTTCTGCATCAGAAAGCAGAGGTTTCCACCACTTGAATAAAGGAGAGCTCCTGGATATGTGCGTAAGTAGCAGGCTGCTAAAGTTGCCGGGCCCAGCCATTAGAGGGAGACAATCAAGCACACTAAGCCAGTGTATTATAAGTGGCCTTCAGGAGTGGGCTGCCCTTCTTTGGACGGTTTAAGTCGCTGTGTCTGGAGCAAGATAACAGAGAGTCCAGAGGAGAACAAGGAGAGAGACAAGCGGGATTTAACAGATGCATGCGTGGAAACATTCGGCTCTTCCCCAGAAACTCTGCCTACCCGTCTGGTGCAGGATACCAAAAGCACAAGCCTGCAAGCCCTCCTGCAGCAGGGTTCACATGGGAGAGCATTGGCCAGTTGTATACTGAGGGTGCACAGTTTCCAGCAGCTGCCTTTTCCCACTTGTGCTGTGACCTGGTCACATCATACAAGCGAAACAGCCTTACATTGAGTCACTGCTTTGGGTGAGAAACCTCCAGAGATAATCTAGGTGTTGCAGAATGTGGCACTTTCCTCTGTGCCAGTAACAAACCAATGCCCCTGCCTGGTACTAAGGGGCACTGCACAACCAAGGACCTGACAACTGGGTTCATTAGAGAACTCTTAACACTCCTACTCTTGCAAAAATTGCCAAATCCAATGAGTGGTGTATGGGAAAAACTGTGTTAAAATTACAAGCTATCACTTTAATTTGTAAATTGTTTCCTGGTGCTTCTTGCAGTCTGTGGGGCTCTGCAGAGAAGCATGTGTAATCCAACTCAGTCTGCAGAGAGCAGCCTGGAGCAAAGTGAGTTGAGTGGTGCCTCTCTGTTTTTAGGGAGCATCCTGCTTTGTCTCTTTCTGGTTTTGGGTTCTTGTGTGTTAGGGTTCTAAATTCTAAAAAATAAAATAGTATTTACATTACAGCCTTCCAACAAGAGTATTTTATGTTTTAATTTAACTTGTGAGTGCACTATGAACATAAAATAATCCAACTCCTGCAGTCACATTCCACTTCCCTAAATTCCCTCGTGCAGTTTCAATCGAGTATGGTAGTCTTCACTTCCTGTCCTAAACTGTTGTGTAGTATTGCTGTGATCAAAGATACAGATGCCTGCAGTGCTACGTGGGTTGGGGTCAAGTGATCCCAGAATAGCTCACGCAGGGTGATTGTGGAGCTTAGACTACGTCAAGCTCTCAGACAGCCTCAGCTGTAGGGCTTTGCAGAAGTGCTGAGTACGGGCATCACATTCTATTCTCTAGCATCTGCCACAGTGAAGTGAGCAAACACACTTAACTGAATGGAACAGCGATGGTCCATTAACCTGATGTGTGAGGGAAAGCTTATGCTAGTCCTCTCCTGCCATCTCAGCTATTTCTTGCCAAGCCCTCAAACCCCAAAGCTTAGATCTACTAACCTTCAGGACACTGCATGGCTGGCTTCACCTCCTTTCTTACTACCCCTCGTCCACCTCCCAGCTCCTTTTCTTTCATCCTCCTCTCACCTGTGTGACTTCTTCCCTGCCCGTCTCTATGCTTGGAACTGCCTCCCACTTCCCCCACACCCAGCCATCTCCTACACCCAGCCTTGTCACATAGTTCTCTGACCCTTTGCATTAGTTGTTTGGTCCAATAGTTATGGATGTTTGTCCATGTTCCTTAATCAGTCACTTGGGGCAGGGGCCTTGCCTCAATAAAGAATACTCTGCGCTTTTGTCACTTGAGCATTTCTAATCGCCTAAAGGGTTAACAAACGGAGCCGCCTTATCCCCGGGAGGTTGATAATTATCATTCCCAGTTTACAGATGCGGCAAGCAGCCACAGAGAGATGAAGTCACCAGCCCAAGGTTACTCAGTGAGTCGGGGCAGAGCGATGACCACACAGAAGATGTGTGTTATATCTGTGTCTATCCATCAGATCTATGTCTATCCATACCCCCACCTATTATTTGTAGAGGACCGTGTGAACAGTGTGCCTCCTCTACTGTAAGACAGGATGACTGATGGGAAGGTGATCTGAGAATTAGAGCTGAGCCTTGCACCATTTTTTTCCTTTGTGCTGCAGGAAGCCGATTTAAATGGATTTGCCTTGTGGTGAGATATGTAAATGAGGCCATCACTGACTGCTGGAAGTCCAGAGAGATGAAGCCTCAGCAAGGTTCCCTTAAGTAGGACTCTAACCGTGAAGAATAGTGCCAAGGAGATGAGTTTTTTGGGGACAGCAAGTGAGATTACAGTTAACTAGGGTGACCAGATGTCCCGATTTTATAGGAACAGTCCCGATATTTGGGGCTCTCTCTTATATAAGCGCCTATTACCTCCTCTCCCAATTTTTCACACTTGCTATCTGGTCACCCTACAGTTAACAGCCCACTAATGTTTTTCTAAGAGGAAAAAGGAAATCATTTACTGAGAGAACTTGCTGCAGGTTAGCACAGCGCTAGCTGCTAACTTCTGTAGATCAGAAGAGCCACTGAAACACCATAGTGGTCCCTGTGTCATCTAACTGGGGGACAGAGACACTTGAAGGCAGAAGCTGCCCAAGGAGTAGGTTGGGCAGTTTCTCTGCCTAGGTTTATTATAGTCAGGAAACACTGACAGAATGGAGTTCTATAGTGGATTCTTTAGCCAGGGGCTATTTCCCTGGATCTCATTGGCTGAGACTAAAGAAGGTAGGAAAAGCTCAGGATTAGACCCTTAAATATGCATCCCTTATAATTTGGGAGATTCATGTCACACCTTCCATCCTGAAGAATCCCAAAGTCTGCATGTGCAGCACCCTGAATTGCAGCCACCTTTATATTGGAAGGCAGAGACCAACCTCTTTGACAGCATGTGTGCGTGCATGGGAGAGATTTTGTTTTGAACACCTGTGCAAAGCCTTACCCTCCAGTACCTGAGGGAGCAGAGGTGGTGTTGACTGTATGTTAGAAATACAGGCACCTTAGGCCTGAAGTCCCCAGTAAGGACTGCTGCTTCTCAGAGATACTCTATTTCACTCACACACCGCAGATCTGTTTTTTTTAAAAGGACCCCCTCTTCAGTAGACAACATATCGCTCCATCTATCAACCTTGGAAGGACAAAGCTCTGTCCTCAGCCTGCTGGGATTTGAACCCATTTCCAAGAAAGCGTAGGTGTCACCAGTGGGATGTTCGCACCATTGAGTCATTCAGCTGAGTGTTGGGGGGAATCTCCCGCAGAGACTGGCCACAGCTGGAGACGGGACAGCGGATGGGGTGGCCCAGTGCTTTGGGGTGATGCAGAGAAGCCCAGCTGGTGGGTCTTGCTCACATGCTCAGGGTGAAACTGATGGCCGGATTTTGGGGTCAGGAAATTGTCGTCCCCCCAGGTCAGATGGGCAGGGACTGGGTGGGGGGATGGTTCGCTTCCTTTTGCAGCATGGGGCACAGATCACCTTCAAGGTCATCTGGACATACCTTGTCTAATTGCAGGGGGCTCAGGCATTGGTGGTCTCAGTCTCTCCCTGTGGCACACAACAGTTTAGTTTCCCCGAGGACTGACATACTTGGGTCTAATGCAAGTCTCAGCAGTGTTACCTAGATGGCACTTAGCGGCCCCACATATAGGAGGTCAGACTAGGATGATCTACTGGTCCCATCTGGTCTTAAACTCTATGAAACAAGCTGCCCTTGCCAGTAAAATACAAAGGGGTCCAAGTTTTGCCCATTTGCTTGCTTACCTAGGTGCTTTTGGATCTTGGCTGCCCTCAAGAATTTCTTTCTGTAAAGTTCTTATGGCCCCTCTCTCACACCAGTTGTTAGTGTGTTTATCCTTCCACACCCCCTGGAAGTAGGGCAGTGCTAATATCCCCTTGCACAGAGAGGGAACTGAGGCACAGAGAGAGAGCGAGAGAGAGAACATCTACACAGCCAGTGGCAGTGACCCTCCAAGTCTGGGTCGACAGACTTGGACTCCTACTGCCATGCTAAAAAGAGTTGTGCAGGCAGTGGTTTCTTTAAGCCGGTCCACAACATCTACACAGCTCTATTCAGTGCAGGAGGCTCACTGCTACAGGCTGTGTAGACATAACCTCTGGGACTTGCCCCATGTGGGGGAGCAAGGAATTGAACCCAGGGCTGAAGTCCCCGGTTAGCACCCTAACTGCTGCATCACCCTCCCTCTCCTGAGAGAGCTCCAGGTGTAGGAAGACACTCAGGCTGGTATTTTCAATGGGGCTCGGCGGGAAAGCAATAACGTCCTATCTACCAGAGGTCGGGGGGAGAGATTCTCCCTTGAGAGCACCTAGTTCACTCACCAGATTACAATAAAAGTGAGAGGGAAACTCTCGAATCATTTGATTGATCATAAGACTCTATTGATCCCCAAGTGAGAGCCCCCTCCCCCGGCCGTGTCAAATTGACCCGGGCCCCCATATAGAACAAGTGTGCCAAGAGGGGTTGGGAGCAAATCCTCTCACTGATCGGTGTCGTAACCAGTGCAGCCAGGGAGGCCAGACTCTTCCCCCACAGTCAGTCAGAAATATCATCATCTGCTTTCTTCACAGCTGGAGCCGACACCGTAAGGTCACACAATACAATCCCTAACAGATGTTAAAACATGGCGGATCTGGGACACAGCAGGGGAACTGAACTGCAGGCGTTTGAGGGGGGAAAAAGGATGTGGAATTGTTTTTTTATACTGCAAGATGATCAGGGGATTACATACCCCACCCACACACCCAAATTTCTCACGCAGCTTCAATGGCCCTTTTTCACACATGCAGGTGAGGTTTGGGCAATCGCCACGGTGGAGATAGCACCACTCTAGCTTGTGTCAGGCTGCAACTGAAGTCTGCAGAGTTGATTAAGAATTAAACAGCTTTTCATTCACGATTACAGGAGCAGCTGCCAGCTCACCCTGTTCTCAAGACCTGCCTCTTCAATTCATCATGTTTGTTTCTTAAATGCTTCTCCCTCGGACAGAGGGCTCCTCTCTCTACACATTCTTCTCTATAGGAATTGGGAAGTAAGTGCTCAAGGCTATGGGAGCTAATATTGATCCATAAATCACAATTTTAGGGCCTGATCCAACACCTGTTAAGATTGATGGCAAGGCATCGGTGGGTGTTAGATCAGTCTCTTGCTGTATGGCCCAACGTTGCATGGCCCTTACCATCGGGCCTATGGATGACTAGCCAGCGTTCAGCCCTCTCTCATACAGAGTCTGTAAGTATTCCAGTCTCTGGAGCAGCCTCCTCTCTCGTTACCATTGCTGGCAGCAGAGCCGGCTCCAGCGTTTTTGCCACCCCAAGTGGCGAGGGGAAAAAAAAAAGCTGCGATCGGCACTTCTACCGCCGCCGAATTATGAGGGACTGAGGGACCCGCTGCCGAAGAGCCGGACATGCCGCCCCTTTCTGTTGGCCGCCCCAAGCACCTACTTGCTGCGCTGGTGCCTGGAGCCGGCCCTGGCTGGCAGTAGCCTGATTCCTATCACAACCAGTTTCTCGGTTGGGGTGTTTACTTTCAGTCTTCCGTCCTGCCCAAGTCCCTTGCTCATTTTGATTCCCCTGCATGGTTGACCAAGGCTTGATTTTAACTAGATCTATGCCAAGCTTATTGAGCAAATAGTCAGTTTTCTGAAAAATGCATTTTTCAGGGCACCAAAACTATCTGCAAATTCAGGGTGAATTCAACAAATAATTTTGGTC
This sequence comes from Trachemys scripta elegans, assembly GCF_013100865.1. Taxonomy (NCBI): domain Eukaryota; kingdom Metazoa; phylum Chordata; order Testudines; family Emydidae; genus Trachemys; species Trachemys scripta. Next base: position 18,754,751 of record NC_048315.1, read on the forward strand.
AAAAAACTCTGAAACCTCAAAAATGTCTATTTTTATTCAACATTCAAAACATTTCGTTTGACCCAAATGATTTTTTTTTTTTTTTGGTGTTTTGTCTTGCCAACTCCGCACCCCCACAAAAACAATTTCAATTTTGCTTTGAAATGTTTTGAGGGGGATGGGGTGGCTGAACCAAAAAATCCACTTATTCACTCAGCATTAATTGTAAATCCTGTTGGTTCTGTTCTTGCCCCCCGATCCTCCCGGTCCTGGGACATTAGCTAGTCTGCCAACTGCTTTGCATTGGCCTTCAATTTACTCTCCATAGTTGTTTGGAAACCCCAATTATCTCATTGGACTGGTGTGCGACGTGAGCCTGGATTATCCTTTGTGCACATGTTTGATGGCTGGATCCAGACCAACTCCCCCTTCACCTCTTGTGCCATGATAGGTAACCAATCGATTTCCCCACTTTAGGCTAGACATTTTTTGCAGTTTTCTTGGGAGAAGGGAAGGATGTTTTTGAAAGGGACACGCTCTGCACCCAGGGATCTTCAGCCATCATGCAGGAGAGATTTTTTTCTGGTTACTTTCTGATTGTAACAGAAACATTGGTTACCTATGAGGAAAAGGCCTTCTGCTTGATCTTTTCTCCCATATCATTACAGTCACCCTTCTGGTTTACAACTGAGGTTAGCCCGTGGTCTTTTACATTTCTTTGATGTACAGAACCTTCAGCACTTGAAAGGAGGTTCCTTATAGACAAAGCTTGGCTATCATTCAGTACCTATACTCTTTAATTCTGTGAAAACACTGATTCATGCTCTGGAAAAGTCAATTACTACTAAGTTTTATATCCAGCGAGTAAATTGCCGTCTCCTATTATCCCCCACCCACCTATGACAATTTTCCACAGCACATTGTTTGAGATGTAGTCGCTTGGTTTCTTTGAGAGGAGAAAAGAACACTTAGGACTATTCCTGGACAATTTGCTATTGTAACCACCATTTTCATTACTCTAAGAAGAAAAACTGCATTTATTTGCCTGGCTTGCCGTCCTGAAAGATCACATATGCAGTATATCTTACCGTGTCTAAACCATGAAATGATTCTGAAAATAAGATTACAATTGGAATTTCTGAACTGCTAAGTTTGCTGACAAACAACCTCCTTTGTAATTGCATCGGTATGAGAGCCTGCTGTTGCACAGTTAAACCCATTTCTACTGGCTTTAAAAAAAAAAAGCAGGAGGAGAAGTGTAGATTTTTTATTTAAAGGGAGTGTGTATAATGGAGCCAGGAATCCAAGGTTACTCAGCCACTCGCATGCTGGGTGACCGTGAGCAAATTGCTTCACTCATGTGACTCAGTTTCCCCCATCTGTAAGGTGTGGCTAATATATTCACCAGCCCCACATGCAGGTTTGAGGCTTACTTAAAATTTTAAAACTGTTTTAAGCTCTTAAGACCCCAGGTTCTCTAGCAGTATGGATTTAAGCATTATTGTTTCTACGGTCAGGCAGGCCCAAATTTGCGAAGGGTTTGGACGTGGCTATTTGAGTGGTCTCAGGAAATCAGGCTGCAGGTACCTGAACAGGCAGCCAAAGTTAGAGATCACTTTGTAGTTGAGCCCGCTCTGTGTCACATTTATAGTTTAACATAATGGGGTTCTCAAGCAGTGTACCCCTGGGGGTTCGCAGAGGTGTTCCAGGGGGTACATCAACGCATCTAGATATTTGCCTTGTTTTACAACAGGCTACGTAAAAAGCACTAGCGAAGTCAGTACAAACTAAAATTTCATACAGACAAAGACTAGTTTATACTGCTCAATATACTATAGACTGAAATGCAAGTACAATTTTTATATGCCAATTGATTTATTTGATAATTATATGGTAAAAATGAGAGTCAGCAATTTTTCAGTACTAGCCTGCTGTGACACTTTTGTATTTTTATGTCTGATTTTTGTAAACAATAGTTTAAGGGAGGTGACACTTGGGGGTACACCAGACAAATCAGACACCAGAAAGGAGTACAGTAGTCTGGAAAGGTTCCGAGCCGCTGGTTTAACATGTAGCCCCACCCAGGGAGAAGCCAAGACTCAGAGAGAGAGAAACAACAACAAAAGATGACCGAGGCATCAAGCAGGATGGAGCTTGAGTAGCTCTTGGATCCTTTTTGCAGATACAGACTAACACGGCTGCTACTCTGAAACCTGTCTTGGATCATTGGCTCCTCTCATTTTAGTCCAGTCCTGGTGCTAAGACAGTTAATTAGGATGGAAACTGATTTACAGTCTGCATATATAGCATAAGTGTTCCCCCAAAACTAGTCACTAGCCAACAGCAGTACTTCCATGCTGGGAAGCTTTTCCTACTCTTTACAAACGGAGATGGGAACATATCTCCTTTAAGATTCATTTAGCTTGTACCCACCCCAATATGGATCAGATACTTCTCTCCGTGACATACCCAATAAAGTTAAACACCTACTACTCTATTTGTATTCTAGTAGTGCCCAAAGACCCCCAGCTAAGATCAGGGCCCCATTGGGCTAGATACTGCCTAGACACATAGTAAAATATTCCCTGCTCCAAATTGCATACAATCTAAGACAAAGAATGGGATCATATTGCCTTTTCACAGACAGGAAACTGAGGCAGTGAGTGATTAAGTGACTTGCCCAGAAAACAAATCACATGGGGTGTCTGTAGCAAGGCTGAGAATTAAATCCAGATCGCCAGAATGGCCTTCCCACTAAGACCATCTTTCCTCTTTGGGTGTTAAAGTCAACAAGCTCCCACTGGGGTTACTTTCCCACTAACCTAGGGTAAGGCTACACTGCAATCAGAGGTGTGATTGCAGCTCATGTAGACATAACTGCACTTGCTTTAATCTAGCTACTTCCGTTATAAATAGCAGTGAAGATGCAGATGCACAGCTTTGAGCATGGCCTGTATAAGCCCTCCGTGAACCCTAGGTATGTACTCGTGTTGCTAGCCTGCACCAGGGTCCTGCCACAGAGTCTTTGCTATGCTAGCTAGACTAAAGCTAGCATGGGTGTGCCTACCTAAAGTGCAACCACACCTCTGACTGCAGTGTAGCCATACCCTGAGACGAGTGATGTTACCATGTTTCTTAGCCCTTGTCTACACTTAAAAGTTTTGTGGTGTTAACTTTGCCAGTTCAGGGAAGCAAAAAACTATGCCGGTATTATTCTATCTATGCCAGGGCTTTTACTGGCATAAATAGGTTGGCAATAATAGATATGTTTCTTAAAAAACAGAAACAAAAAAAACACTCCTAACAGGCATAGTTATGTTGGTAAAACTAAGTTTAGACCAAGCCGAAGTCCCACTTCACGACTCCTTTTCCCACTTACATGGGGTTGGAGATGGCCGTGAATCTTCACCACTCCATCTGGTCCATGGCATGGGTTTGTAAGTCTTGGAGTTCCAGTCCTTTTCTCTTCAGATTTCTCTTGACAGTCTTTCCATTGTGTCCTCCGTCTTCCACATCCTTCCATCCTATCCTCTTCCATCAATGCTTTCTTTGCTGATTGTTCTTCTCCCATACTTATTTTATGTCCAGACCACCTCAAACATGTGCTCTCTGGTCTATCGGTCACCGAAGCCCAAGTTCATCTTCCCCCTAACTTCTTCGGTGCATACTCCGTCTACAGGGCCGGTGCAACCATTTAGACAACCTAGGCGGTCGCCTAGGGCACTAGGATTTGGGGGGGCGCCATTTTCTTCAGCAGCGACCGCGGCGGCCGGATCTTCGACCGCCCCGGTCACCGCCGGCATTTAGGCGGAGGGAGCTGGGGCAGTGGAGCGCGGGGAGGGCCACTTCCTCCCCGAGCACGCCCTGGCTGCTTCACTTCTCCCGCCTCCCAGGCTTGCGACACCTAAGCTGATTGGCCTAAGCTGATTGGCGCCGCAAACCTGGGAGGTGGGAGAAGTGAAGCAGCGACGGTGTGCTCGGGGAGGAGGCGGGACAGGGGTGAGGGCACAAGGTGGAAGTTTCGCCTAGGGCGCGAAACATCCTTCCACCGGCCCTGTCTGTCTACCCTCCGCTTGCCTGTCATTCTTCTCAGTATGTTAGTTTTTTGCTACCTCCGTGAGACCCACCATTTCCAAACTATATAGCAGGTAGGGACAAACACATGCAGCATACACTTTTCCTTGCAGTTTTACTTAATTGCTGGTCCCATAATACTCCTGCCACCTTTTTCACTCCTGCCCATGCACCTTGGGTTGTTCTTTTCAATTCTCCAGCTCTCTCTCCAGTAGCACTAAGGGTATGTCTTCTCTGCAACTAAACACCCACTTCTGGCCCATGTCAACTGACTCAGGTTTGCAGGGCTATAAAACTGCAGTGTAGACACTCAGGCTGGAGGTCGGGCTCTGGGACCCCATGAGGGGGGAGGGTCTCAGAACCTGGGCTCCAGCCCAAGCTCGAATGTCTATACTGCAATTTCATAGCCCCACAGCCCGAGCTCAAGTCTTCAGACCTGGATCAGCCATGGGTGTTTTATTGCAGTGTAAATATACCCTAAGTGTACTTCCCAAGTACACAAATTCTTCCTTCTGCTTCAGGTTCTCTTCCGAAGCTTCAGTCAACAGCTCTTCTGGAGTTATGCAAGTCGGGAAGATAGAAGTTCTCTCTTGAGTTCGGACCCAGCCTCAGTGTCTCTTTCATTAAATGAGAAGGGGGGAAACAATGAGAGAGACAAAATACCTGCCCAATCTCAACCCACAGAAGGGAAGAATAAAATAAAGCCACAACTTTGTGGCGACCAGAGCATCACCAAAGATGCAGCACACAATGGAAATTCTGCCAATGTTGGGGTTGTCTGGGCCCACAAATGCTTTTAGGCAAAGGATTTCATGTGCACACCAAGCTCAAAGTGAAAGTCCAGACACAGCTTCTTCCATAGGCTTGCTGCACTAAGTGTATTCCTTGTAGAGTTTTGGGATTTTTTTTTAAATAAATAAGATAGCTAATAGCTCTGTAATTAGAATTGGCAGAAGTAAGCTATTAGATTTATTCAATAACCATTTTAACCATTTAACAGAGGGCTGTGTTTCAACATGTTATGCTCTGCCCTACTTACAAGTTTATTCCTTTAAAAGGTTTAGCTATAAATCCGGGATAGTAATGTATTGCTACCCTGGGACGTGCTTTAGCAAGCTATTGGTGTGTGTTTTGGAGGAGCCGTGATACCCAAGTCTGAAGGAGGGTCTGATCCTGACCTCATACCGATGTCAATCAGGAGTAACTCCTCATTGCAATCAGTGGAGTTATAAAAACAGTGCAAAAGGAAGATCAGGCCCAGAACATTTTCAGTACAAGAGATGTGCACCAAGCACCGGAACCAAAGCCCATTGCAGACAATGGGAGGCTTTTCCTTGACTCCAATGGGCTTTGGATTGGATCCCCAAAACAGCGTATTGCTATTCAAGTGTGGGCCTTAGCATTTTACTTTTAAACAAATGCTATCAAACACTTTGGGAGGGGAGGGACTTTGAACTGTATCCTTCTACTGTGAACATAGTTCCTAATGAAATTATGAGGGGGAGGAAATTTAAACTGGCCACTCCACATTACTGTTTTGCATACAGTCAGGCCAAATGCAGATGCCTAAAATTAGGCCCTTAAATCCATTTTTAGGATCTTGGCAACATGATTTTTCAAAGGTCTGATCGGTGATTTTACAGCTGTGCTTGGAAAGGACTTTTGTAAGCTTTAGTAGTTACTGGGTTTGTTTGTTTTGTGTTTTTAAATACAGTACCAGAGGGATGTATGGCGCTTTACCAAATAGTAAAAAAAAGACATTTTGCCTATCAGGGGTTACTATTAAAGTTAGATCTAGTACAGCAAGCAACACCACAGGGAGAAGGTCAAGAGGTAGGTTGTCAGTTGCTTTATAAAAAAAAAAAATCTTGTTCTAAGCTGAGGAAGTGAAAGCAGGAGTAAAAAAAGCCCAACTACCACCCAAAACCACAAGACTAGAAGTGAGCCTAGGAAGGCCAGCCAAACATAGCTAGTAGAGCTGAGCAGGAAATTAGTTCTCCCCGACCCCACCCCTACAGCAAATTCCAAGCATAAGAAAAAATTGTTTGTCAAAATATTGATTTTACGTATTTATTGACAAAAACAGGACATTTCCCCTGGAAGTTTCCACATCAACAAAATAACCATTTTCTGTCAACAACTCTTGGACTCTTGGATGGAAATTGTTTGACTAGTTCTAGTGGAGTCTTTAGGGAGGGATCTGAAAGAGTAAGGTTATCATTTATATTACAGTAGCATCTAGAGACCGCAACCAAGTTTGGTTGCAATAGGCGCTATACATAGAGTAAGACAGTCCCTGCCCCGAAGGGCTTACAGTCGAAACAGGCAAGACAGCAAAAGGGCGTGAGAAAGGAAAGATTCTGATCCCTGCTTTACCGAGGAGGAGCGGAGACACAGTGATGAAGGGACATGCCCAAGGTCACGCAGGAAGTCTGTCCCAGTCCCATGCCTTAACCACAAGGCCATGCTTCCTCTCTACAGTTGCACATGATTATTACCGGCATGAGACGCAGCATTTAAACCAAAATACAGCATCTCTCTGTAGACTTCCCCTTTCTCCTACCTACCCGAGACTGTGAATGGACACCTCCCCTACAGAGGGTGAAAAAGGCTTCATGGGATCAGCCCAGTGTGCTCAGCTGATGCATGGTCACTATATATAACTGGATCCTAATAAACTTTTCTCTAACAGACTTCACTGTGCTTTCTATGTCATTCTGTGGAAAGCTGGTGGAACTAGGAGAAGCAACATATGTATATAAGCCCCTCTAAATACCAAACTAAACAAACTTACCAGAACAGCTGAGAATGACAGCTGCTCCAATCTAGAAACCTAAATAAGTGCACTAATCGAAGCCAGTATAACCTAGAGTCAATAGTTCATTATTGTTTGTATTGCAGTAGTGCCTAGAACTTAAAAGGCCCCAATCAAGATTGGGCCACCAATGGGGCAGGCACCATAGTGTCCACAAAGTTTGCACCCCTCTCCTGAAGAGTTTACAGTCTAAATGGAAAGACAAAAAGGCAGAGGACAAACAAAGGGAAGTGACTTGCCCAAAAATCACACAACAAATCAGTGGCAGAGCCAGGAGTACAATCCAGGGCTCCTGAGTTCCAGTCCAGTGGCCTAGCCACTAAGCCACCCTGCCTCTCAATCCAAACGTTTCAGTGGAGCAACTTTTAAGGCATACGCACTTCCATAAAGCCACGTCACTCCCATTATCAATGCCATTTTGATCTGCCAGCCCTTCAGCAAAGCCTCATGGTCACCTGTTATCAGCGGACACATCTCCGGATGATCAGTAATCTCAGGCCTCAAAAACTCCTCCATATGAATCCCAAAACCAGCGGTATTCGTGGCCAGGAAGAGAAAGGCCCTTGCAGCTATCAACAGGGCTCTGTGTCTTAGTTTTGTAGTGTTTAACTATCCTTATCGAAAGCCACTTACCAGATCACACACTTACACCCCGACACCTTCCCGGAGACCAGCCTCTGGAGCCAAAAAGCAATTCACAATTCCTGGAGAGAGACAAAAGATTGAGCATGAGGTTAAGAATTGTGCCACCAGCAGTCCCTGAGGATTCTTGGAAAGCACACAGGGCACAATGCTGATCCTGACTAGCACAGAGAAGGCTCCACGGCTAGGTACTGGCCTCTTGAGTCCATCGCTGGAGGAATGGGGTGAGCTGGCACCTCAGTGGAGTCATCCCACCCCATCCCCCAAGGTTCATGGACCCTGTTAAGAGGGAGCCCCTTTTTGAGTCTTCGCCGCGTCGGCCTGACACCTGCTTTCCTCTGGTTGTCTTATAATGTACAGCCCCCGTTTTGTTGGGTGCTGTACGACAACTTCTCTCCTGGGAGGTCACACCCATTTCAGCCCCACCCTGAAACCTGAGCCCCAATCCTGTCTACCTCGTCCCCCACAACTTTCCTCATCCATTGGGCAAGTCTTCAGCATGTCCCAGTTCTCTCTAGCTGACAGCTCAGCCTGTGGGCAGGTGAGTCCCTTTCCTGCACGTGGTCAGTTTTCAGGGAGCACAGATTGTAGGGATTGATATTTCTACACTTTAACCTGCACCTCCTGACTTAGTCATGCCCCTGACACAACTAGCATTTGAGCACCTGGGGCAACCCTGATCCTTCTGAACGAGACAGTGGGGGGGCTTCTCTTCTCTGCTCCCTTGGCACGCACAAGCCACTGGGCTCTCAGAGACCTTGATACAGCCAAACACTGGCTTGGAAAATTTCCTCGTCCTCAGTTTCTGTCTGAGCCCTTACACAGGCTCTCAGCTGACCACTCACTCTTGTGATCAGAAAAAAATATATATATCAATCAGAATTTGTTGATTTAGCAAAATAAAAAAAAAACCCACTTCAGGAATGTGTCCATTTTGAGAAAGTTCTGCCAGAAGCCAGGCAGGTGTCTGATGAAACCCTACCTGCCAGACAAGTTTTGAAACCTGCCTGGTTTCCAGCAGCCAGACTATGGAAGCCGAAAGCCCAGAAGCCCTGGCTCCCAGTTCTCCATCAGCCCCAGCTGCAGGGTAGCCCAACGGGTGCTGTGCCCCGGAGACAGGGCTCCCAGCAGGGCTGGGCAGAGAACGGTGATTCCATTTAGGAAAAAATTTGCAATTTGGGGATTTTGTTAGGAATTGAAATAAAACCAGATCTCAAAAATCTCCATGAACTGCAATGACCATTCTCTACCCAACCCTACCACTCCCTCCTGTCCAAACTTCCAGTGCCTTGATTTGCCCATCTGAGAAATGAGAACAGCTCACTGCAGACCTCACTGGGATGTTGTGAGCACAAGTCACGATGTCTGTGAAGTGAGGGCACGAGAGAAGCATGCACATTATCCTGGCAGAACCATACCTCTAGTAAGCGCAGAACCATATCTCTAGTAAGCAAGTAAGCCCCTTTTAACAACTCTTTGGAGTGAGAGCTCAGAGTTCATTAATATACGGCAGCCACCGAGCTATCTGCCGGATCAGAACTGCTCTCCTTATTCAGAGAGACAAGGTGGATGAGGCAATATCTTTCATTGGACCAACTTCTGTAGGTGAGCGAGAGAAACTTTCAAACTCACACAGAGCTCTTCTTCAGGTCTCGGAAATGTACTCAGAGTGTCACAGCTAGATACAGAAGTTGGTCCAACAAAAGCTATTACCTCACCCAGCCTGTCTCTCTAATATCCCGCTACCAATGGTTACAATAACACTGCATATTCTTTATTCAGGGCATTTACTTTAAGCTTAAAAAAAAAAGCCATGTTTGCTCTTGAGTGATGTTTAATAAAAGCTGGGGATTTTTAAAAGTTCTTATGGTAATAGGATCCCATGGGGGGGGGGGGGGGGGGGGGGGGAAGCAGCATTTGAAGTGAATAGCATTGTGCAGAAGCCTTTACAGAGAGAGACTGTGGAGAGTGTTCTGGTAAAGGATTCATATGACTATTGAGGTCAATCGGACTTCCAGTGACCTCCATGATTTGGGATCAGGCCCTCAATGAGTGGGCCTAGCGTGGCACATAAATATATTCACCATGACCAGAATTTCAATTAATCCACATTGTGACATATCTAGGGTACTGTAAAGATGACACTTGGGCTTAGTGTACATGTGAAAATTGGGACAGCCCAAAATGCAGATGGCTTAGAACACAAGACGCATCCCTGACCTCTGTGCAGTCATCCAGCTGAAAAGAGATTCTTTCCACAGCAGCGTGCAAACAGGTAGGGTTCAATCCTGCACTAACAACAAGGAGTCTGGTGGCACCTTAAAGACTAACA
>NC_048315.1:18764900-18923594 GCF_013100865.1 Trachemys scripta elegans
AACAACAAGGAGTCTGGTGGCACCTTAAAGACTAACAGATTTATTTGGGCATAAGCTTTTGTGGGTAAAAACCTCACTTCTTCCTATGCATCTGAAAAAGTGAGGTTTTTACCCACAAAAGCTTATGCCCAAATAAATCTGTTAGTCTTTAAGGTGCCACCAGACTCCTTGTTGTTTTTGTAGATACAGACTAACATGGCTACCCCCTGATACTTGACAGTCCTGCACTATCCACCCCTGAAGCCCCTTTCACATCTAGCTGGGATCCCCCCACCTCAATCCCACTTAGCAATATGAGAAGAGCAGAGTGGTCATTGTTTCATGTAGCAGGGGCTGAGGAGTCCACATTTCTAAAACCAAACCAGCTCTTTGTTAAGCAGTGCTACCACTGCAGGTAATATTCCAGCCATGTGCACACAGACTAGCTTCCTGGTGCCTCCTCCAAACTCTTCCCTCCAAGTTCCATGCAGATTGCTACAGTCATGACCCTTTGGCACTGGTTTGTGATACCCCAAGCTGAGAACCCCTGGTGTATCATTTTCGAAGGATAGGCAGTGTTCACCCTGCACGACCTTTCAGAGATACCACTGCTCTGGTTATCAGGACAGGGATTAATTTGGTGCTGAAATCTCCCCCTGCAGGATAGAACATGAGGCTAGCTACTGCACCAGTGATGACTTGTCAAACCTTTGTTTAGCGCCAGTTGATCTCGTGTGTGAACAATGGAGCTAAAGCATTATCTCCTTACAGCTATCAGCACCGTGGGTTACCACCACATGTAGCAGACCCCAGTACTCCCAAGGCAATAAATACCAAGTGCAATGAAACCCGTAATGAAATCTCAGACTAAGAGGCTATTGATTGTCTAATATTTTCTTTTAAAATGTACATGAATGGGAGAAGATGCTTTTTGGGGGGAAGACAGTCAATGGCTCAAGCAAAGGGGCCAGAAGGAAATGCCACTGACATTGTGCTTACTCCAAAGTAGCCTGATTTTGCAACAAACACTTTCAGGCATGTATCTCCATTCTCCTGACAAGCTTTAATTAGGCATCAAAACACTCCTGTGAGGAAAGTATATTACTGCCCTGAAGTGGAGCGAATCCATGACTTCCATCGACCTCTGGGACATTTTCTGCCCCGGGCCTGGAGCTCCAAGCCAGCTTCATCCTCACAGCTCCCACCTTGATGGGGGGGGACCCCGCAGCTGCCCAGCCATGGCCGGTGGCCCCTGCAGCTCCCAGCTGCCCTGGGGGCAAGGCAACCTTGCAGCAGCCCAGACCCATGGGCAGGGGGACCCCACAGCTCTCACGCACTGCAGTGGTGGGGGATCCGGGAGCCCCAGCAGCAGTGGTTGCTGAACCTGCCTACCCCTTTTGTCAGGGACAGGTCACAGGCTCCCATGAATTTTTGTTTATTGTCCGTGACCTGTCCATGACTTTTATTAAAAATATCCATGACAAAAACTTGTCTTTATTGCTCATGAATAAAGCTATGCTACTGCAGAGCGTTCCCTTCACGTTATAGTCATATGGAGAGGGCATCGGAGGGAGGACATGTTGGGACAGCCCTTCAGCCAGTGTTGGTCAGCATAGCTCCGTTGTTTTGATCAGCATAATGCCACTGAAGTCAATGGAGCTGGTTTACACAGATCTGGCCCTTTAGATGTCCCTAATTTATGTCCTGTTCCCCAGCTGTGCGGGGTTCTCAATAGCAGTCATAATCCACACATGGGCAGCGGCTTGCCAGTAATTCTCACACTGCAGCATAGCAATACATAATCCCCTAATGGCAGGGCAAAGACATTAAGGAGCATGTACAGGTTGTAGTGTTTGTACTTCTTGCATTTGTGTGTTTTGCCCACCAGGCACTTTTGATGCCTAAATGGGGCTGAGAAAATAAAAAGTCTGGGCCAAAACTTTCAGAAGTTCTGGACACCTAGCCCCTTTTCAGAGGTGCGGAGTATGCCCATTCCCATTAACTTTGGGTGGAGCTATGCATCTTCCACACCTCTGAAAATCAGCACCACGGAGGCTCAAGTTGAACATCCAAAAGGCAGCAGTGGACACTTTTCAAAGTTTTGGCCCTCATCTTCCAAGAGGATTTCAGTTCCTGGAGGGCAGAAATTGAAGCAGTTTTCTTATTTTTCCCCCCTCCCGAAGCAAGATGTTAAAAGCCTGTGAAACAAAAATACAGGGCTGATCTTGGAGTTATAGAAGCATAGGATTGGAAGGGACCTTGAGAGGTCATCTAGTCCAGTTCCCTGCACTCATGGACTAAGTATTATCTAGTTCCTGCAGAGAGAAGCTTATACAGAATTATAAGAGGGAAACCAAATGCCTTACAACATGGCAAGCACAGGAGACAACTTTAGCTCTACAGCCCCTGTGCTAACCTCAGCTCCTTGTTTAAAAAGAAGAACAGGAGTACTTGTGGCACCCTAGAGACTAACAAATTTATTAGAGCATAAGCTTTCGTGGACTACAGCCCACTTCTTCATCCGAGCTCCCCCCAGGGGGCCTCGCGCGCCACTACCGCCCCGGGCGCCCCCTCTGTTCGGGGTCCTGCTGGGGCCCCTCCCTCCGCCAGGGGGACCCATGTGGCTCATCCGAAGAAGTGGGCTGTAGTCCACGAAAGCTTATGCTCTAATAAATTTGTTAGTCTCTAAGGTGCCACAAGTACTCCTGTTCTTTTTGCGGATACAGACTAACACGGCTGCTACTCTGAAACTTGTTTAAAAAGCAATTTCCAACCAGAAACAGGATCTAGAAGGCTTTACAAGGGGCAGCAGATCAGTTCTCAGTTAGCTTGTGACTCATGCTACATACCTGAGGGTGCCTATGTAAAGTCAAATTCCTTTGGCTCTTCAAGGATTAATATTATCCACCAGCAGACTCCATGAGGCAAGATGTCCCTTTCACCTTACAAGTGGTGAGCTGCAGAAGGGGCACATGGTGCCTTCCCCCAAAACCTCTCCTGGGGAACAGCTCCTACTTTAGAGATGCAGAGAACAACAACAAATCCCAGAAGATCCCTTTCCAAACTCAACACAAGCTGTTATTTCCAAGAAAACACAATCAACTCTGCCATGGTCAGTTCAGAGAAGCTAAAACCTGAAGGTGCTACTGCTCTCTTCCCAGCACTCCTGATTGCACACCTGGGACACAGCTGGCTGCCCTTAAGGGGATAACGATGCTCTGCTGAAACTTCAGACATGTGCTCTACTAACTTATCTGCTATGCAGAAGTGCTTGGCATATCCTACGCTGACCTGGTAACAGGCCTTTTGGTGAGAATACTTAGTATAAATGAACATAGACCTCAGTGTTTGCAATGAAAGGTACAGAACCCCACTGAGTCCATTGGGGTTTCTTGCAGCTGCAATGGTCTCTGTGTACACATCTCATTGTAGGATCAGGGCATTATTCTTTATTTGCACATTCAAATATATTAATTATGCCTATGACTGTAATAATAATTCTGGCAAAAGGGATGAAGGCTGAAGACAAATGATGGAACATAGGGGCAGGTGAATAGCAAGATTCAAACATCATAACCGCCCTGCCATACCTCCAGTCTGCAACAGAATTTTAAAAAGATCTTCAGTTTATACATGTTACAGGTGACTCAGGGTTACAATGTCCTGTAGGACCTGAATCAGGATATAGGCCCGTTGTGTCTTGGATTGTTTGGTGCAAGCAGCATAGTTTGCAGAGAAAGTATAGATTAAAGGAATTCCTAAACTCTAATTCCAGTAATTGAATGCGTGGCCTGGGGTGAATCATTTTGCTTCTTGGTGCCTGAGTTTCTCCATCTGTAGAATGAGGATATTTCTTCACCTCATAGGAGCGTTGTGAAGCTCAGTGAGTCAGTTTGTACTTTGCTATAAAGCATAAGAGCTATGGCCTAGATCCACACAGAAGTTATTTTGACTCCTAACTTCCATTGCCTTCGTTGGAAGCTAGGAGCCAAAATACCTTGTGAAACTGGGCCTAAACGATGACAACGTTTTGGAGAGAGAAGTACATCGCCATGCAAAAAAACACCGTGGCAGTCAGTGTTGGTTGGTGATGGAAGAGTGGGGAAACAATGAATGGAAAATTCCCTCCAGAGTCTAGCTACTCCCGAGCACAAAAATGACAAATAACCACTTAACTTAAATTCCCTGTAGTCATCAACCTTTACTTAATACCGTTTGACTTTCACTGAAAGCCCCATTCCACTTATTCACCACACTCTCCATAAAATATGACCTGGAATGCGTCTTATGTAAAAGTGTTGTTGTAGCCCTGTTGGTCCCAGGATATTAGAGACACAAGGTGGGTGAACCAAGACCTGAACAAGATCCCTGTGTAGTTTTCGAAAGCGTCTCTTTCACCAACACAAGTTGCTCCAATGAAAGCTATTACCCAATCCACCTTGTCTCTCTTATATAACAATCATCCTCAGCTGAAAGATGCTTTACCAACCTTAGGTCTTGCCCCATAAACTCTTATTCTTGGGAATAAGGCTTACTTACACAGCTAGTCTCCTTGGCTGAGCAGAGAGGAAGGATGGGCTAGTGGTCAGGGCACTGAACTGGGACTCCTGGCAGAGCCAGGAACTGACCCCCCCCCCCAACCTTCCTATATGTCATTGAGACCCGGCTTACCAAGGAGAGTTAGGTGCCTAAGTATATTCGAGGGTCTGGGCCTTAACCTCTCTGCTCCTCATCTTCAAAATGGGGGCCTAACAGGAGTGTAGTGAGCATAAGTATTTGGGAGGGGCTCATAGAGGAGCCACATAAAAATGGAGATAGAGCAGCTAATGTGAATTACAAGGGCCCCACAAAACACATTGACCTAGAGAGGTCACTGGTCATTGCATAAATAAATACACTCCCCCCCCTTCATGTAGCTGCAGTGTTTTGCCCACCTCTTGGTAACCAGGAGAGGTGGAGCTGGTTTCTTGGGTGCCTCATGGAATCATCATAAATACCAGTCCATAAGTACTGGACACACTGGCTGTTTTGTGTTGAGACCATACTGTCAAGGCAGAGGTGTTCTCTGGGTACACAGGCTGAGCAGTGGGTCTCCAAGCCTGGTGGGCAGGCAGCCAGTTGTAGGTTACAACCAAAATCCAGCAGTCAGCCCGGAGACTTCTGAGGGGGCAGCAGCCAGTGCTCCCTTCTCTGGCCCGGTCTCCTCCCGCCAAGAAGTGTGTGTGTGTGTGTGTGTGTGTGTGTGTGTGTGTGTGTGTGTGTGGATGGGTGGGTGGTGGTTGGTTTCCTCTTGAAGACGGGTTGAACACAGCACCTGCATCAGGTACATGACCAGGGGGAAGAAGGGGCTTCTTCGCTAGCTGCCCGCTTCAGAAGTGTGTCCAGCCCCAATTGGGCGGGCAGGGGCCTCGCGCGCCGCTACCGCCCCGGGCGCCCCGCAGCTCTCCCCGGGGGGCCTCGCGCGCCGCTACCGCCCCGGGCGCCCCCTCTGTTCGGGGTCCTGCTGGGGCCCCTCCCTCCGCCGGGGAGACCCGTGTGGCTGCGGGGCGGGACCGGCCCAGCGCCGGGCGCTCGGCGGCGGGGCCCTTTAAACCCTGCCGGGCAGTGGGCGGAGCAGGGGGCCGGGCCGGGCCGGGCTGGGTTGGCCGCCGCGCTCCAGTGGCGGTGCGCAGGGGCTGCTTGGCATCTGTCTCCGCCGGGATCGACAGGAGCCGGCCCGCCCGTGGGGTCCCCGCCAGCCGCCAGCGCCCAGGAGAAGGCACCAGCCCCGCTCCCGTGCAATGAGCCTCCGAGCCCAGTAAGTGCCTCTCCCGCTCCGCCGGCCGGGGCTTGCCATGGAGCCGCCGCCTGCAGCAGCCGCCTCTCTGCATGGGGCTCGCACGGTGCCGTTGCTAGGATTTGGACCCGGGGGAGTAAGGCTGGTCTGCGGGGGCCTCCGCTGCTTCGAGGGGGGAGAACGGCGCCCCCTTCCCCTTGCCGTGCTGTTGTCCCTTCCCCCCAGCAAATAATCAGCAGCGGGGATCCCTCCACCTCCTTGCAAATTACTGCCCACCTCGCCTTCTGCCGGTCATGGAGCGCCCTTGTTATTCCAGGGACCCAAAGGGACGGGGGCGCTGGGGGGCTACTCCGAGACCCTCGTGGCTCTGGGGCAGTGAACATTGGCTGAAGCAGCTGGGAAGGATTGTTCCTATACATGGATCCCTGTTGGTTATTTAATGACCGGTTTCTATTGGGGGCCGCACTTGCATTGCTTCGGGTCTGTGCGTTTAGAACCGAGCAGGGCTGAGGGAGGGGAAATCCTGGTCCTATATAGCCGTGTCCCACTGACCTCCCTCCCCCTCCAGCCCTTTAACCTATTGCATGATTGATCGAGGTTACAGTTTAGCTGATGATTGATGTCGTGTCCCTTCTGAGACAAATGGCAAGGACTCCCCTCCTCGGATCCTGCTGGAGGTTAGGCTCAGGTGTCTAGCTGGCTTTTTTTAAGTGGAGGAAAGGGTTATAGAGCAAGGATTAAACCATACAGCAGCAGACTTCTAGATTGATTCTGCTGTCTGTCTTGAAAGCTGTGGATGGACGGCTGTCCTTCTTGCTTGTTGGAAATTCAACATCTCTAGCTACTGTCTCTTTCTCTCTCTCTCCCCCCCCCTGTTTTTTTTCTCCCCCTGAGTGGCTCTAAACTAGGTCTGTAATGATGCAACTGTGGCATTGTATGTAAGTAGATTTGTTTTGTTTAAATATTTGATCACCTAAAAGGCATGGGGTCTGAACTTCGAGTGGTCTTCAGAGCTGTCTGGGGTCTCAAAGTTCATGCTGGCGGACGGCAGACAACAGGTATGAATTTTTGGGCAAGTAGGAGGGTGGAGAGAGGTGTAACTTGTGTGATTGCTTGGCAGACTTTTATTATTGGTAAATAAAAAAGATTGGCAGTATTTCTCTTTCCTCATTTAGGGCCTGAGCTTGCAAGGTGCAGGGCATCTCCACTTACCAGGGAAGTGAATGGGTGCTGCGCACCTTGCAGGTTCAAGGTGTGTGTGTGTGTGTGTGTGTGTGTGAATTAATATACAAAAACCATGTTTATCCTTTAAGTACCACTTTCTAGGGCCTCATGGGTTTCCCTGTTGCTCACAGAGCTCTCTTCTTTGGAGAGATTTGCATTTCCCTTTTAGCAAGTTGTTTTCCCTTCTGTGGGCCTGATCCTGAGAAGTATGGAGCACTTGCAACTCCCCTTGCAGTCAATGGGCCTGATTCTCCTCTTTCTTATCCTGATTTTGCACTGGTATAACTGTTGATTTTAGGGAAATTGCTCCTGATTTGCATAGTGTAAGTGAAAGAATCAGACCCATGTCTTTGGGCAGCGTGGGGACTTTGTGGCAGCTCTGTTTATCTCTAGTTTCTGTTGATGCTGTTTTGTAAAAAATTGGACTAGAATACAATAGATCCATGCTTTAGAGATTTGAAATGTATCCTTATTGAGACCATGTTATGGTAGGATGTATGAACTTCAGGAGCTGATAATTACGATCATTCCAAACTCCTCTAAACTAAGAAGCAACAGAGGGTCCTGTGGCACCTTTAAGACTAACAGAAGTATTGGAGCATAAGCTTTCGTGGGTGAATACCCACTTCATCATTGCGTCATTATGCTCCAATACTTCTGTTAGTCTTAAAGGTGCCACAGGACCCTCTGTTGCTTTTTACAGATTCAGACTAACACGGCTACCCCTCTGATTCTCTAAACTAGCCTCTTATTACTGCTCAAAATCCTTGCATATAGCAACATTTATCTTATCCACAAAAAATGAATGTTTGTTCCAGTACATGTCACAGCTCCTTATGTTCCTTACGTAGAGTATTCAAAAGCATCTGGATGACGTAGGAGAACCAGTCCCATTGAAAATCAGTGGGTCACGTGGTCCTATGTCACTCTCCTGAAAATCCGAGTCCTTCTCCTTTGATACGTTCAGGGATGTCTAGTTTCTTGTCTTTGCACAAATGGCACTCTCACTAATCATAAGAGAAGCTGAGTTGGTGCTTCAGTATCCCCTGGATTTGATTAAGAGCTTTGCAAAGCCGTCCACATCTTTATGTAGTGAATATTCCTGCGTCTTGCTCCGTAGCATTCATGCTTTTTTTTATATAACACTGCCTCGCACCCAAATATGTCAGTTAAATAACTTACTTTTATTTAAGTCACTTAATCCTTTCCTGTAGGATGTCTGGCATATCTCACTATTAATTGGAAACCAATGCATTTGCGTGTCTGCTAATTTGTACTGTATTTCAAGGGCTGCCTTTCTCCTTGGGTTTTCCCCTTTACTTCACTCTCTGTCTCAGTCAGCTAATTAAAGCTAACTCTTTCTTTCTTTTATTTATTTAGTGACAGTGTGGTCAGTCCTGTAATAACTTCCTTTGAGCTGATGCTCATTCCCTTTGCTGCTGAATATGCTGTGAATGTGTGTTTTGAGATAACACACCGTGACTTGTGTTTTAAAACATGTTGCCCTCCCTCTCTCTAGTTGCTCATGTTCAAGATTTCTCTCTAGGTTTGGAATTGTGGTGATTTTTATGTTACAGCTCCCTCAACTCGTCTTCTTTCTGCTCTCCCTCCTTTTTTGGCCTCATCACCTCATCTCTAGGTGTCTTCTGTATGTGTGTGTGTGTGTGTGTGCGTGTGTGTGATCTGCTCCCCTCTGCCAAGACCACCCCAATTTCCTGCCATTCCTTGCTCTCTGGGGTCCCTCCTGTATCAAACAGTTGCTATCAACCATTTCTTGATGCCGACAAACGTCCCAGATAGCATCCTGTCTAATGCTTCCTTTTTGGGTCAGGTTATTGAGGAAGTTGGTACCAACTAGGGTGACCAGACAGCAAGTGTGAAAAATCGGGATAGGAGGTGGGGGGTAATAGGAGCCTATATAAGAAAAAGACCCAAAAATCGGGACAGTCCCTATAAAATCAGGACCTCTGGTCACCCTAGTACCAACTGGAGTCCTCTGTGTGCCGTGACCCCGTTCCATCTGGCTTTTGCCTGGGGAATGGCACAGAGATTGTGCTGGCTTCCCTGGTGGTTCTTCTCCATTGTAGTGATGGACAAAGGTCATGTGCCCACTCTGATTCTATCAGCAGTCCTCTCCCATTTGTTTGGTTAATACATATGTCTAGAACTTGGAGCTACTTATTCATATCCCCATTTTTGCCTCATTCATATGCTGGGTAAATACAGGATCTATGTTCTTGTGTAATGGAGGGGGGTGTCAAACTTTTGATGCACGTAGTTTCTTCTCCGATGGTCCAAATTGTGGCTCTGGTTTCTGCTTTAGTGAGTTGGGGTCCGATACTGATCCGTATCATCAGGAGCTAGCTGCTGGTCTAGTTGTGTGAGTTGAGCTCTGAGAGAGAAACTGAGGTTAGAGTTTTGTTTTCACTTATGTGAAGAAAATGAGGAAACCCCATAAGAGGATGTTGGAGAATCCCAAAGGTGGACAGAAGTTAAGTTTAAAGAGGCCTGCACACACACACACCTCTGCTGCCACCGTTCTGTCTCTTGCCACCTGGGAACTGTCCATCAAGTACCAGTTCCTGAAGAAGAGTGAGCTCCAAGCCTCTGGTGGGGAAACCCTCAAACCCCAATCTTTGATGGCTGCAGTCTCTGCAGCCTGGGTGTACCAGCTGCATCTCTAGCTGTTTGCTGTGCTTTCTAGCTGCCCTCTGCTCCTTAATGTGTCAGGCCGCAGGTTGTATTTCAGATACCGTTGCTCCAATAAAACGTTGTCTGCCTGAAAACTGGGAATGGAAGTGAAATGGTAGGAATGATAGCTCTGGTGATATGGTCCAGCTCTGGTTGGCTGGGTGTTTTGCCTCTCACTTCCAGAATTATGAAAAGTGGAAGGTCAGTAGAATTAGCTTAGAGGGGAAGGTTTAGTGGCATCTGTGTCCAGTAGGAAATTCTTAGACTCCCTAGAACCACAGGTTCAAATCCCAGTGGGATCAGTTAAACCTTTCATCTTTTTTTAATGTGTTCCAGGAAATTTACTTTGTGTCTGTCAGATAAGAACTTAAAACCAAGGACTTCTAATTACTCTGGGTGCATTATAAGTATCCAAGATCGGTAGGGACCTCTCCGCTTTATACTTGACCTTGGCACTGATGGGGAGAGTAGGAGTCTACCCAGAATTCTTGGCTTCCCCTTTTTCCTCCTCCTAACTACTGTGCAGCATGCTGTGAGCTAGTAGGTTGCTGCTGTCCGCTCCAGAGGCGGCTGCCTTTCACTAGTGCTGTACCTGTAGATCTGTAAAACTCTGTAAAATATCCTCTGTAAAACTCCTTCAGTCTAGAAGCGTGACTTTTGAGCTCCAAAGGAACGATCCAGCCAGCCCTTCTGTACTGGAGGAAATGGCCGCCGTGGAGGGCTAAGTGAAAGGGATGCTTCCTGGGGGTTGTGTGAATGGCTTTCTGTCCTTTATGGGAGGAGGTAGGAACAGTGTCTCCTTGCTGGGCTCATCTCTCTCTCCTGTATATTGATTGTCTGTCTGCAGATTTGTTGACAGACAAGATGAGGGTGAACTGCACTTACTCCACTCAAGCAGAGACTTGTGCTCAACTGTGCAGTCAACTGGCTCTCGGGGAAGACAACGGGGTTGCACAGGAAGGGCATAGACAAGCACAGGCTTGCACTTTGTTTCCCAGTCTCTCCAGTGCCTAGAATTTAGGTCCGGGAGGAGTCTTCCTCCCCTGCTGGGCTGAGGCCCTAGCAAACCTTCTTGCATTCTTCTCTTCTGCACTGCAGGCCAAACAGCTGAGAAACTCCAGGATAGTCCCCTCTCCCCTGTAGAGAGCACGTGTGCCATGAAGGGGAGGTTCTGTCACCATGCTTCATTCAATTTGTGGCCTCTGTCCTGAGAGTGTCAATGTAATCATAGCTCGTGGGCCAAAGACACCTACGACTGGACTGAATCCAGTACACTCGCTTCACACAGCCCTCTGAACAGCCACTGGTACCGTCTGCTTGACGGTAGCAATCAGGCTGCACTTGGTCTGGTGACTTGGAGACAAACTTGCTCAGCCATCCAGTCCCTCCTGAAATGAAAGTGAGGAGAGGCAGGCCACAGTGTGAGCAAAGTCCAAACCTTAGCATTTTCTTGCTCTAGCTGCTTGATCTAAAAGATCCCAAGAGCTTGGCTTAGGGGCATGTGGGGGATTGTTGGAGCCTGATTAAGCTAGAGGCCCCTCCATCGTTTCACTTATGTCTGCCTCAAAATCCTGGGAACCGTGCTGACCAGCGAGTCGACCCCACCACGAGCTGTGTCTCCCGTCTTGCACGTAACCTGCAGCCAAGACTCTAACTAGGGTCCTGGCTGTTGGAAGTAAGAAACGTTACTGTGTGGGCCAAATGGAAATCTGTCCCAGCTGAGGCAGCAGGAGCAGGGCTAGCCTGTCTTAGCTGGACGTCCCTCTCTGAATATCTTGCATTGTTGTACATTGAATGTATTGTATAACGTGGTGCTGCCTAGTGAGACAGAGTAGGAGGGGAGCATTTGAGGTTAAAGCCATAACCAGGGTTTATAGAAATCACTTTAACAAGGGATCTATGTGGCGAAGTTATTGAAGATCATCGGAATTTCTACAAGGGGTTTTGCTTAATACGCCACTTAAGTAATTAGCGGGGATTTCTACATTTATTGCTAACATGCTGCCTAGAATTGAATTTCCCCAGTTGTTAGATGGCAGTTTGTCTCAGATCTGCCTGCAGATAATGTTAATGATGCAAACTGGGAGTGGCAGTGACATCTGCAATTTAAAAAATTAACACAAACCCATGTAATTGTACCCCAACATCCTAAATCCCATGTTTATTATGTGTGACAATGGAACAGCAGGGTTTAAAAAAAAACTTTGGATTCCCCCCCACCATAACGAAGTAGACAATAAAAGATCTGCTATAATTCAAACCAGAATTAATTCGGGGAAGTCCTATGGCCTGTGTTATAGAGAAGGTCAGACAAGATCATCACAGTGGTTCCTTCTGGCTTTGTAATCTGAATCTATGAAATAGTTTTCACTTCTGATCCAAAACTACAAAGCACATAGAAGGTGCCAAGCTGAGGGTCCTAGGTTCAAACCCCGTGACACCCCATGCTGCAAGCTAAAAATCATTGGACTCCTTTAGGTTGCTTGTATAGTTGTCCAGATAATTGCATAGTGGCTGACTGTGGACTCAGTTCTGTGCATACCGGAAGGAATTCCATGTGTTGCTCTTTATTCTCTTTTCCTGATCTGTTACACCATAATCCGACAAGTCTACAGATCTTGTGTATTCACTGGTTTTCTTCTCATACAGCTGTTAGCACAGGGAGTAAAACACAAAACAGAAATGTCACTGGGATGAACTTTTGGATGGAAAAAGCCCTGTGAGATGAAAATCTCCACTTAATCTTAGTAGTGACAAGAGCATATAAAACATCAAGTTTTGCTAAGAGACTGTCCCATGTCCTGACAGCAAGCCTAGAGCACATACGGTGGAAATTGATCGAAGTGCTATTGACTACAATCAATGAAAGCTTCATGCATGGTGGGTTTATTATTATTGTTTGTATTCCAATATTGCCTAGGGACCCCAACAGAGATCAGGGCTCCAATGTGCCAGGCACTGTACATTCACATAGTGAGAGATGTTCCTGGCCCTCAAGGGCTTACGCTCTAAACAGACCAGCCAGCCAAAAAGTGGGAGAGGAAATGGAGGCTCAGAGAAGGGAAGTGACTTTTCCAAGTACACGCCACAAATTTAGTGAGACAAGATGGGTGAGGGAATATCTTTTATTGGGCCAACTTCTGTTGATGCAAGAGAAACGCTTTTGAGCAACACAGAACTCTTATTCAAGTCAGCAGCAGAGCTTGGAACAACGCGGATCTTCCTACCTACTGAGCTGTGCGGCTTTTCTGCAGGATTGGGCCCCAAATGCTTGCTTTTGTAGCATTGAAATCAGTGGGTGTTTTACAGTTGACTTCAGTGGATGCGGAATTGGGCCTCATTGTGAAACTTTGGATAACTGCTTGTTTAGAGTTGTTGCTGCACCCAGGTGCATAAGCAAAGCATTCTGTGCGAGGGGAAGGATGAGATCATATTTTGCCAAAAATCCCGCCTAACTCGCAGTCCTCTTTATTTTCAAAGCTCCCATATGAAGGCAAACTTGACTTTGACTGTTTGGTCTCTGAATCCTTTAGAGGCTTTGGCGACCTGAAACTGTGATGTCTTGGAGATCTGAATGCCACATCCCACTGATAGGCAGTATTGCTGCTCCTTCATCTTGAGCAGCAATGTGGGACCTCTTCTTTCATGCACACCGATCCATCCAGCATGTGATGGCTGCAATGGGAAATGGGTTTCCTTCACAACCTAATCATTCAAAAACACCTGCCTCGTATAGTGAAATTCTGTCCATCACATACTGCAATGCTTGTCCTTTGACTCTATTTGCCAAGGGCCAGCAGTATGATTAGAACCTTAGAAACAAATAATCCTACGTGGTTCCTGCCCCGAGGACTCTACGGTCCTGCTCAAACACACATCAGCCACGGGGTACATGAGTGCTGCTGTGATCGGGGAAGGGGTGTGAGAATCTTGCAGGGCTTGGCCTCGGCCGAAGAGGTGGTGTTGGGAGGAAGGGTTTGTCGGAGAAGAGGCTGTCCCCAGGAGGGTAGGATGGCATGAGAGAAGGTTACAGAGGGGACAGGTAAGAGATTTAGAGCAAGTGAAGGGAAGAGATGATGGTGAAGGCTGAACTGTTCAAAGCTTTTGTGGTGAAGATGAATAGCAGCAACTTAACAGTAATATGTACAGCATGCAACGCCCAGTCTATGTCCCAGTCCTAATGAGGCCCATTCATTTTACATCACAATGTAAGTGTTCTGGCATGGTCCTTAAAATGCCTTGAGAACAAGGTCTATGCCCTTCGGCTGCACTAAATTATAATGCATGCTGTGGAGACCCGTTACCTGAGTGGGTGCTGACCAACCACCATGGGCTTTGTAAGCTCCAAATTCCAGCCCAGCACAGCTAGCTTGTGATTGTTCCAGGTGGGGGACATCACCTAAAGGATTCCCAATATGGGACACCTGCAGGCTTCATGAACCCGCCATGCTAGTTCTGGACATTAGCGCATCGTCCTCATGCAGCCGACTTGCATTAAGGCAGCCTTTTATGAGCTCTCCTGTCCGTGGGATATCCCCCTAGGTGTCAAGTTAATGCTCCCTTGCTGCTGGGCACTGGAGGTCGGGTCAGGCGGCAGACACGGCAGCTTCAGTCAAAGGTAGGAGGCCATCAGCTTGCCTGTTTGGATGGCTTAGATGTTTGTCCTTCTCTTCTCGAATGACCCCTCACTAGGGAGAGAGGCGGGGACTGACATGCTCTGCCAACCTGAGTGTCCAGTCTGCGTGTGCAGCTGGCCATCGCTTAACCGTGTAGGTGGGGATAGAACATGGGACCTCTGGCTCTGAAAGCATCAGCCGCTATGGCCGGAGCTAAAAGACCTATCTCTGTTAGCCAAGGCTCATCAACCACTGTATGTGGCTGAGAACAAAGCACCACACGGAGTGGATGTGATTTGCGCTGGCTCTTTGCTCTGTGTGGGAGGGGGGAGGGGAGGGAGTCGTTCATCACGATTAACATTACTCCGAGGGAGGGAGCTGCATGTCTGTGAGTTGCGTAATTTTAAAATGTCTGTGTTGAGTGGCAGGTCACCAAGGCAGAGGTGTCTGGAGTTCACCCAACAGCTTTTGGCTGCTCTCTCGTCTTCACACACTTCTCTTTAAAGTTGTGATTACAAGGCTTGTTGTGATGGACAATACGCCTGTTATTTATGGGGACAGATGCAAGATTAGCTGCTCTCATGAGCTAGAATTGGAAGATCCTCCCTCTCTATGAGGTTCTGGGAACAGTAGACTTCTGCCGTGCTTCAAAGCTTTTCTTACCATGAGCTTAACAGATGTTCTTTCGGTGCTCTATGAACCCATCTCGGACAATCAGTGAAATTCAAAAGCGTTCACCTAGACTGTAATAGAAAAGACGTGCTACTAAAAAAGGTCCTAACTGTCAGGGTGGTTAAACACTGGAATAAATTGCCTAGGGAGGTTGTGGAATCTCCATCTCTGGAGATATTTAAGAGTAGGTTAGATAAATGTCTATCAGGGATGGTCTAGACAGTATTTGGTCCTGCCATGCGAGCAGGGGACTGGACTCGATGACCTCTCGAGGTCCCTTCCAGTCCTAGAATCTATGAATCTATGAATCTACTAGCTATGCAAGGCTGGAATGTGGAGCCCAGGATTCTAATTGTGCAAGTCCCTTCACCGCTCTGTGCCTCACTTTCCCCATTTCTAAAGGCATAGAGTGGCACTGACCTGCATTCATAAAGGGCTTTGAGACCCTTAGGTGGAATGAATTATATCAATGGAAATTCTTACTTGCCCATCTTCCACCTTGATCTCGGCAGACGGAGAGTCCTCTCATATCAAGGCTTGAATCGAGCCAGAACGCCATTTTCCACTGAGTGCAGCATTGCTTACTGTCTGTGTCAAACAATTCAGGGGCTAGAGCTGGGGAGTTTCTGCTGGGCTGGTGTGTGTGCTGGGGTGGGGGAGGTGGTGAGTAGTGAAATGTTCTACAGAGTTGTGATTGTGGCTTCCTGTGCTGATCTTGGGCAAGTCACTTAGTCTCGCTGTGCCTCTGTTCCCCATCTGAAAAGTTATCTGGCCCTGCCCTGCCTCCCAGGGGTGTTATGAGGATAAATACACTAAAGCTTGTGAGGTGCTCAGATATTATCCTGATGGGGGGCCACAGAGGTACCTAAGATCGAGTTAGCAGCAATTTAAATATTCACCACCCATAGGAAGCATGAGGTTTTGCAACATCCCCACTTTCCTTTCTCCTGCTCAAGTTTGCTGGCCTCATTTCTCCAGCTCATTGGCACTCAGATGCTATACAGCAGGGAGGCATTCGACCAGCACATCTCTTTCCAGACCCATGCTGCAGTTTTTAGTCCCATTGCCTTTGGATGCTGAGCAGATGAGCATCTCAAGTTTTAGCCTGAGATGTTTCAAGGCCACCATAAGTCATTTAGCAAGTCACTTAGTCTCTCTGTGCCTCAGTTGTCCATCCCCGTGGGAATAATACCACTGCCCCATCTCACAGGGGTGTTGGGAGGAAAAATACACTAAAGATTGTGTAGTGCTTTGGGCGCTAGATAAGAAATAGGGTTGTTATTTATTACTCATAAGAGATTTGGTGCCCAAATTTCCTGGCATTTTTGATAGCCCTCCTCTTAAACCCCTTCCTTTGCTGCTTCCACCCGATCAGCTGCACTGGGGGCCTCCTTATCTCAAACAGCCACACATGGGGCCACATTCTGCTCTTAGAGATGTTCACTGGAGTTGCTCTGGATTAAAACTCGTGTAACTGACAGCAGGATCTGGCCCACTGATCTTAGCTGCGAGGTCTCTGGCTGCATAACCTTGATAGAACAGGATGCACTCAGGCACTGTTCTGAATCAAGGAACTTACCAAGAGAGCCTTTCCAAAGCTGGATTTATAATATTTTTTATTAATGATTCATTCACATGACTGCAATTTTCCTCCCCTCCTCTATGGAGCTGCCATTCACCTAATGGAAGAACAAGCTGAAACCTTGCTGTGCTTGACTCTGTGGTCTGCATTTTGCTGAAGGCCAGACAGCGAGTCTCGCTTCTGCAAGTGCCGAAGTCCATTTGGAGACGCGGCTGCGGGGAGGGAGACCTTCATTAAAAGGCGAGCAGAATGCTCTGGTTTTGATCTCCTTCCTCTCGCTTGGAGTGGGGAGGCTGTTCAGTGGTTTTGGGGGCATCTGTTCTAAAAGCTAAACTTGCTTACTCTACAGCTGGAAGAATTCCTAATAGGGCAGCGGATAAGAACTGAGAAGCCTTTTCTCTCTGGACAAATGTTTCCTAAGCTCCAAATGACAGGAGGGCCCTTTAGTGAGTCTGGGCAGTGAGTCAAAGCCTGCATTTAGCAGGTGATTGGTTCGGGGAAGGTAGCTTGACCATTAAATTGGAGGGCAAAATGTTCCTCAATGAATATTTCAGTGGGACAGACTGTATAACAGGGGCACGAAGATTGACTTGGACGGGAGAGGAAACAGACATCCAGTCTGACTATGCCTATTTATATCCTATAGATCTTCATTAAACAAAAGGCCAGGCTCCTCTATTCCCACCACAGTGGGCAGAGAAGGTAAATGGAGGCAGTGGAACTTGTCACAGGAAAATTTGGATGCTTATTATCATGGAGCCTAGGAGCTCAAGTCATGGCTAAGGGACCATACTGGGACTCGAGAGAGTTGGGTTTAGTTCCAAGCTTTGCCAGAGTCCTTGCGTGTCCTTGAGCAATCTGCTTTGTCGCTCTGTGCCTCAGTTTCCCTAAAGTGGCGATAAGAGTCCTCTCTTTCTCTTAGCCTTGGTCTAGTTTCGTTAGATTGTGAATTCTCTGAGGGTAGGGAATGCCTCTCATGGGGTCAGTCTGCACATGGAGCTGGAGATGTGATTTCCAACTTGAGGAGACGGACCTGTGCTAGCTCTGATTGAGCTAGACAGCTAAAAGTGTAGATGCGGCGGCGCGAGTGGGAGGAGGGGCTGGCCGCCCCGCGTATGATCCCATCTGAGACCCAGGCATATACTTGGGTGGGCCTAGCGCCTTCTACTGCTCGCACTGCGATGCTGCCTTTCTGTTTTGTAGCAGGCTAGCTCAATCGTCTCCATTAGCTGGGAATTGTACCTTCCAGCTCCAGCGTGGACGTAGCCAGTAGGTATTTGTAGCAATGCCCGGCACAATTGGCTGAACGCGGTCGGGGGCCCCTCGGGGTGCTACTGCAATACAAAGAATTCATTTATTCATCATCAGTCTGGGATCAGTATCAAGTCCTGCCTCACTGTTCTCCTTCAAATCCCTCCTTAAAACTCTCCTCTGCCATCCTGCCTACAAAAAGGGTGACAGCGCTGAGACGGGTGCCTGTCATGCTGACCAATATTCTCTCATTGTTTCCTTGTGCTCCTTTTCACATACCCTTCTATTGTCTCTTGTCTTTATATTTCAATTGTGAGCTCTTTGGGGCAGGAATCCTCTTTTTGGTCTGTGTTTGTACAGCGCCTAGCAGCATGGATCCTGTCCATGGCTGGGGCTTGTCGGTGTGACTGCAGTCCAAAGAGTAAGTCCTGAAATACCAGAAGAGGCTGTTCTGGCACTTCCCCCCTGATCGTGCAAACTTGGGGTGCTCCAGTCCTCCCACCAGCCTCCCAGCCCGGCTCCTGCAGAGCAGGGGTGCCATTGATCTAATTACATCCCTCCCGCCTGAGCACCGCTCTTCCTTTGCCATTGAGATTTGCATGCTGTATGTTCTGGTGGAGCAGGGTTGATAGTTCCGCTCCGATACCTCAGCAGCACTGCAGTCCCCCAGGCCAGTCTCTCAGGTCGGGAAGCTGACAGGCCTGTAGAACGCCAGGGATGGGAAAACTCACGAAAGGGGCAGAGCAGGCTGGTCTGAGAGACCAATGTGGTTCTTAGTTAGAACGCTGAGACAAAGGGGGGCTCTGACTCAGTTCTCTGCTGCTAACACTAGTTGCTCTGTGTGCTGCGAAGGGACCGGATTGCGGTGTAACAATAAAAAGGCAGTGAGTTTCTTTCTACAGCATTAAGAACCATGGAGACCCGGCTGCCAGCTTGGCTCTCCCTCGCTGCTTCTGCACTGTAGCTGAGACGTGAGGGGGTGGAGGTGGGAGGTGCTCTTGGGACTGGGCCATTTCTGTTCTTCTTGTTCTGCCTCTTTCTTTTGTGCCCCTTTTCACGACTGCGCGGGCTGTGGGAGTCCCCTGCCAGACGGGGGGCAGACCATGGACGTCGGGGGTATCCAAGCTGCGGCCACTTTTGGCCCTTGAGGCTCTAAATTGTGGGCTTTTGGGGGGGGGGCCTGTTTGAGACCCATGGCTATGGGGCGAAGGCAGAGCGTTGCTTCCGGCAGCTCTGGGAGCATGCTGAGCCAGGCACCTTCCCTGCTGCAGCTGCTGAACTGCACCCTGCTGGCCACCGGCTGCATTGCAGCGGATAGAGGCAGGTCGCTCCGGCTGCTCCATTGCCTGCTTCCCTGCTGGGCTGTGGGACCCTAACAAAGGACTGTTCCCCTCCCCCACGCAGCCCCCCAGGGAACGGAAGGAGCAGAAGCTGAGAACCTATAGCCAGTTGCGGCTCCCCGATTCTCTGACCCCACATGGGGGGCTGCTGTAACTCAAGCCAGCTGGTTCTGGCTCCCAAGAGACCGAACACCGCGTGGGGGTAGCCAGAGCACAGCATGCACCAGCTGCTACCTCAACACACCTTCTGCACCCCAACGTCCCCCTGCACCATGGGTGGCAAGGAGGGAAGCAAAGGGGCAAATGCTCAGGCTCTGCTCCTACCAGGGACTCTGCTACACTGGAGGAATCCCGAGTAGGGATCTGTGCATGGTCTCTGCTCCCTTCGCACTGGCCTCAGGGGTGGAGATGGAGCAGAGTGAGCCAGAGAACCTACCCCAAAGTATTGATTGTGGCCTCTTGACCTCTTTGAAATAATGTTAGGCCCTTGGGTGTGAGAGGTTAGACACCACTGGTGGGTGAGCGCGCTTACCGTCTGCTGGGTAGAGTGCGTGTTGGTTCCCTCTGCTACATGAGCTGATGGAACTGCTCCCAGCTCACCAGGCAGGACTGTGTCTCTGGGAATGAACTGTATTCTTCCAAACCCCATGTACATCTTCAGCAGCTGTCTGTGTGCAGCCACGGAGGGTTACAACACGACTCTCTCGAAAACTGCCAACAAAGTGCCTCCACCCGGTGGATCCTAGAGGGCAGCACTTGCCTTGCCACAGAAACCAGGCATGTCCCCTTTGTGGCAAGCGGGGCTTGATCTCTGCTGTTTGTGGCACAGGCAGACTGGAGATGCGCTGCATAGAGGTGAATGTTCTGGGATCTTTCCTCCTCTCTGAGCAGTTGTGAAATGTCTGTAGAGTACACGGACTCTACAGTGTTACGCTATTGCACTGTGACTATTGCACGGACTAGCTGGTGCCCACAAAGGACTCTTCTCGTAACATTCAGGGAACTGATGGGTGACTTGTTATCTCAAGGATGGATCCCTTGAATTCTGATTTATATCAGTCTTCTCTTGCCAGTGGCTGAGGTCTCACAGCCGTGTGGATCCTTATTTGTCAGCCATGCCCTAGCTGGGGGTTGGGAGCTGTATTCTTTGAATAAAACGTTGCAATCGCATCCAAACTGTGATGGTTGGGTATCCCTCGTCGTGCTGCAGCCACCACACTGTTGCCGGTGTAATTTGTTAGCTCTTGCGTGCCAGATGGAGCTGAACTACCTCCAAGGAAAACAGTTACTGCGGGAAGTGATACTGATTGTTGTTCTCTGAACTGGTACTGAACCAACCCTACAGCATGGTGGTAAAGGAATAATGTGGCTATATGCCTTATGCAAAGGAAGGGTACCTCCAGAACCAGAAGTCTTGTCCACTTGTGGTCATTAAAGATCCCATGGCGTTTTCTGTGAGAGATGTAGCATCCTGGGCAAATTCTGATTTGTGTAATTCCATGTCGTAAATTTTCTCACCTTTGTAGTTTCACTTGGAGCCAATGTTCTTCTTCACTTCCCGTTCTAAACTGTTGTGTAATGTTATGCACTGTTAAAGAGCTTGCATGTTCCAGTCCAGAGCTGGCCGCATGTCTGTGCTGGGTGAAATGAATCCAGTGTGTACAAAGCAGTTTGTAAATAATTTCAGGATCCGTCTGAAGGAAAGGCACTATATAAATGTCACTCACCACTTTTGAGCGAGGTCTTCCTAAATTGCATTGGTAGCTAATTGTTTAGGGGATGGTTTGGCTTTGTTTCTGTTTCTTATTTTTTCTTTCATACAAAATTTGTGGACTAGGTGCCATGATGACTATACCCTGTGGTCTCTCAAGCTGAGAATCTGTGTCAGTAATGGATCACTGTATGTTAGCTACACCTTAGTTCTATCCTCATTTAGTTCTCTGGTTCAGTGAATCTTGCTGAATTGGTAACTATTCCTTGCTCCTTCTTGACCCCTGATGTTACGCATGCTCTCACTCTCTGCATTTTCGCTGACGGCATTAATTTCATTTCTTCTTGAGGTCGGTGGCTTAAATAGACTTTCTGTTCTTGTCATTTGTCTTTGCTGACCTGCATCCCTGGTGTACATAGGACCACATCAGAGCTTATCAGGAGAGATTTTTATAACATTACTACAGGCAGCTGACGCTGGCTTTGCAATAGCAAAAGCTGGATTTCAGCTTGACCTGTTCCCAGCAATCCCTTTTCTTCTCAAACAGGAATTCCCTTCTGAGGTTATGGCTTTGTTTGGCTAATGTTCTGTGTTTGGGGACTCCATCCTGCTGCCACATCTCTGCCGGTTGGTTCAGAGACTTGCAATAAATGCAGGGCCACCAATACTTCACAGCTGTTGCTCTACATCCCAGGGTCAGACAGAATTCATAGATTTGTAAGGCCAGAAGATAGTGTTGTGATAGTTTTCCCTCCTGAATAACAACACTCTAGAGAACTTCCTCCCAAAATTCCTGTACCGAGCCAACACCCTTGTGGCTGAGCTAGAGTGTATCATTGATAAAGATGTCCCATCTAGATTTAAAGATGCCAAGCGATGGAGAATTTACCACCTCTCTTGGGAAGCTGTTCCAATAGTTAATCACCCTGAGTGTTCCAAAAAAATTACATCGATTTTCATTTTAAACTATGCTGACTTCAACTCCCAACCCCTGGATCTTGTTAGACCCTTGTCTGCTAGATTAAAGAGCCTTCTACTGTCATATCTTTCCCCTATGTATGAAATTATAAAGGATCTGAGGTTTTTATAGGGCCCCCATTAAAGATTGTGAGGTGCTCAGATACTACAGTAATGTATTTATCTCACAACACCCCTGTGAGGAGGGCAGTGCTATTATCCCTGTCTTTACGGATGGGGAACGGGGACACAAAGAAGTTAAGTGACTTGCCCAGGTCACAGAGGAAGTTTGTGGTGGAGCAGGGGATTGTACCTGGGTTTCCCAAGTCTTAGGCTAGAGTAGGGTTGCCACCTTCCTAATTGCTGGTAACTGGACACCCAAGGCCCCGCCCCCTTCTCCACCTCTTCCCCTGAGGCTCCACCCCTTCTCTGAGGCCCTGCCCCCTTCTCTGCCTGTCGTCCCCCCCGCCCCCCCGAGGTCCCGCCCTCATTGCTTGCTCCTCTCCCCCCCGACCCCCATTGCTCGCTGAATTGTCCCAAGGAGCCTGCCTGCAGGTAGGAGATGGCCCTGGCTGAGCAAGGGCTGGTGCAGGTTAATGACCCGGCGCCACCCCCCACCCCGTAGTAACCAGACTTTTGGTTCGGGCGCCATTTAGGGTTGTCGGGTCACCTTTTCGACCAGACTTTCCGGTTGAGAGCACCTGACAACCCTAAATGTCACCCGGACACAGAAGCCAAAAACCGGACTTTCCGGGTGGCACCCCTAGGCTACAGCCCCAATGACAGGACAAGTCACCTCTTGACGGTCTCCCTCATGCTCCGGCTCCAAAAACGCAGGCCCCTTCTATGCCTCGATGCTTTCGTTTTTGTGGAGCGCTTTGGGATTCCTTGCATGAAAGGGGGCCATGGAAGTGCAAAGTGTTATTAATAATTCTCTCCTCCATTCCCTCAGACCTCTCAGTGCGGCTTCACTTTTATAAAAGGGCCTTTTCAAGCCTGTCAGCCCCAGGCTGATGAAAGGAATTTGCTGGGCCTGTGTTTCGGGGAGAGTTTTGAAATCTCTCTCATCCTGGCTGTTTTTGAAGCCTGGCGTTTCTCTCAGAGTTGTTGGAACTTGGCTTGACGTCGTTTCCCGTTCTCTGTGCCGCGCAGGTTTTGGCCTGTAGGAATTGTCACTTCAGCTCCCTCCCTCTCCTGGACCGAGCGATGAGGGGAAACGTTGTCGCCGTGGGGTGAGTGAGAGGACGAAAGCAGGAGAAAGTCGGTGGCCTAAGGCGCTGGGTTTTGTAGAAGGCCATGGTTTGGGGAAGCAGAGGAACTCGCTTCTTCCACACGTGTTGGCCTTAGTTATGTCACCGAGCTGCTTGACCTTGACGTGGGACTTGCGTGTGTGGTGGGTGAACCTCGCAGGGTAGGCCTTAGAGCCAGCTACCTAGGACGCCTAATTCCTGTTGCCCATCTCCACCATCCGGGATAGTTACGTGGGTCTCTGCCCCTCTAAGGGCCCCCGCACTGCCAGCAGCTGCCACACCAGCGACGCTCTGGCTTGGTTGCCCGCTCCTCACCGGTCATTGTGTGGCTGGGTGTGAGGGAAGGTTGCCCTGCCTCTCTCAAAGATGGCCCCTCCGACCTCTGGGAGCTGCAGTGGAGGCCAAGGGAGGGAGCTGCCATTCCAGCCTGGCCACCCATTCCCTGCTAGCTGGGACAGCTTCAGTGACAGGGATGATCTGGCCCCCATGCTGCTGGCTATCAGTGACATCCGAGGGGATAGTGCCAGCCCTGGAACCTCAAACAATTTGGATGCCTTGCTTTAGAGCGGTAAGCAGTGCTGCCTTGCCGATATCGCAGGGTACACGAGCCCTGCCTTAAGTCACCATGGCACAAGCTTTGCTTCGTACCCATGCATTTACACTGGTGCAGATCCATCCGTGAAAAACTCCTGAGGGAGACATAGACCTATTCTACTGTAAAGCAGTAGAATTAAAAATGTAGGGTCCAATCCTCATCTCCCCAGTGCTTTAAGAGACATCCCATATTTGTGGCCTATTGCCCCACATCCTATCTGGACTGAGGAGCCAATAGCATTTGTGTCCAGTTTTCAAGCAATAATTGTGCAAAGGGGCAGACACTGACATACCCTCCGATTTCTGCACTGTGAGCGGAGCACAGGGAGTGGAGGTGGTGTCACTTTAATGATACACCTGGTCCCCTATTCTTTAATATATAGGTGGCCGTTCTCTGATAACGTGTCTACAACTTCCCATTGACTGGAGTGTAAGCAGGGGTAGAAACTGGTGAAATCTCCTGTCTCCCTTCTGCCCCCAGAGAAGAGACACCTTCCTTCCCCCCGCCCCCAAGGAAGTTGCTCGGATCTGGCCCTCTGGGGAGGAAACATACCATGAGGATCGGAGCAATAAAATAAGGCAGCACCAGCCAGGCAAACTCCGTTCTGGTTTCCCATGTCTCTGTCTCTCCACATCCCTGCTGTCCCTATTACTCTGTTCTTCTAAGCCTCTGCCTTTTAGGGCTGCGGGCTCGGGGGCTGCTCCAGTTCCATTACTTCCCAAAGGTTCCCTCCCTTTCCCTCGGGAGCTGCCCTCGCTCCTTCAACCCCCTGCTGTACTGTGGGTCGGAAGGCATTGGCATAACTCCTGGGGTGCTAGGCAGGAATTCTTCTGGATCTGCGCCCAAAACCCCAGCCATCCCCAGATTTATCTTTTTGTAGCTGGCAATGAATTGGTGGGTGGAAAGGGGTGTGCGAAAAGCAGAGTCCATCAATTGCAAGTGTAGTGGCTGGAGGCCTGGCGCTCTCTGCATGGCAGGGTTGCCAGTTTTGGTGAGATGTGTTCCTGGAGGTGTCATCACATGACATAATCTTTAATTAGAGATGAATCTTTAATTCCTGGAGGCTCCAGGACAATCCTGAAGGGTTGACAACCCTACTGCAGGGGCAGGGGGTTCCCTTTGGCAGGAGAAGCTGTCAGAGGGTGAGGGAGGGGGGCTAAGAAGAGGCTTTTGATGCTGTTAATGCTGAGGACCTTGTTTTCAGAGATCGGAGCCTCTGCTGCTCCCGGTGACTTGAACTGTAGCAGTGGGTGCTCAGTGCCTCTGCAAATTGAGTTCTTAGTTTGGTTCTCCCTTCCGGTCTTCCCTCGGCCCCCTTCCTTCCCTCCCTTTTGCCCCTTCCTTCCCTCCAGTGAGGCACTAATAACTCTGGCCTGATAGAAGCCAGAACAATTAAATGCAAGCATTGCCGGTGGGGTACCAATATCTGCAGTCTCCCTCGCCTGCCCCACTACCCCTTCCCTCTTCTTCCTGTCCGAGTGGTTTATCACTGCTGCTCCCGTGCTCTGGGCGTCTGCTGGTTGTAGATCCCTAGTGCCAGCTCTGGGACCTGCGCATGCTCTGTGGCAAAGCGTGGGACAGGGGCGATAGCCCACGTTCTCTGTTTGTCTGGGCTTGGGGGATAGAGGGAGGAGTGAGGTTTAGTCGTCCCCTCCCCCCCCTCCAAGCCTAGCTTCCTTTCCTGTGGTCCTCCTGTCCCCTGTCCCCCTTGTTTGTGCTGTGTGTGGCTCTGAATGGATGATCATTCTTCCTGGGAATCTTAACACTGAGGCAAAGTAGCTGCTCTTGAGCTCCAAGGCATTAAACTCTCCACTCAGCGATGGATGGATAAGCAGGAATAATATTTAGCTGGCCCAGTAACACACCAGTTTTGCTCTCTCTGCTGCTTTTACAGTGTCCCTTGGGGGGAGTGTGCAGATGCTGCTCTTAAAACACCACCACTGTGTTTGGGTGCAGGGCTTTGGAGCGGAGCCTGGAGCAGCTCCGGAGCAGCGGAGCTGCAGGTTTTTGCCTGGAGCTGGAGCGGAGCCCTGTTTGGGTGAATGTGGTTCTCCCGAATCAAAACCGGGGTGTGATGTTAATGGCCAGAAAAGGTGGTAGGGAGTTCAGCCTTCCCTCCTGCTCCTACTGACACTTGGGGAGATCCTGGCTCCATTGAAGAGAATGGGAGTTTTGCCATTAACTTCAGTGAAGCCAAGATTTTTGAAAGAGAGAGACCTATTTCTGCTGTAGCACAGCAGTGGTGAATTGCAACACCCACCAGCATTTCCAATCTGGGTCTCTACTAAATGGCGTGGGTCAGAGTTGTGTCTAAACACGCTTCCTAGCAGCCACTTGTGCATATCTCTTAAGGCCGCAGCTTGAAACCACCAGGCTTGCATCACTTGTGACTCAAGGCCCGGTGAGGTTAGGCTTCCTGCTATCTACCGCATGGAATAAAGAGAGGCTGAGCCTTGTGCGGGGGACACTTGTGGCGGTGTTGGATTCTGCAACATGGTAGTTGCTATGGTATAGACGGGCCTGGAGAGCAAGGTCCTGGCATTGTGGTGCCTGTCTAGGCAGGCAGAAAAGTGT
The DNA here is from genome assembly GCF_013100865.1 of Trachemys scripta elegans. Classification (NCBI taxonomy): domain Eukaryota; kingdom Metazoa; phylum Chordata; order Testudines; family Emydidae; genus Trachemys; species Trachemys scripta. The sequence goes on from NC_048315.1 coordinate 18,791,119, forward strand.
GTTCGCACCTAGCCTGGGATATAGAGACCTGTCGATTGCCAAAAGGCGTGACGGCCAGAATGCTCGGATTATTCCTTTTCTGCAAGAGTTGGGGCTCAAGGACTCCCACCTGGAAAGTAGCCACGTGGCACAGGCAAAAGGGGCCTCTGACTTCTGTTCTCTTTCTAGCCTCCTCTGCATGGTGGATCGGCCAACAGCCTAGTTTCCTCTTTTCTCTTCCTGGAAGGCTGATAACAAATGTTTTAGTGTTTGCTAAACCCCCACTAGGTTAGAGGGACTTTTGCCATGGACTGCAACGGGGGAGCAGGATCAGCCAATAGTCTGCATTTAGCTATAACCACCCAGTTCCTTAACAAGGCTTGGCTTTCTTTTTGGCAAGTATTCCTGCGTCTGCAGTATCACACCGATCAAATTATTTAATTTTGGTTTGTGTGCTGCAAACCCAGATTCTAAGCCCCCTTCCTCTCATCTGCCTGTTCTGAAGCGCTCGGTACTTAGTGGTTACCCACAAAACCCTCACTTGTTTCAGGAGTTCCGACTCCAGCCAAGCGGAGCAAACCGCCTGCTGAGAAGGATGGAATCAGAAACCCGGCTTTCTTTTGTGATCAGGATTCTAAGACCAGACTGTTTCTCCCTGCAGCTTTCTGCTTGGGCAGCTGCGGAGATGTGAGTTCGATGCCTGCCTGACTTTTATGCTTCTGGAGGACCTCGGGCATGGGAGAAGTGCAGAGGCAAAGTGCCTAACTCCTCACAGCGGTGTCTCTGGGGCTCTGTTGATATGGTCTAGTCTAGCCATCCTTAGCCAATTAGTGCAATGCAAGCTCCTCTGCTGAGAGCAAGAGCAGTGCCATTGGCTGAACAGAATACCTAAGGGTCTCTGATAGATATACAATACAGCCCCACTGAACCATCATGTAGGGATCAGTAGCAACCATCTGAGACTCTCAAGCAATGTTGTGCTTTTGGTAACCAGCAGTTTCTGTTTGAGCTGGAAATTCAGGTTAATAGGGTTAGCACCACATGCGTTTAGGTCTGGGAGTGTTGGTACACAATGGCCAGTGCTGTGGGGTCTCGCACACACTCATTGTTTTCCGGGACAATAGTGCTGCTTTTAAACACACCACTCCATTTGCAGACCTGGAGTAAGTGGGTGAGGGGCCGCTGAAATCAGTGGTAATTACTCCTGGTCTGAATCTCACCCGCTGTCCTTTGCACTGTGTAGTTCCTTTGATCAACAGTTAATAATTGGTCACTTAATCTGCTGGCTGTTTATTAATAATCTTCTTTCACTGGAAACACAGATGCTCTCTGAGGGGGGTATATCATGAAATGTAGGTGAATTTTAATGAAACTGGCCCATTTTCCAAGTTGCCTGCAGATGTTTCACCACTTCTGGTCCTCAGGAGTCCAGCATGGGGTGGGTGGTCCGTGCAGAGCTATCCCAGCCCAGGGAAGCTGGCAGAGAGATGGGGCAATGGAACCATTTAATTGGGCCTTGAGAATGCTTAAGAAACTGGATTCTGAACCCGAGTATTGAACCTGCTTTTTAACAGGAGCCATTTGGCTCTTGGTCACTTAGCATGTGACAGTTTATGTGGATTCTTCTGTTCCTGCCTTCTTTTTCCTAGCAGTGCTCCAAAGGAGGGGAAAGTACTGCACTCCAGCTACCAGGGCAATACAGGTAGCAGCTAGGATGCCTTGTGCTTCTGTAGTCCTGGGGGAAACTTGCTATTAATGAACTGAACCATATCTTTCCTTGCCGCAAAAGGATGGGATGGTGATAGGAGGAGGTCTCCTGGCTTTTCTGTTTCTCCTCCTCTACAAAAATCACCTTAGGTAGCTTTGGACACCTGCCAATCATAAAGCAAGCCTTGACGATTTTACAGATACTGCTGGCACAGAATGGCTACTGCGCACCACCCCAGAAGTGGCTGCACTTCTGTGGTGGACCATCATATAAATGCGAAGTGTAGTGTTATTTATTGCACTCTGACCTCAATATTCAAACCTGGCTACCTGCAAAGCTGTCTCTGTCTACCACATGGGGGATACAAAGCTGGCCCTGATGCTTGTTGTGCTGCACAGGTAATGCCCTTAGCCCCTGGAAGAAACACCGCATGTCATTTTTCAAGTTGCCCCTCCCTAGTGGGCTCAGGGGAGCCCAGCAGGGCATGGATGGAAGCTCATTTGGGGAGAAGGGGCAGTAAAAAAATAGGGGGAACTGTAGAACGAATTAACAAACCGATCTTCCTCCAAAGAGAGCTAACCCATGACTTTTGAAGCCCACTGTCATTCCATGCTATGTCCCTTCCCGGAGGAGCCCTGACCTTAGTGGAACAGTCTGTGCATGACCAGGTCAGGAACGCAGGACCGAGGTGGCTTGGCTGCAAATGCCATTGGAAAGTCCTCTGCTGAAACAATCCACGTTAGCATCAATTAGCTGGCTTATTATCTTTTTCATTCCCCAGCACTCCCGCCCTGCAAGCATTGCCTTGCTGTGGGAGCGACCCAATCTACTCCTTCACATTTTTTGCATTTCTCTCCCTCTGTGCTGCTTCGCACCCTGCTTTACGTTATTCAGTGCAGCAGCTCGTCAGGTTCCGGGCGCTTTCCCAGTCACTGCAATAACCGCTCACCTCAGAAACTTCTTGGCCTGGGCTCATTATTCTGGATTTACCCGCATCAAACAGCATTTGTTATCCCCAAGTCAAGTTCCTTGATTGACCACAGTCCTCTTGTGATGTTTCTCTCCACCTGCCTTGGGGGATGCACGGGTGTGTTGCGTGTTCTAGTCCTTTTCCCACATCACCGTTCAGATACTCAGTTCTCAGAAATTAGTTCTATGCTGTTGCTTCATGCTTTGCTCTCCAATTCAGTATGAACATCCTGAATTGGCATTGGACGTCCCGGTACCGTGGTGATGGGGATAGTATAAAGACCCAGGTAGTTCTGCTTAGCACCAAAGTCCTGTCTAAGTAGTGCTTTCAGCAGGTTCTCTTCCAACCATCTTCACTGTGCAATAGGCTGCTCTCCACCCCTTCATCTATATAAAGCTGAGTGGGTGTGTTGTAACCCACTGCTAAATGTGTATTGGAAATCCCCGTGCCCAATCCACAGAGGATAGGAATCAGTTACAGTGGCACCTTGGGAGCTTTGGTTCTGTAGCGCAAGCGGTAGCAGCTCCTGTTTTTAGCTCTGGAGGTGCCTGGTTCAGTCCTTGGTGCAGTGGTCAAGATGGCAGCCGTCTGGGAGGAAAAGGGATTTTAGCTATGAACACCACTTACAAGTATTTGTGCAAGCACCATGCAGAGAAACCTAATTCTTTAACATGGGTTTATCTAGAAGTAACGAGACAATCATACAGACCGAATATTAGGAAACGTACTTCCTAGAGCTGAGCACTGCTAGGCTTTCCCTGGGAAAGTGGTTGATGTCTCTCTGAGCCTTGGGAAATGCATTGTAGGAAAGAATCCAAGGGATGGTCTGAATAATCGACTTGGTCTCTTCCATCTGCGTAGTTTTTAGGATTAGTCAATAGAAGGCGCAACAAAATAGATGTCTGATCAGTGCTGCTGTTCCCCTGGCCTTGAGGTTTTCTGGAGTGCAGGTGATCTGTACGGGTTCCCGTGGATAGAATGCAGCACTCTGTCCTTCAAGCAAGTTGAGGCATTGATGGATTGTTTTCCCCGGTGATATCCTGGCTGCTTAGTGATCTGTTCATGGATCCAGAGTCAGTCAACCAAGTGACAATCATCCGTCAAGTAGACCTGTCTTCAGCTGTCAGCCAGGAGATGGTGAAGTAAGGAATGGGTCAGAAATTGGACAAAGCTCCTTCCATGGTTAAGGTGGGAAAAGAGCTCTTGCAATTTGTGACTGGGTCCCACAGCCTGGATCTAGCCGATGAAGAATCAACCTGACAAGCAATAGTTCAGCTATCAGCCCTGCTCAGCACCAGTGACGGAGGAAGAAAGATAAAAACAGGGGGCACAGTTATGGTACCAAATAGGGAGTCTGAGGGTCTCGGTTCAGGAGTGTCTATAAAGAGAGGCGATATGATGTTTATTGGAGAATTCAGATTAAAATTCCATAGCACGCAAGGTGTGAAACCAAACATATAGGTGCTATTAAAATTTATGCAGACTGTATAAATGGTTGGGTCCTGCATCTTTTGTGTCGTTTCAAAAAGTCATGGATACAAAAATGGATCAAAAGACATGACAGAAATCCAGCCCAAGAAATTAATAGGCTGACACTAAAATCCTGGCGTTGGTATGAAAGACCTGTAGAACATCTTGGGAACAGGGGATAAATAATATCTTCAGAAGTAGTGCTACTTCGGGTCCGTTTTTCCTAGGAAACCAAGCTACACTCCAGTCTGAGTGTAAGTAAGCCCTATAAAGAATACGGCCACGTTACCAAGTCGGGATTGTGGAGGCGATACAGGATCAGTAAATCCTGAAGGTAAATCATGGTGGGAACTTTCAGATGGGGCTCCTTAGTGGCTTTATGAAAAATCAATAATCCTTTTGCATGGTCGTAATCCTAAAACAAATGCAATTTATGGCCTCTGAGAAGACCGTGTTTCCCAGGATATAAGGCAGAGGTGGAATAACCCAAAGCAATAAACTAAACCAGGTTCTTAGGAGGAAACACTTTTTTATTTTTTATTTTTCCCTCCTGCATGCCTCCCTGGCCTTGAGACTGGGGTGGGAATTTTCAAAGGTGCCTACAGGAATTAGGTGTCACTCTGAATGAGGTGCCTAATTCCCATTTAGAATCCTGATTAAAGTCACTTTTGAGTGAGCAACTACCTTGTCTCCAACTTTCTATCCCATTTGCTAATGATGGCAAACCCCCAAACATCCAGAACTAGGAAATAAATGATCCCAACATGCCCAAATAGCTCTCTCTCACCCCAGAACTGTAAATATTTTCTTTAGTTACTAAAATTTAAATGTCCCGTCATGAATAAAATCTGCCTAAGGCCATGTTCTTTCTGGTGTTCAAAATGACCTAAGTAATTTGATATACAAACAAGTAACCTTTTTATTGTCATTAGTCCACATCCTGGTGTGTTTTCTTCCCAGCTGGTGTAACAAACTAACCTGGTAACAGACACATTAATGGAAATTAATCTCTGAATAATTAGTAGAAAGGTTTTATTGTTCTCTTCCTGCTTTCCCAACCTCTCACTCCCCTTCCAAGGGGGGGGAGGGTGAGGGTGAGGGTGCAGCTAATTGTCAGGTGAGTAGCCAATGAACTGGCACCAGGACACAGGCGGAAAAGCATCTCATTTGTATATTGAGGCATTCCCCATGATTTCTCTCATTGGTCTTTTTTTGTTTCCATCTGCAGCAGTTGCCTGGAAGGGTAATTGCACAGAAAGCTAAGACCTCCCTGACTGGACCAGGGCTAAGGAAGGCCGGTTTGTCTTGGCCTTTCTACACAACACCTTGTCGCCACTTGATGGCTCTGCAATCGTCGGTGTGAGGGTAGTTGTTGTATGTCTCAGTCGGGCGCTCAGTGCCCAGCGGGCCCCATCGCACAAATCGTTATCATAGTCTGCACTAACTGATGCCATGTTAGCAAATGCTGCAGAGAGGGCGAGGACTGACAGGACTGTGGAGATAGGTGGGGTCCCTCCAGGGCGGCCGAGACTCATCAGCAGTGTGGTGCATTGGAAGCCTACATGGTCGATCCCTGGGCTCTGCCTGTTTTATGGCTAAACTGAGGAATTTGTTCTCCAGGAAAAAAATACCCTAAACCAGAGCCTTTTTTTCTTATGTCCACCACAAGCCTCAAGGGAGGGTGGATGGAGGCTGATAAAATGGGATCTAGATCTAAATCACACGTGTGTTGGACATTGCTTCAAGATGGGCTTGAATTGCTACGTCTGGACCCAGCCTTCCTCAAAGTTGAGGAAGATTTTGAGCTAGTTCTGGTTCGGAGACATCTCTAGTTCTGCAAAACCCATTTCATCTCTCCCACCCTGGCAATCCTTGCCTAACTCCTGAGGTGGGTGGGTCCAGAGCACCAGTTCCAGGGATTTCTTGGAAGCCTGTGTTTAGACAGGTGTCTTCTCGGCAGTTCCACTTCAGTGGCTCCATCAACAGGCGCTGGGTCTGCCTTCAAGGCATTTCCTTGGTACTGTGTAGATAACGTTAAATAGAATCCTTTATACCTTTCCCCGTTCTCTCTAATTCATCCATCTGGCACTTGGATCTCCCCGGGGGCAGAGAGTGGGAGTGTATAACTGAGGCGATAAAAGGCTGTTGTATTTATTGCTTCCTGAAAACAGAAGGTATTACTGCTGACCTCCTTCGCCTATACCCACTGTCTGTGGGAAGCTGTTGTTCTACTGAATGGAACTTCTTCCAAACTTGTCAGCAACTTAAAAAGTCAATAGAGTTCCCTGCAATCAATGCTGAGTTTCTAGCCAGCCCCGTTCTCACCCTGCCACTGTGTGCTGTGTTCTGTTGGCAAAACTCCTCTCTGAGCCCAGTGTAGTGCTGGCCAGGGTGAAATGCGAATAGCCTCACGTGCATGCTTGCTGGAGCACTCTGCACTGGCTGTTCTTTGGGTGTTAGCAGAGGGGCGTTAGCTGCAAGACTTCACACTCCGCTGCAGTGCTCTTCCCGCTGCCTGTGGGCTGGCAGTGTGTCCGGGGGATGGCGAGATTCTGAGATACTGCAGGGATCAAATGTCCCATTCATCTTGGATTAATAAAAAAAGATAGACTCGCTTCATATGAATAATAGTGCTGAGGGAAATGTGCCAGTCTGATGCGACTACAGATCAAAATCCTTTCTCTATGAAGCAATATGACACACCTGTATAGTGCCTTCTGTTGGAAGATCTCAAAGCAGTTAATGAACTGAGCCTCCTCGTTCCACCGGGACACGTACAAAACTGGGGGCTGAGCTGGGTCAGTGGGACAAGTTCCCAGACTTGTGCTTTGCCACAGATACATCCTGCCTGCAGGTGCAGCATGGGCTGCCCAGGGCAAATGTTCCCCAGCACCACCTTACCATGGCTGCTCATCCTTGGCTTGGAGGGATCACCTCCTTGGAAGTGACACTCTTTGCCCTGGACCTAGCTGCTGAGACGCCCAACGAGGGGGACGACTGTCGGTGTCTGCATGTGAGGCGACGGTCTCTCGACTAGGAGGAATCTGACCTCATCAAGCTCCCTTGCCAATGGTTTTTATCTCGGTACATCAGCCCCTATGGCCTGTGTGATGCAGGAGGTCAGACTAGATGATCACAACGGTCCCTTCTAGCCTTAAGCTGTGTGATTTTATTATTTATATTATGGTACCACCCAGAGGCTCCATTTGCATAGGGCAGCCCCTGCCCCAAAGAGAATAGCTGAGAAAGGGAGTATTATTCTCTCCATTATACTGAGACCAGTGAAATGAGTTGTTCAAGGTCACACAGGGAGTCTGCTGAGCCCAGGTCTTCTCAGTTCCAGCCCTGTGCTTAACCATGAGCTCGTCTTTCTTCTCGGGATGTTGTTCTGATGGGACGGAAACACCCGCCCCACGCCCTGATGAACAACTCTGCCTGTTGCTGTTTGTGATGGGGGCGCCTGCCCTACACTGGGCTCTAAGGGGTTAATAGAGCCCTAGGGAGACTGTGCAGGAGACAGCCAATCATAGAAGGGCTGAGAGGAGCAGCCAATCAAGGCCCGGTAGGCCCATATAAGAAGAGCTGCATGGCAGAGCAGCTCCAGTTGCTCCCTGGAGCTCAAGGAGGGAGGACTTGCAGGAGGAAGAAAGCTAGCACCTTGGACAGAGCAGTGCTGGGTTGGATCAAGGGAGTGAGAGCGAGTTCCTGGCTGACTGCTAAGACTGGCATGCTGAAGCCCTGAGATAAGGGTGGAGAAGGTGCTGGGGCTGCGGGGAAGGGGCCCAGAGAAGTAGACGGAGAGGTTGGAGTGGACACAGAACATGGCTGCCATCTACAGGGTCCCTGGGCCGAGACCCAGAGTAGTGGGTAGATCCGGGTCCCCTTTCACCCCCACTCGCCTCTGAGGAAGAAGCTGGACCGTTGGACTGTGGTACAATCCCCTGGAACGGGGGGGAACATGGAGTGTGGCACAGCCAGAGGGCTGTGTCCTGAAGAGGATGCCGCGGTCCTTGGAGTGATGTCGGTCCTGGAGCAGAAGTGATGGCGGCAAGACATCACCAGAAGAGGGTGCACTGGCAAACAGAGCTAATTCCCAGGACAGCCAGCAGGAGGCACCGCAGTGGTGAGTGAACCCCATCACACTGTTGCTCAGCAGTGAGCGCTGCACCCTTTGTAGAGCTCTACAAAGTGTGAATGCAGAGTCCAGGGTGACAACCAGCGTCCTAGCAGCCCACTAGACAGGGGCAACATCCTGAAGCATCTCAGCCTATAAAATTACTCCAGTGTCTGCTCCCTCTAAGACCAAACAACGCTGAAAACTGGGCCAAGCCAATGAATAATTCACTTCTCGCCTGGTTCACTAGACTTGTTAGAGAATCTTAAATACATGGACTAATTTCTAATAATCCACCTGGGATAACTGCTGAGCTGCTATTGGTTCCTTCCCTTGCTCTCTTCTCTGTATGGTGGCTGCTCCTCTCTTGGGGGCTAGGTGGTGGTGGGGGGTCACTGTTAAATATTTATCCACCGTTAGCGCTGCTTCAGTCTCCCTTTCATCTACATTCTAAATGAACATGGCCTCATGAAGGGGTTCTCCAGTCCTTTCGTATTGCAGACCTCTTCATGTGAGAGAGAAACCCACCTCCCATCCCCAAACCCACCACACGGTTTCAGCCAGACACCTGCAGGGGCCAGAAAGGGATTTTCTAAATGCTCCTTCCTCTGGAGTATTAGGAATGGCCATGGCTGGAGAAGGGACATTGGATGGGGGAGGCAGGGCAGGGCTCTGGGGTGGCACTGAGCATTCTCTCTCTGGTTCTTGGCTGGCTGGTTCTCTCTCATGTGCTCAGGGTCTAACTGATTGCTGTGTGGGGTCGGGAAAGAATTTTTCCCCAGGTCAGATTGGCAGTGGAGGTTTTCGCCTCCCTCCGCAGCATGTGTGCGGGCCGCTTGCCAGGATTATCTGGGTGTATCTCACTGAATCATTTCCCTGCCACTGCTGGATGCAATTTGGTTCCTCTTGTTCTGTGCCAGTGGCACATAATCTAGTCTTCTGTGGGGCGTAATACATGGGTCTCATTTCGGCTGTTGGGTTAGTGCACAGCTGCTGGGTGGTGGTCATGGCCAGGAGGTCAGACTAGATGCTCTGGTGTTCCCTTCTGGCCTTAAACTCTGACACTGCTTAGGTCTCAGAATATCCAGTTCTGTCCACCACTGGGGAGGGACTGCACTTAGAGAATGGCCGATCTCACTGTTTCCAAGCTCTGCAACGTACTTGCTGGGCGATCTTGGGCAAACTGCTTCCCTATGTTCTGCCTCCGTTTCTCTAAAATGGGGATCATGGAATTCTCTGTTGCATTACAGACAATGTGAATCTATGTAAAACAGTTTTCAGGCCCTACTGTTAGTACAAAGTAGGGGTGGGTGGGTGTGATTTCCAGACTTGTAAAGCTGAGAATCCATTCATTCTTTCTCGGGCTGAGGGTACCCATGTATCCACACAGACCTGTACCCATGCATGGCGATGGCTAGCTAGGGGTAGGGAGATATTGTGTGCCCAGTTTGTTGGGAGAGAGGGTTTATGCCAAAAGGGGTCTCTCACTTTATCCCCCATGCTCGAAATCTGCCTTTAGACAGCTACCAGTCAAATGAAGGCCTCCTCAGCTGCGGGACAGATTTGCACAGCTGTAGAACCGTGAATGCACCTGCAGAATGGGCTACTTGTCAGTTGCTTTACTCGGGGCACATGTACGTTTGCACTAGAATCTGGTCCCCCTCCCGCTTCCCTTCACCCAGGAGCTGCAGCTGCTTCTTGGGATGCTGCCCTGCGTAGATCCTGACACTGATGAAGACGAGGGAGAGACAAGGCTTCCCCGTAATGAAAAGGAATTCTTCGAACGCCAGCCACGCAGCTCCAGAGCAGCACTTACTGGCCCTGACTCCCCTGCCCAGTAGGGGAGAGATTATTAGCCCAGGTGTGGGATTAATTAGTTGCTAGGCTGGCTTAACAAATGAGCATGGCTCTCTTTCCACCGCAGGTGTTGCTCTGTTGGAAGCAGGGGCAGTCACTTGCCCCAAATTGCATCCAGAGGGGTGAACCGGATTATTTTCGGCTTCCCTACCAATGAGTTCAGGCAGCATGTGCCTCAAAAATCTATCTAATCCTGCTGCTTGGCTGTCAGGGGCTGGGTGGACTCTGCATTCCCGATTTGATCCGTGTGACATTCCCTGCCCTTGACGCAGTCCATCCCTGCCATCAATAACGATCAGCATCAGACTCCCCTGCCCTCCCCCCTCAGCTCCTGTTGGCTTGGTTTCCCATCAAAGCATTATTTAATATCCCTGGGTTCCCCTCTGCACCTTGCTCTCCATTGACACTAACTGGGAGCAAGCCGGATTTATAAGTTTGGTAAAGCCTGTGATTATAAGGCTCGATGCTGTGCATGGGTCTCTCCCTGGCTTCCCTGGGAGTGTCAAACCCGGGGCTTGCGCAGAATTGGCTCCTTTACCCATGATCATAGGAACAGGTGTGATCTCTTCACCTTTCAAGCACTAACGAGCTAGATCTGGCCACACCATGCCTGTGAGGTAGGGAGGTTTCACCCTCATTTTAGATAGATAAGGAAACCAAGACACAGAAAGGGTAAGTGACTTGCTCAAGATCGCATCATGAGTCTGTGTCAGGGTGGGGAAAGAGAGCCCTGCACTCCAGACGCCTGGGCCTGTGTGTTAATCTTCGGCAAGAGCTAGTCCAACTCTGGCATTAGCAGCTGTACTCATCAGTGGATAAACCTGGAAGCCCAGCCCAAACCCCGTTGCTTTTCTCTGCTCACCTCATCTAGACCACGTCGCTGGGCTTTCTGCCTTGCCTCTTCCTGTGTTGGCTTGGAAGGTTGTCTCTGGGCCAAGCAGAAGCACATTCAGGGGCTGACGCTCGTGAGCCTCTGTCTCTGCTCCAAACTTGATCCCACGGGGGATTTCGAAAGGACCCTGCACTTCCCCTGGGGAAAGTGGTTTTACTTTCAAGCTCACTGTTTTCCACCCAGCCTCTCTGGGGACAGATGCCGAGGAAGGTCCAAGCAATGATAAATAAAAGTGATCACGCTTTCCACTCTGGGGGTTTGTGTCCAGAGTGTTTAAAAGGTTAAGAATCATCCATAGATGTTCCAATAAATGGCTAAGAAACTGTTACAGCGTCCGGCAGTGTCCTTATAACCCCGGCTTACAGCCATCTATAATACCTTCTACTGCTGTGCGTATAACCACCTATAGGATGAACTACTCATGCCCGTAACATGATAGAACCCCTATGAATCATTTATTAACCCTTTATATGCTATACATGTGCCCTTAACAGAAAGTGTGAGTAACAGGGTGGCGTTGAGGACAAAGCAGATGTATTTACGTTTTGGTTTTTTTTTTCTCCTCACCGGGCAATTCAGCTTATTAGCTTGCGGAATGCTTTCCCCAGGGCAGAGCTAGAAACCTGCCTGAGCTGCACAAGCCCTGGAGCGTATGCTGTAAGGACCAATCCCCTCTAGTCCCACCAGCAGACAGACAATGACCTGCCCCTGAGGTTCTTGACCAGCAGTGGCCTGTAGAGCAGAATTCAACCAAACAGTTGCTGGCAGTTTGCATCGAACCTGCTGACCACACAGGGCTGGCTGGCTCCTCCTTGCTTCAGCTGCTGAACTGCACTGAACAGCAGCTAAAAATATCACATCCTTTCCTGAAGCTACTCTTCAATGGCAGCCTTTGCAAGTAGCTACATCAGAGCTGTAAGGAATTGTGAATGGGAGAGGAGGCGGGACAGCACGATCCTGAATGGGAGGGGAGGCCGATCTGGAGACGCACGCTCTTCCTTTTAAGGTACGGTCTGCCAAAAGTTAGAGAGCTCCTGACCTAATGAACCCAGCAATGAAGTGTGACTTATGTTTCCCTTCCCGTCATTTATCTGTCTTGTCTATTTAGTGTGTGAGCTCTTTGGGGATTGGGTATGTACAGCGTCCGGCATGCTGGGGCTGGTGATCTCAAGTAGGGCCTCTAGTCTTTAACCCATGATTTGAGGACTGCAGTAACTCAGCCAGAGGTTAGGGGTCTATTTCAGGAGTGGGTGAAGTTCTGTGGCCTGGGATGGGCAGGAGATCAGACTAGATGATCACGACAGTCCCTTCTGACCTTCAAGTCTATGAATCTACTGTACTACTGATAAAAACTGTGGGGTTGTACATTTGTGCGGTGTTGATTGGTTATGCAAGTCAGGTCATATCTCGCAACAGGAGGGATCTGTGTAGTTAGATACATGATGGATGGCTGCAAAAGGCAGTTACGATGGCCTGTTAGCTGGATAAATTTGCTGGCCCTAGGAGCAATTCCTCATGTTAATTGCTCTAACCTTGGTCACGGTATTGGCACCTTGACATCCAATCCAAGATGAGAGGGTGAGTGTGTGAGGGACCTGAGACCACTACAGCAGCCCCTCTCGGTGTGCTGTGTAACTTCAGGAGCAGATGAGCATGGTCATTTCCAGCTAAGATTTAATACTTAGCGGGGCATATCGGGTCCAGATGTGCTCCTGAGAAGATGAGTGACTCCCCCAGGTGGCAGGCCATGGGTGTGGATTGGTATCACTCTTGATGGGTTGGATCACAGAAACCCCCTTAGGAACTGCCAAGTGATGTGCCAAGACTACTTCTGCCCCTGCTTTCCCTGCCAGCTCGGGACCCCAGCACCCTGTCTTGCTGAGCCAGACACGTCCATCTGCTCCAACGCAGACCCAGGGTCTGAATTACTTGCCCCAAAGCTGCAGACTTAACTGAAAGCAGCTTACAGAAGTGTTCTTGTCTTTAACACTCAGGTACCCATCTCCCAATGGGGTCTAAACCCAAATAAATCTGTTTTACCCTGTATAGAGCTTGTACAGGGTAAACTCATAAATTGTTCGCCCTCTATAACACTGATAGAGAGAGATGCACAGTTGTTTGCCCCTCCCCTGGTATTAACACATGTGAGTTAATTAATAAGTAAAAAGTGATTTTATTAAATACAGAAAGTAGGATTTAAGTGGTTCCAAGTAGTAACAGACAGACCAAAGTGAATTACCAAGCAGAATAAAACAAAACATGCAAATCTAAGCCTAATACAGTAATTCAACTGAGTACAGATAAAATCTCACGCTGAAAGATGTTTCAATAAGTCTTTCACAGACTGGACGCCTTCCTAGACTGGGCACAATCCTTTCCCCTGGTACTGCCCTTGTTCCAGCTCAGGTGGTAGCTAGGGGATTCCTCATGATAGCTCTCCCTTTTCTCTGTTCCATCCACTTATATATTTTTTGCATAAGGTGGGAATCCTTTGTCCCTCTGGGTGCCCCCCCTTCTCAATGGAAAAGCACCAGGTCAAAGATGGATCCCAGTTCAGGTGACATGATCACATGTCACTGTCAGACTTCATTGCCCACTTGCCAGCACACGTGTATACAGGAAGACTCACAGGTAAAACAGAGCCACCTGCAGTCAATTGTCCTGGTTAATGGGAGTCATCAAGATTCCAACCACTATTAATAGCCCACACTTTGCATCATTACAATAGGCCCTCAGAGTTATATTTCATATTTCTAGTTTCAGATACAAGAGTGGTACATTTATACAAATCGGATGATCACACTCAGTAGATTAGAAGCTTTGTAATGATACCTTACAAAGAGACCTTTTGCATGAAGCATATTCCAGTTACATTAGCATATTTTCATAAAAGCATAGAAAGTGCAACGTCACACACTCCACCTCCAGAATCAGCAATAGCAGAGGCTGGTTATGGCAGCAGACTCCTTTAACTTATTCCAGCACAGAAGCAAAGGCTGGCTTTTTATGCCTTTGCAGCTGTGCCTGTATTAACCGATCGGGGGGGGGGGGGGGGGGTTCCCTTGTTGCTTGGATGAGACCCTCCCTGCTCCTGTCGTCGTGCACTGACTCCATCTGTAAAAGATGCCGTCTCCCGAAATAATCCCTGCTCCTGACGCAAGAAAGGAACAGCATTTCAGGAGGACTTGACCAAAACAAGGTGCTCATCTCCATGCACTTCTCCCTCTGGGCAGAGGATGAGAGAACAAACGTGGGACAGGTGCGTGGCCGTGTTACTGAAAGCACTACTGGAAGGCACTCGTGCGACAGTGTAAAAACTTAGAATAGACTAGAACTCTGAGTGGATGGAATTTCCTGTTTCCTCGTTCACTGTGTGGCTCCGGAGGCAGGTTGTGCATAGCTGGCTCTGTACGTATACCCTAACTTTGACTTATCCCTCTGAACTCCCAGCAGTAATTTTGTGATTTTTTCCCCCCCCCCCCATATGGTTGGTGGTGTCTGCCTAGCCCTGCTGCATCTGTCTGGGACGCTGTCTGCTTCCGAACGATACACTTGGATAGTGTGCTGATAAGAGACGTCTAAGGAAAAACTTTGCACCACAGGAAGTGGTGTTGGTGATTCCGTAGACGATGCTCTTCCTTCTGAGTCCGTACTTGTCTCTGTCCCAGTCATGATGCTGAGAGAACCATCTGTCATTGTGAAATGGTAGCACTCTTCTTTTAAAGGACTAGACTGTTGATCATTGGGTCCTAGCCAAATCTGTATTTGGTATTTACATTTTGCTTACCAAAAAAGTCTCTTGTAGCTTCAATTGGACAGGGTACTCTTCTCTTTCTGCCCTGAAGGGAAGTGTTGTAGTTTGCTGTTAAATGGTGGATATGTTCTGCTCCAGAGGTGGATGCATTTCAGTGAGTGAGTGAGATCATCATGGTGCAGATGATATATACAAGGCCTGGTTTTCAATTGTAGGCCTCTAATTTAAGGCATCCAGTTCCTCATTTTGGGTGTTCATATTGGTACTTTAGCTGTGAAAATGCTGATGTGAGCACCAGATGTGAAACGGGATGTGCTAACTAAGATACCGATGTTCTAGAACCTGATTCCCACTGCCCCACCACCCTGTAAAGCCCTGTGGGATCCTTGGAAATCATAGCCATTACTCAGTGGTCTTAAGACATGGAACATGTTAGGGCTAGCATCTGAAGTGACGTGATCATAGAGGCAGAAATAAGGTTGCACTAACCATAGTTTTGCATGCTTTCTAGACCTGGTGGAATGTTGTGACAGCAGCTGTTTAAAATGTTACATACCATCAATTGTCCTTGGTTTTTCTTGTGGATTCCCTTGGCCATGGGTAGTTCTGCAGTGGTGTGTGTTTGTTTGTATTTGGAATTCCTTATCTGAACTGTCATTAACCTTCTCTTTGATTTGCCTTTGCAGTTTGCTGGTAGGTGGAATGGGACAGTCATGAATGGTGATGCCCTTTGCCAAGAGTCTTCCTCCCAGCTTCCCGACTGGAGGGAGTTCTGTGAGCTCCACGCCCAGGCTGCCGCGGTGGACTTTGCTCAGAAGTTCTGCCAGTTCCTGAAGGAGAACCCCCATTACGATACCCCGGGGGCTGAAACCTCCTTCTCCCATCACTTTGCTGCCAATTTCTTGGACATCTTCAGCTTGGAGGTCAGTAGGGTGTTTGTGTCCGACTCCCCAACCAAGTACAACATAGTGCCCTTTGTGGGGCTACAGAACTGCCACATGCCTTACGGACGAGACATCCTCCAGAGGAAAGAGGAGACCTCCACAGAATCCCTGGACAGCATGGACAACCCCGTGAACTCCAGCCGATATCTGAGCCAGTCCCAGCAGGCTCAGGCCCATAAAGTTTCTTCCTACGGCCACTCTCGGAGTTCAGAGGACGTCTCTGTCCATGCTACTTCCAAGCCGAAATTCAAGAAAGGCTTCTCCTTGAGGAATATGAGCCTGTGCGTGGTGGATGGCATGAAGGAGATGTGGCACAGGAAGTCCTCTCCGGAGCCAGGCGTGGAGGCCACGCAGGGTGGCCGGAGGTCAGAGAGAGAGCACTGTCCCTCTGTGAACAAGGAACACAATGACATGAGGGAGAGATGGACTCACAAGCTACGGCTGTCAAAAGTCCAGTCTTCCAAGGTGGAACTGGTGGATATTCAGAGGGAGGGCACCCTCCGCTACATGGTGGCGGACGACACGAACTGCGTGGGTAGCTCTCAGTGGCAGAAATGTCGGCTGATGCTCAGGAAGGCTGTGAAGATGGAGGGAGAGAGGTTCCTGCTGGAGTTTTATGTGCCTCCAAAGGTAGGTCTTGTAGGTTCTTCATGGTTGAGCTTCCTATCTATATTGACTTGCTTGGCCGCAGGCTGCAGAGTTTATAGATGTGACGTTCCTCGCCCCGAGAGGCCATAGATCCCAGCTGACACGTCTTCGAGCTGCGCTTCATCAGAGCTCCAGACAGCCGAGGCAGTTTTACAGCTCTCTGATGGGCTGGTGTGCTGCTGCCCGGTGATAGGTGTTGCTCCTCTATTGTTTCAGATGGTCTATTTTAATCCTCCACCTCCTGGTCTTAATCCACTCTATGGGATGAAGCATAATTCAGTGTTTTTGCTTATTTTGTCTGTGCCAAGCTCTCCACCAAGTTTCTGACAAACAATGTTACTGTAGTAGGTCCTAGCCGGGGCTCGACCCTTCCGGACAGGAGGGGAGCCACACCGACTCACTACTGTGGGAACAAGCAGTCAGTTAGTCCCGGAACTCCGGCTCTTTAGTGCAGAGTCGGAGCGACCACAGTTAAAGCTCAGGCCCTTGACTGCGGGGGCTGAGCGAGCAAATAGATCAGAGCCCAGGCCCTGGATCAGGGCGGGGCAAACACAGTTAGCTCAGGCCCTTGGTTGTAGGGGCTGAGCGAGCAAATAGTTCAAAGCCCAGGCCCTGGATCAGGGCGGGGCAAACACAGTTAGGCTCAGGCCCTTGTTGCAGGGGCTGAGCGAGCAAATAGTTCGGAGCCCAGGCCCTGGATCAGGGCGGGGCAAACACAGTTAGGCTCAGGCCCTTGTTGCAGGGGCTGAGCGAGCAAATAGTTCAGAGCCCAGGCCCTGGATCAGGGCGGGGCAAACACAGTTAGGCTCAGGCCCTTGTTGCAGGGGCTGAGCGAGCAAATAGTTCAGAGCCCAGGCCCTGGATCAGGGCGGGGCAAACACAGTTAGGCTCAGGCCCTTGTTGCAGGGGCTGAGCGAGCAAATAGTTCAGAGCCCAGGCCCTGGATCAGGGCGGGGCAAACACAGTTAGGCTCAGGCCCTTGTTGCAGGGGCTGAGCGAGCAAATAGTTCAGAGCCCAGGCCCTGGATCAGGGCGGGGCAAACACAGTTAGGCTCAGGCCCTTGTTGCAGGGGCTGAGCGAGCAAATAGTTCAGAGCCCAGGCCCTGGATCAGGGCGGGGCAAACACAGTTAGGCTCAGGCCCTTGTTGCAGGGGCTGAGCGAGCAAATAGTTCAGAGCCCAGGCCCTGGATCAGGGCGGGGCAAACACAGTTAGGCTCAGGCCCTTGTTGCAGGGGCTGAGCGAGCAAATAGTTCAGAGCCCAGGCCCTGGATCAGGGCGGGGCAAACACAGTTAGGCTCAGGCCCTTGTTGCAGGGGCTGAGCGAGCAAATAGTTCAGAGCCCAGGCCCTGGATCAGGGCGGGGCAAACACAGTTAGGCTCAGGCCCTTGTTGCAGGGGCTGAGCGAGCAAATAGTTCAGAGCCCAGGCCCTGGATCAGGGCGGGGCAAACACAGTTAGGCTCAGGCCCTTGTTGCAGGGGCTGAGCGAGCAAATAGTTCAGAGCCCAGGCCCTGGATCAGGGCGGGGCAAACACAGTTAGGCTCAGGCCCTTGTTGCAGGGGCTGAGCGAGCAAATAGTTCAGAGCCCAGGCCCTGGATCAGGGCGGGGCAAACACAGTTAGGCTCAGGCCCTTGTTGCAGGGGCTGAGCGAGCAAATAGTTCAGAGCCCAGGCCCTGGATCAGGGCGGGGCAAACACAGTTAGGCTCAGGCCCTTGTTGCAGGGGCTGAGCGAGCAAATAGTTCAGAGCCCAGGCCCTGGATCAGGGCGGGGCAAACACAGTTAGGCTCAGGCCCTTGTTGCAGGGGCTGAGCGAGCAAATAGTTCAGAGCCCAGGCCCTGGATCAGGGCGGGGCAAACACAGTTAGGCTCAGGCCCTTGTTGCAGGGGCTGAGCGAGCAAATAGTTCAGAGCCCAGGCCCTGGATCAGGGCGGGGCAAACACAGTTAGGCTCAGGCCCTTGTTGCAGGGGCTGAGCGAGCAAATAGTTCAGAGCCCAGGCCCTGGATCAGGGCGGGGCAAACACAGTTAGGCTCAGGCCCTTGTTGCAGGGGCTGAGCGAGCAAATAGTTCAGAGCCCAGGCCCTGGATCAGGGCGGGGCAAACACAGTTAGGCTCAGGCCCTTGTTGCAGGGGCTGAGCGAGCAAATAGTTCAGAGCCCAGGCCCTGGATCAGGGCGGGGCAAACACAGTTAGGCTCAGGCCCTTGTTGCAGGGGCTGAGCGAGCAAATAGTTCAGAGCCCAGGCCCTGGATCAGGGCGGGGCAAACACAGTTAGGCTCAGGCCCTTGTTGCAGGGGCTGAGCGAGCAAATAGTTCAGAGCCCAGGCCCTGGATCAGGGCGGGGCAAACACAGTTAGGCTCAGGCCCTTGTTGCAGGGGCTGAGCGAGCAAATAGTTCAGAGCCCAGGCCCTGGATCAGGGCGGGGCAAACACAGTTAGGCTCAGGCCCTTGTTGCAGGGGCTGAGCGAGCAAATAGTTCAGAGCCCAGGCCCTGGATCAGGGCGGGGCAAACACAGTTAGGCTCAGGCCCTTGTTGCAGGGGCTGAGCGAGCAAATAGTTCAGAGCCCAGGCCCTGGATCAGGGCGGGGCAAACACAGTTAGGCTCAGGCCCTTGTTGCAGGGGCTGAGCGAGCAAATAGTTCAGAGCCCAGGCCCTGGATCAGGGCGGGGCAAACACAGTTAGGCTCAGGCCCTTGTTGCAGGGGCTGAGCGAGCAAATAGTTCAGAGCCCAGGCCCTGGATCAGGGCGGGGCAAACACAGTTAGGCTCAGGCCCTTGTTGCAGGGGCTGAGCGAGCAAATAGTTCAGAGCCCAGGCCCTGGATCAGGGCGGGGCAAACACAGTTAGGCTCAGGCCCTTGTTGCAGGGGCTGAGCGAGCAAATAGTTCAGAGCCCAGGCCCTGGATCAGGGCGGGGCAAACACAGTTAGGCTCAGGCCCTTGTTGCAGGGGCTGAGCGAGCAAATAGTTCAGAGCCCAGGCCCTGGATCAGGGCGGGGCAAACACAGTTAGGCTCAGGCCCTTGTTGCAGGGGCTGAGCGAGCAAATAGTTCAGAGCCCAGGCCCTGGATCAGGGCGGGGCAAACACAGTTAGGCTCAGGCCCTTGTTGCAGGGGCTGAGCGAGCAAATAGTTCAGAGCCCAGGCCCTGGATCAGGGCGGGGCAAACACAGTTAGGCTCAGGCCCTTGTTGCAGGGGCTGAGCGAGCAAATAGTTCAGAGCCCAGGCCCTGGATCAGGGCGGGGCAAACACAGTTAGGCTCAGGCCCTTGTTGCAGGGGCTGAGCGAGCAAATAGTTCAGAGCCCAGGCCCTGGATCAGGGCGGGGCAAACACAGTTAGGCTCAGGCCCTTGTTGCAGGGGCTGAGCGAGCAAATAGTTCAGAGCCCAGGCCCTGGATCAGGGCGGGGCAAACACAGTTAGGCTCAGGCCCTTGTTGCAGGGGCTGAGCGAGCAAATAGTTCAGAGCCCAGGCCCTGGATCAGGGCGGGGCAAACACAGTTAGGCTCAGGCCCTTGTTGCAGGGGCTGAGCGAGCAAATAGTTCAGAGCCCAGGCCCTGGATCAGGGCGGGGCAAACACAGTTAGGCTCAGGCCCTTGTTGCAGGGGCTGAGCGAGCAAATAGTTCAGAGCCCAGGCCCTGGATCAGGGCGGGGCAAACACAGTTAGGCTCAGGCCCTTGTTGCAGGGGCTGAGCGAGCAAATAGTTCAGAGCCCAGGCCCTGGATCAGGGCGGGGCAAACACAGTTAGGCTCAGGCCCTTGTTGCAGGGGCTGAGCGAGCAAATAGTTCAGAGCCCAGGCCCTGGATCAGGGCGGGGCAAACACAGTTAGGCTCAGGCCCTTGTTGCAGGGGCTGAGCGAGCAAATAGTTCAGAGCCCAGGCCCTGGATCAGGGCGGGGCAAACACAGTTAGGCTCAGGCCCTTGTTGCAGGGGCTGAGCGAGCAAATAGTTCAGAGCCCAGGCCCTGGATCAGGGCGGGGCAAACACAGTTAGGCTCAGGCCCTTGTTGCAGGGGCTGAGCGAGCAAATAGTTCAGAGCCCAGGCCCTGGATCAGGGCGGGGCAAACACAGTTAGGCTCAGGCCCTTGTTGCAGGGGCTGAGCGAGCAAATAGTTCAGAGCCCAGGCCCTGGATCAGGGCGGGGCAAACACAGTTAGGCTCAGGCCCTTGTTGCAGGGGCTGAGCGAGCAAATAGTTCAGAGCCCAGGCCCTGGATCAGGGCGGGGCAAACACAGTTAGGCTCAGGCCCTTGTTGCAGGGGCTGAGCGAGCAAATAGTTCAGAGCCCAGGCCCTGGATCAGGGCGGGGCAAACACAGTTAGGCTCAGGCCCTTGTTGCAGGGGCTGAGCGAGCAAATAGTTCAGAGCCCAGGCCCTGGATCAGGGCGGGGCAAACACAGTTAGGCTCAGGCCCTTGTTGCAGGGGCTGAGCGAGCAAATAGTTCAGAGCCCAGGCCCTGGATCAGGGCGGGGCAAACACAGTTAGGCTCAGGCCCTTGTTGCAGGGGCTGAGCGAGCAAATAGTTCAGAGCCCAGGCCCTGGATCAGGGCGGGGCAAACACAGTTAGGCTCAGGCCCTTGTTGCAGGGGCTGAGCGAGCAAATAGTTCAGAGCCCAGGCCCTGGATCAGGGCGGGGCAAACACAGTTAGGCTCAGGCCCTTGTTGCAGGGGCTGAGCGAGCAAATAGTTCAGAGCCCAGGCCCTGGATCAGGGCGGGGCAAACACAGTTAGGCTCAGGCCCTTGTTGCAGGGGCTGAGCGAGCAAATAGTTCAGAGCCCAGGCCCTGGATCAGGGCGGGGCAAACACAGTTAGGCTCAGGCCCTTGTTGCAGGGGCTGAGCGAGCAAATAGTTCAGAGCCCAGGCCCTGGATCAGGGCGGGGCAAACACAGTTAGGCTCAGGCCCTTGTTGCAGGGGCTGAGCGAGCAAATAGTTCAGAGCCCAGGCCCTGGATCAGGGCGGGGCAAACACAGTTAGGCTCAGGCCCTTGTTGCAGGGGCTGAGCGAGCAAATAGTTCAGAGCCCAGGCCCTGGATCAGGGCGGGGCAAACACAGTTAGGCTCAGGCCCTTGTTGCAGGGGCTGAGCGAGCAAATAGTTCAGAGCCCAGGCCCTGGATCAGGGCGGGGCAAACACAGTTAGGCTCAGGCCCTTGTTGCAGGGGCTGAGCGAGCAAATAGTTCAGAGCCCAGGCCCTGGATCAGGGCGGGGCAAACACAGTTAGGCTCAGGCCCTTGTTGCAGGGGCTGAGCGAGCAAATAGTTCAGAGCCCAGGCCCTGGATCAGGGCGGGGCAAACACAGTTAGGCTCAGGCCCTTGTTGCAGGGGCTGAGCGAGCAAATAGTTCAGAGCCCAGGCCCTGGATCAGGGCGGGGCAAACACAGTTAGGCTCAGGCCCTTGTTGCAGGGGCTGAGCGAGCAAATAGTTCAGAGCCCAGGCCCTGGATCAGGGCGGGGCAAACACAGTTAGGCTCAGGCCCTTGTTGCAGGGGCTGAGCGAGCAAATAGTTCAGAGCCCAGGCCCTGGATCAGGGCGGGGCAAACACAGTTAGGCTCAGGCCCTTGTTGCAGGGGCTGAGCGAGCAAATAGTTCAGAGCCCAGGCCCTGGATCAGGGCGGGGCAAACACAGTTAGGCTCAGGCCCTTGTTGCAGGGGCTGAGCGAGCAAATAGTTCAGAGCCCAGGCCCTGGATCAGGGCGGGGCAAACACAGTTAGGCTCAGGCCCTTGTTGCAGGGGCTGAGCGAGCAGATAGTTCAGAGCCCAGGCCCTGGATCAGGGCGGGGCAAACACAGTTAGGCTCAGGCCCTTGTTGCAGGGGCTGAGCGAGCAAATAGTTCAGAGCCCAGGCCCTGGATCAGGGCGGGGCAAACACGGTTAGGCTCAGGCCCTTCTGGCAGGGGCTGAGCGAGCAAATAGTTCAGAGCCCAGGCCCTGGGTCAGGGCGGGGCAAACACAGTTAGCTCAGGGCCTTGGTTGCAGGGGCTGAGCGAGCAAATAGTTCAAGGCCCAGGCCCTGGAGCAGGGCGGGGCAAACACAGTTAGGCTCAAGCCCTTGTTGCAGGGGCTGAGCGAACAAATAGTTCAGATAAGGTACGCCTAGGCTTCTGTAGCCGAGCGTCGGGTGAGGGGGAAGCCTGCCACCCGTGCGGAGGGTGGCAGGGGGGAACGCAGGCCCACCCACTCCACTGCGTTCCAGCCCGGGGCCCTAACAGCGGTTGCTGCCGCTGCTGGTCAGTGGGGTATCCAGCCCGCAACACACTGACATAGGCTCACACTCAGTTGCAGCCGGACCGGGGTCGGCTATCCCCGGGCTACTTCCGTGATCCCCCTCAAAGCCTACCTCGTTCGTTACGCCGGGATCGGGCCAGTCCATCTCCATGGGCTCCTCTCTGCCCGGGCTCGGCGGCAAGTCCGGTAGCTCTGCTGGGAAGTCCGGCCAATGGTCCTCAGGCGGCTCCTCTGGATAGCAGCAGGGGCGAAGGGGTTCGGGTCCAGTCTCACCCTCAGGGTTAGTGGGGTCCGGTTCCCAGGGATTCTCCCAGTGGCGGGCGTGAACGGGCTCCGGCGGCTCCTCCTCGTAGCGGGCCCGGGGTAGCTCAGGCCAGCCAGGGTCCAAGCCCCGGTCTTCGACGGTCTCCTGGCCAGGAGCTCCCGGCCGCACGTCTGCTCCCTGCGGTGGCTGGGCACCAACTGAGCTCTGGCGGCCGGCCTTTATACTTCCTGTCCCGCCCCTTGACTTCCGGGGGGCGGGGACAGGCTGTGGTGGTCCCACCCACTCTGGTGCCGGCACGTGGGCTCCCTCTTCTGGACAGGAGGGGAGCCACACCGACTCACTACAGTTACTGTCTGCTCAGACTTCCTGATGCCCAGTGCTCCTAGTTCGTTATCTATCTTATAGGTCTTTGAGCTGGATTTGAATAGGGATTGGAGTTTTTTACCACCACCAGTGTGCCTCACCTCAGAACTGGAAGATCCACCTCCTAGGGGTGAAAGAGGAATTTAGTATCCCTAATCATAGAACTGGAAGGGACCTTGAGAGGTCATCTAGTCCAGTCCCCTGCACTCCAGGGGACCTGACAGGTGTTTGTCTAACCTGCTCTTAAAAATCTCCAATGATGGAGACTCCACAACCTCCCTAGGCAATTTATTCCAGTGCTTCACCACTCTGACAGTTAGGAAGTTTTTCCTAATGTCAGTCCATTCAGTCACTGGCCTCTCAGTTAAGACTGAAAGCAAAGGGGCCAATTGAGGCAGGCACAGCTACTGAGGCTGTCAACGAGCCTTTTATGATAGTGACGCTTCCCAAATCCATCACTAAGGAAAGATGGCCTAGTAGTTAGGGTTCTAGCCTGGGAGTTGGGTGACCTGGCCCCAATTCCCTGCTCTGTCACCAACTTCCTTACCAGTTCCCCTCCCCAAGCCGTCCAGTCCCTCAGGGACTCAAATGGTTCATGTTTGAGTGCTACTTTGTCTGGATTTTAGGGACAAGGTCTGATTTCAAATAGCAAGAAGCACTGAAGGCATCCATCTGCACCCGCCTAGCGACCCTGTCTTGGGATTCATGTAATACACACGATTTGTACCCCAATCAGACACGCTCAGAGCTTGGCTTTTGTTTTCCCTCATGTAGATGGGGATCAAACTGGTAATCTCGTTACAGGGGTGTAACATGACTTCGTAACATGGATTGGTTCCTGTCTACACGGGGAAGAGCAAGCGGAGTTATTCCTGGTTGGCCAGGGTGCTATCCTGCACGTAATACGATGCAGTATTTTTTTTTCTGGTGGTGATGAGCCCGGGCACATCATCTTGTGCTGTTGTGATTGCTGCCATCTTGGCTGACACTAGCGATTGAGTCAGGGATGGTCAGAGCTAAAAGCAGGAGCTGTTATCGCTTGAGCTAAAGAGCCACTGCTACAAGTTGGGGTGTAACAGCCTCGGATCCTCTGTGGATCAGGCACCAAGAGGGCCCTGTAACTTGCACTCTTATAGGTTAGGAACAAAGCGTGGATGACTCTCTCTAGCTTTCTATCCTCTTGCTATTTCTTCTCTTCTGTCAGCCATGTGGGCAGTCTGTGATGAGTCAGCCGGGCGTTTGGGTGAACTCGGATCCTGGTGTTTACCTGGCAGGAGACTGAAGCCAGGAGCTCTCCCAATACACCAGTGAACTTCTCTCTAGTAGCTGTTAACCTGCAACGTACAGGAACTGCCTCTAACCTTTCATTTCTGCCGGGGAAACGTTTGGAGCCTAGGCTGAGTCTCCATATCTCCCTGCCCGTTAGCTGCGAGGCTAACGAGACTGTCAGGTGCTGCACTGACCGTTCACCAACTGGATGTCAGGGATGTAAAAACAGCTTGGGATGAGCCTGACCAGTCCTGAGTTCTCTCGGCCCATTAGCATTGTCACTCACGCTTCAGACGTGCACAGTACAGAGCCTGGACTAGCCCTGCCCACCTCCAGGATAGGAAGGCAACTTGTGAACCCCACACCCATGTTTTTGACAGGTTCAGATTCTCTGTACCGCTAGGTAACTGTAACAGGGGATAAAGAACTCCAGCCATGCCCCCTTTCCTGCCCTCAGGATGGTACATTCCCCCTAGAGATGGGCTAAATTGTGAACCTCAATTCCTGACCCTTTTTTAATTTAATCAGAATTGAACCTCTGCTCGTGCATAGGAAATAGCATTGAGACCATTGTAAGGGATGAAAAGAGGGGTGTAGAACTGAGTAGCTGCTTCAGCCTTTTCTGTAGCTTCTCCACTGTGATCCTTTGCGGTATACTCAGACCTCTTTATCTGAGAAATGTGGTGGCTTAGATTGAATGGAACTAGTCCAAACCTTCCCTAGTTTTGCCTAATTGAGCCCAGCTTCCTTGGCCAAGTGTCAGTGACATCATCCTGACGAGAGAGAGTGTTTCAGCACATGGCCAGTAGCTGCCTTGGCCACTGGAGACTTGTAAGGGTGCCGCAGGTCAGGCAGGTAGTGATATGTCAGTAGGTGGCACTATTTCCTCCCTCACCCCTGAATCAATACCCCGGTACAGCTTTAAGAGACTGCTGCTGGAGGTGCTCGCTTTCAGGTGAGAAGCAGAGCCAAGGTACTAAATACTTTTGATTACTAAAGGTCCCAGGGCACTTTGCCGCAATAATTATGCTGCCTCCAATGTCCTAGGCAAATCCAGCTTTCTATTCCGCTGACCTAAACTGCAGGGGAGTTTTCAACTGGAAAAGCGTTATTCAATTCTTTTCCAAAAGTGTTCCTGTGCACTGTTAAACAGCTGCCGTGTTTCATCCCAGCACTGGCTGCATTCAGAGGTGGATGAAATGGTTCTTGTGTATAGTTTGTGGAGCAGTGAGTAAGTCTGTAAAGTGCTGTCGCATCCTGTGGGATGAATGGAGCTAAAGAAATGTAAGGTGATTATCATCTTTCAGCCTGAATCTCTCTCCGGCATTTAGGCTTGCTGCTACACAGACACACACACACACACACCCCCCTCTCTCCTCCAATAACATTTCAATGAGAGAGACGAAAGACTTCAGTGTCCTCTGCCAGGAGATTTCTAGCCCATATAGTAAATATTGTTCCTGTTTCCCCTTTCGTAACACACCTTCCCAAATCTTCTCAGTTACTTACCTTCCTGAACATTTATTTATCTATTTTTTCCCTGTACTCTTTTCCTTCCATAGGGTCCTAAAGAAACCTTAAGAAAAAAGAGCCAATTGCTGTAGATTCATTATGCAATTTAATATCTACCTACCTGCATGTCCCTCTTTACCATCAAGTATCTGAGCATCTCCCAAACGTGGCAGAGAATTATTATCCCAACTTTAGAGTTGGGGACACGGAGAGATTGAATGATCCCCATTATGGAATGGACCCATATGGTCCCCATCATTACAGTAGCTGGGTACCTCACTGTCTTTAATGTGTGTACCCTCACAGCACCCCTGTAAGGCAGGGAAGTGCAATTATCCTCCATTGTACAGATGGGAAACTGAGGCATGGGAGAGGCTAAGTGACCTGCCCAAGGTCAGACAAGGAGACCATGGAAGAGCAGGGAATTGACCTTGGGTTGCTCAAGTCTCAGGCTAGTGCCACGGCTGCTGGACCATCCTTCCTGCTGAGATTAAAAAAAAAATTATACACTGTTCTTACCTGTGGAGACACATTAATGTTACTTGGCGTGCACGTTGCACTTTTTCTCTTCAAAGCACTGTAGAAACATTAACTAATGCTTCCAAGTAGATACCTTTTGCAGATGAGGTAGTTATTACTAATTAAATCTGAGGTTATTAAACATAGATAATTTACTTTTGTGCCATTTATGGTGGTGGTTTTTGTATTTCATTCATCTTCCCCAGTGGAACTGAACTAATCACGTTCACTAGTCATTTCACAGTTTGGGCCTCCTATACCAAGTCCCTAATCCAAAGCCTATCCGAGTCCATGGAAATCTCCCATTGATCTGAAATGGACTTCAAATCAGGTCCTTACTCTTGTTGTACTTGGGCTTACAACTTGGCAGAGGAATGTTTGCATTCAATAAAAATTGTGTGTGTGTGATGAGAGAGAGAAATATATACCCTTTCGGAAGATATTTGAGTCAGATATAAACTGTTTCTCACAGTGTATTAACCTGAAATTGAGATGAAGGAAAAACACCCATGTACATACCAGATCAGAACACGTGAAAAATCCATTAGGGTGAAACCATTTATAGTGTCTGAATTCTGGGTGTCATCAAACAAGTGAAATATCTGGTTTCCATTCACTGACCTTCTAAACTTTCTAATGTCCCCTAGGGAACTGGAGACCGAGTTGGTTTGCTTATTTATTTAATTAATTTTAACTGCATTACCTTCCTCCCCGCCCGCTTCCCAGCTCCCTTCCCCCTGCCCCAGAGTCTCTTTCCGCACTAGCCGTTAGGGCAGCTGGCACTGGGTCATCTGGGAGCAGTGCATGTGAGTCTATGCGCAGATTGATACGGCCATAGGTTTAACTGGAGCCGTAACTTCTGTTAAGCAATATAATAGCTGGTAATAGGTATTTTTTCAGGTTTGTTTTTATCTCCCTTTTAAAAGAATCAGTGTTAAAAGGACACTCTTTTAAGTGCTTTTTATGAAAACAGTCTTGTCTTTTATTGTTATCGTTACAACCTCCTGAAATCTTTCGCTTAAATTTCTTTCCCTAATGATAGCTATCTTCTTCATTTGGCAAATGTTCCTGTACTTCCACTCACAACTCCACCCTTTGAGAGGCACTGATGCATTAACCTCGCTTTCTTGTACATTTGTGGGAAGAGAACTTACATTTTTGCTCCTGAGCGTGCATAAGAACACATTACTTTGTTTTTGTGTGGGTCCTACAAAAATAGGGGCGAATTGGGTTTTCATTTAAAAAAGAAAGAAAAAGAAAACCCCCTTTCTAGTAGATGTTGTACTTTCTAACAAAGTTAGGTGTGTATATATTTTCCCAAAGCAACAGTGATTGAAAACATGAAGGGAAATTAAATGTGGTGCTTGAAGTACCTGGCAGCAGCCCATCTTACCCTTTGGTGTTATACTAGCAGTTTTGATGGTGATTCAAAGTACAAAAACCTCCCTTGCCTGCCCCCATTTATTCCTGTGATGAGTCTCTGAGCAAGCCCTAAAACCACCGCCCAAGCGCAGGGCCTGAGCCTGCAAGCGCTTAAGCAGGGAGTAACTTTCCTTACCTGGGGAGTCCCATTGACTTCTGTGGGACTAGTCACATGTGCCAGTGTTTTGCAGAGCTGGGAACTCGGTGAAGACTCCCTCTGTTGGCTCTTTTGGTTGCCGTCCCTGAGAAGAGTCAGAGCAAGTTTTCCTTCTACCCCTCAGAGCTGGTGTCATATTTTCTTCCCTTTAAACAGCTGCTTCCTCTTTTCTGATCCACCTCTGGTTAAAAATAAATAATAATAAAAAAAACAAACAGCCCAGCAGCTTCTGCAAATTCATTGCTTCAGACCAAGCATTAGAGGAGCCACTGAGCTGCTGCAGTGGTCCTTGGCTCTGTGGACGCTCCGCACTTCTAAAGATCAGGGCCCTTCATTCATTTTGAGTCTTGCAGTGAGAGTAACGTGGTCAGAAACTCCCAGGCCCAGGCAAATGAAATCTTAGGGGAAGGGAAAGGCAGCTCTTGGTTCCTGTTTCACAGCAACACTGATTTACAAAATGAGAACAGAACCCTTTATTAATAGTCTGTGGCATTATGCACTTCATGACCCTGTTTCTATTATTGAAGGGTCTGGAGGCACGTGGGATAACTCACCGGTTTGCTGATGATTACGTTGCCTTCCTATTCCTTCTCTAGATGCTTGCTTTGAATTCAAGTGCACGGCTTCAGGGAGGATTAGCCAGTCTGTCTGTCTAGTTAAGAGAAACTCTCACTTCCAAATCCCTAACTGTGATAATTCTAGGGGGCCAGTTTACTAGAAATCTGAGGATTGTTGCTCAGATGTGCTACTTGACAAGCTTTTACTAATAATCATGTTGCATTTGTATAGCACCTTTCATTCCGAAGCGTTGTATACATTTAGGGCCCAATCCTGCAAACACTTGCTACCAGTTATAATGTTTACTAGTGGCGTGCATCCATTGGTTTCATGGGAGTAAGTACTACACTCAGTAGCAAGTGTTTGCACAGTCAGACCTGAGGCCCACTTCAGTATCACTGGAGGACTGGGAGCTTTGAAATCGACTTCAATGGAAGCAGGACTGAATTGTCTTCAGCACGCAGCACTGTGGAAATTCAGCCACCTCTAGGGTGGAGGGCAACAACCAACCATTATACACCTGTGAGGGGAAGGTAAATATTTAGGAGATGGAGGTAACGGAGGCACAGTCTAGTCCCTTGTTCAAGGCCAGACAGCGTATCACTGGGAGAGCTGGGAACAGAACGCAGGAGTCCTGACCGTATTGTCTGCTCCCTCTCCCGATTAAAAAGGAGATGCCACAAATCTGGAGCTGAGATACACAGCAGCTTATTATTTATCTTGCCCTTAAGTGTGCAAAGTGCTTAGCATGCATCGGGTTGTGTGTCTGTTACCAGGGCTTCAGTGGTGCATAGAGACCATCCCATTGCCCAGAGAGAGCAGCATTTATGCCTCTGAAATTGCTTGTTCTTGCCTATTGGGCAAGACAGAAGGGGGAGGATAGGAGGAGAAGATTCACTTTGAAAGTGTCTTCCAACGCTTAGTAAAGAGCCTTCATCACGGAGATCGTTACAGACATAGGAAACTCTTCTCTGTCCACTGAAACACAGCTACTTCTGGGGTGGAACACGTGAGCTGCCCAGCAGTACACTGGGCCGTAGTACTGTACCACAGGAGACAGAGGAGAAATGCAGTGTAGGGGGCTGGAATAAGCAAGACCAGCGAAAGTGCAGCTTTGACCATGTAAGTTTGGCCACACCAGGAGTGCTTTGCCAGCATAGTATTCCAGTACAGCTACATGCAAAGCACTCCTGCTGTAGAGCCGGTGCAAATTTTTATCCCCACTCTACAGGTAAGGACACAGAGGCACGGAGAGATTAGAGATTTGAGGCTGGGACTGTGCTACCTTTTGTGTTTGTATAGACCCCAGCACATCCGGAGTATCCACTCATGTACTCATGTACAGTTTCAATTGCTAATCACTCTCTCCCCCACTTGGACAAACGGGCCTTGCTGAGGTTTGTAAACCCATCTCTAGAGTCTGCTGCCGGGATGGGTGTGAGGAAAGATGTGGCTGTGTCTACATTAAAGAATTTTAGCAGCAGATTCCCACTGGTGCTGCTGTCAGTTCAGCTCTTCCAGGGGGTACCCCGGGGGCTGGAGCCTCTTGTTGGGGTGAATCATGGGAACTCAGTTGACTGCAGTGGAGCTAGGTCAGTTTACAGCTGTGGAGGATCTCAACCCTAGTGCAGACGAGGCTCTGGCACATTGTGTTGAAAAACTGGAAGCTACCAGAGCTGCATCCCCACTAAAACTCTTACTGATGCATCTGAGCCGGTGGCAACCAGTGGGAAATTTTTTGTCAAAATTCCCAAAGCAGATGTGTCTTCACTTACCTATTGAAATGCCTCTCTCTCTTCTAGATAAACTGTCACATCCCCCGTCCAGCTGCCCTTTCCTGGCTCTGACTCCCCTGCCTTTTGTGCATGCTAAATATTTCCTTGATCAGATAGCATTATTTCTTCCCAGCACATCTTAATAAAGAGAGAGAGAGATTAAAAAAACAGAGAGACATTAATGTAGTCAGCAGAACTGGAATGTCAGCAGGCGCTGAAATAAGCAAGCGGGTTGGCAATGAAATACGCTAACTCTCCTATCTTCCACCGGGGCGTCTCTTGGCTTAATTAAAAGATCTTGGAGTTATCAGGCGCATGAGGGAAATCAATTTTTTTTTTAATAACTGCACAGACTGGGGCGGGAGCTTGCCTTGCTGTGAGCTGGGCTGTATCGTCCATTGGGAGAACTTCTATTATACAGGCCCTGTTCATTCCTTTTATTTCTTCCAGGCTTCCAAACCTAAGGTCAGCATCCCGCTCTCCGCCATCATTGAGGTCCGGACGACCATGCCTTTGGAGATGCCGGACAAAGACAACACCTTTGTGCTGAAGGTAAGGTTGCTTGGCTACCCTGGATGCCTTGAGACTGTACTGAACCCACCAAAGCTCTGGGCTTCTCTTCCCCACTCCTCAGCAGCCAGTGACTGCACAGATCTGTTGCCTGTGCCCCTCCCGTCACATGGTGAGGTGACTGAGGGAGGAAGGGCACTTGGCGTCCACGGCGTGTATCCTCTTCCCTGCCGAAGGCTGGCACCAATCAGCTGTGCACCACGTCACTGCCAGCTGTTTGCCTGAAGATCCTCTAGTGCTTTAATCTACCCCTGAACGTAGCGTACACGTATAATATTAACATTCAACTGCCCTGTTGCGTTTGTCTTGCCGTTCCTCCTCCATGGCCATCTTTATGGAGTGTGGAAGGGGCAGATGAACTGATAACAGTGCTGGACTATGGAGACTCTTAAGGTATGTCTACACAGCACACTAACCCCTTGCCTGTGGGGCTTGGGTCCACACCTGCGTGTTCACGCTTCATTGTAAACCTCGGTTTACATTGGCCGGACCTGGGTCATCCAGCCATGCTAACGCTTCCATGCTACACCATGCAGACCTTCTGACTTGGGTCTGCGGCTTGAGCTGTGTCCACACTGCAAAATGGCAGGGCTTGGACCAGAGTCACAGCAGGACTCTAGCTCTGACCCCCTCCCTGCCCTCCCTACCCCTCCCCACTACCAGGATCAGAGGACCTGGGCGCTGAGTGCTTGCTGACCTGAGTCAGACTGATTTGTGTGTAGACAGAAGCAGGCCTTGGGCTCACACCTGAGTCAGAATCCAGGCTTAGTGTGCAGTGTAGACATATCCTTAAACACAGTGGCCCCAAGCAGTCACTAGTGATGTCTGTCCCTGAGGCAAATCCTGCCTCCGCTGTGCCAACCCAGGGCTTGGTAGCTTTCTCCAGCACTTCGTGGGAGCTAACTGGTGGCATTACTTAGCGAGTGCAGTGAGGTCATGAGGCTTGGTTCACGGGTGTTTTTCAATGGAGGGTACTCCAGAGAGACAAGGTGATGATGGTGCTGAATCTCTGTCCCGAGGGCCCAGGCTCCGAATCAGGGCCAAATTCCATCTGTTTGGCCGGGGGAGGTCTGGTGCGCTGCCAGACTCTGTAGAGCTGTCCTAAAATGACTATAACAATGGCATGTATGCATGATCCTCTCTCTGGCTTCTAGAGCAAATCTGCTCAGTTTACAAGGAAACTGATGCGTTTTCCCGATGCACATCTCCTCCCCCTGGGATCTACCAGTTCAGCTGGGCTCTTTCTGCCTTATCTGAAAGTTCCCAGCCTCCCAGGCACGGCAACAATAGCTGTTTCTAGCAACCAAGATTCTGTGGCTGGAATCTGGGTAACAATTCTGTTGCTAATGCATGGGGGAGGGATAGCTCAGTGGTTTGAGCATTGGTCTGCTAAACCCAGGGGTGTGAGTTCAATCTTTGAGGGGGCCATTTTGGGAACGGGGGTAAAAATCAGTCTGGGGATTGGTCCTGCTTTGAGCAGGGGGTTGGACTAGATACCTCCTGAGGTCCCTTCCAACCCTGATATTCTATGAATCGGAATAGAATCCTGCTTACTCTGAGCTGTGAGGATTTTGCAGAGCTAAGAAAATTAATATTTTACAGTGAAGCCTGAAGATTGGAGACTAAATATGCAACCGATCTGTCTTGGTGCCATTTTTGCACAATTACTTTTCTGTGTTGGACTACACCTTACAATTCCCCAACAATTAACTAAGTGCTCCCCTTGTATCGGCTCCTATACTTCTCTCCCCGTGCTAGCTGATAGGTGCACTTGGGTGATCATGTAGGGTTTTCCATTCTTTTAGCTTCCTATAGGCGAACAGCAATTCCTTGCTCCCTGTCTTAATCAGCAGTAAAACTCTGCAGATGGAGACTTGGCAGCCCTGAATTTTACTCCTGGCTCTGGCACTGTGACCTTGGGCAAGTTAATTCTCCTCTGATTTGTTTCCCCTTCCACCTTTTGTCTGCCTTGTCTGTAATCTCTTCAGGGGAACTGTCTCTCCCCATGTGTTTGGATGGTGCCTGGAACAATGGGGCCTCTAGACAAATAGAACACAAAGACTATCTGCTTTGTTCTCTCCCTCTTAGGGGCTGCATTTGGTCTTTGGTTGCCTTCTGGGCACCTCTCCATATAGAGAGATTACAGAAGAGGCTCTCCCCTTTTTAAAAAAGGATTTGTTAGGTAGACAGCCCTGTTTGGCTGGCAAAGGGTGGATTCGTCCACACTCAGAGACAGTCATGCTTCCTCTGTTAGGGAGCTGCGCCCTGGTATGTAAATGCGGCTGTTCTAGGCCACTAGAGTGTAGTGATGGTTTTATCAATAAGGGGCTGGCAGATGCTGTTTGATCTGTGGGAGCCTCCCTGGCATTGGAAGCTGTACAGCCCCTAGGGATGAGGAATCGCACATAGCAGACGGGAGAGCAGATAGTAAAAGTCTGTCGCTCGCTCGCTTGCTCTAGAGACTCCAGAGAAGCGTTTCCCATAAAATACAATTAATTAGCTTGCTATCCTGTAGAGCGTGCTGGTGGCAGCTGCTGCTAACAAACTCCCCCTACAAATGGGGATTTCATCCCACTGGGTCTAAGCAGAAGGGGTGGAAAATGTCTGCTGAGCTAGGAGGCGGCTCCCGCAGTTGGAGCTGAGCTCTGCCTTTTTGCTGCTGAGTTTCATTCCCCGCCATCCAGGTTCCCCCCTCCCTCTCCTGCCCCCAAACCCCAGAGCTCCTAGAATCTGGTTCAGTGCATGAACTCGCTCGTCCTGAGCTGCCGCGCGAAAGCACGCACTGAATGCTGAGTTAAAATTACATATTTTTTTTTCAAAAGAGAGTGCTTCGCTCTGACTAATGCGGCTGCCACTTCACATCAGCTGCTCTCTATGGGATGTTTGTGTTAATGGACTATCGCTCCCCATTGAGCCTGATCAGAAACGCTTACGGCTACAGCCAGGAGGTTAGCATGCATACGTGAGTGAAAATCGCCTTAGGTTTTCAGTGCACCAGCATCCGTTCCAGGGCTGGGCAAGCACTACGTGTTTGTGAGCATCCAGAGATCCAGCTGCCTGTCTGAACTCTCCAAACGACACATGTCCCCAGAATTGGGAGAGGACGGTTACAAGATCAGGCGCTCTCAGGATATCTTGGTCCCTTTGTTTTTGGTCCCAGTTCAAACCCACAAGCTGGTGCAGCTTTGGTCTTGTCGTGGGTTGAGGCTGGAGACAGTGTTCTGCTCCCTTCTCTGCCCTGGGTGTATGGTAGAACCTGAGACGAGTTGTTTCCTTTCCTTGTGCCTTTGTCGTTTAAAAGGAGGACACTGATGCTCCCTCTCCTGGCAAAGCAATTGGGGATCAGGGGCATGAGAAGCTAGAGCAATGCAATGTCTTATTACTGTTGGCACTGACTGAGCCAGAACCCAACCTAAGCTCCCAGTGGGATGCCAGGAGGCACTGTGCTGCCACAAGCACTGAGGGTGACGCAGTAGGGGGTGCTCATCTCTGAATCAACGTCCACCCTAACCCGTATTTCCTGGCTGCTGTCTTAAATTCATTTCCATCAGAGCTACAGAAATGAGAAACTGGGGTATTAGGAGAGAGTCCAAGCACATGAGCAAAGCGGGCCCCAATCCTGGCTCCTTGTCTGGAATCAGGACCAGCTTGGTGACCTCTTGGCTGTGGCATTTCATTTATTAGGGAAGTGCCAGTTGCAGCTCCATAGTTTGAAGACTGAGTTGAGTTTTGCACTTAATGTAGAATACTGATGAATATATTGGCATGCCGCTGACCACTAAATGACTCCCTGGAAAGTCCAAGAGCCAGAACCTTCTCCCACTTTACATTCTGCTGTCTTCCCACAAGCCTCTTAGCAAGTGTGGGGAAAGCATGTGGGGAATTCAGCTGGACCCAGATGATGCACATGTGCAAAGATGTCTTTTGGGAAGAGGTGCACAGGTGCCGAACTAGGGGTGCCGGCTTGAAGTGATTTCCATTATATACACTTAATGTAGAATACTGATGAAAATACTGTTTGCATGCAGAATTTTACTCTAGATCTTGCCTTCCTTGCAGCAAATCATACTGGGCTAATGTGATATTTGAACAGCCTTGCTGGAGAAAGGAACATTCACTTATGGTCCAGTGCCGGCCTCCTCTGACTTCCACTAGCCCTTGTGCTTGCATCTGAGTTTATTAGACACCTGATGTGCTCATCACTTCCATTACGAAAGCCAAGAACACCCCGTCCCCATCCCATTGCTGCTTAAATCACTTCTCTTCTGCATTGTTTGCCTAAAGTATATTTTCAAAGGAAGAGTTCAGAGGCCAGTTTGCCTGTGTGGATGAGCCTGTTTAAAGCTCTCACAATCATAAACGTCAAGGGGAAAACTGCCTGTAGTAGGATCTCGCTTTGTCTTTACGATAGTTTGATTAAAAGCCTGGCACTTCACTTCCCGCTGCCTACCAGGCCTTTAGGAAAGCGCTTTGAATTGACTAGATGCCCCGTGGCACACAGAGGTTGCCATGGAAATGGTTCTTTCCCTTGGATGGCGGTTCCTCGACTAGTCGAACTTATGCAAACTTCACCCGCACTCCTTTTCAATGAGGACAAAGGGACTTTGTGAGGCACAAAACTTCGTATTTGGTGTTCTGCTACGGGAGGAGAGAGGGGGTGTTCCTCACACTTTCTCTTTCCAGAGTGAGCAAGGCAGGTGAGGGTGAGGTGGGATAGTAGCTGGATTAATGTGCCTTCTTTCCTCTCCTACATTTTCCCAATAATTCCCTAACAATAATGGCTCTCCCCTTTGCTTCAGTCCCAGTTTCCCCTAGGGGTTTATTTGGTCTGTTAGTTTCAAAGCCCATAACTGCTTGTTGAGATCCTGCTCTCTGTCTCCTCAGGGAAGGGAAGTGTTTAAAAGGTCTGCTGACTTTTCAGGAATTGGCGTGGCACTGACCACTACATAACTGCCTAGAAAGTCCCAGAGCCAGAACCTTCTCCCCCTTTACACACTGCTATCTTCCCACAAACCTCTTCTGCCTAAAGAATTAGCGAGTGTGGGGAAAGCGTGTGGTGAATTCAGCGGGACCCAGATGATGCACTGCAAAGATGTCTTTTGGGAAGAGGTGCATAGATCCCAGAACTATGGGTGCCGGGGGTGCTGCCGCACCCCCTCACTTGAAGGGGTTTCCATTATGTGCAGGGTTTACAGTTTGGTTCAATGGCTCTCAGCACCCCCACTCTACAAATTGTTCCAGCCCCCCTGAAGAAGTGTGGAAGTGGCTGATGTAGGGGCTGGACGCCCAGCAAGGATAAGGGACCTATTACCTCTGCTGGCTATTGGAGCTCTCCTCAGGTGGAGGAGGTCTGTAGTTTTTGAGTCAAAGCAGCAGGCTTCCGCTCTCAGCTGCCCACGTGCGTTTGATGTATGGAGGAATTGTGTCGGCTGTATGCAGCGGTGGGTTTATGATGGAGGGAAGAGGAAATGCACATATTTGTGAATGGAAAACCTTCCTCTCTACTTCAGAGGACCTCCCTTGTAAATTGGCCCTGCACTTTGTCTCTCCTTTCAGCCAAAATGTATTTATACACCTTTTAACTGAGTGCTCCCTTTTGTATGCTTACATTTCCTTTCACTGTGAAGAAAAATAGTGCCTTGCAAGATATCTAAACACTGTGTTTTGTTTCCTTTCCTTTCCTTTTGTTCAAACTATTTAAGAATCCCCAAATCTTCCAGGCATATTTTGTGTTATTTCTTATAAAGTGTAGGTGTCAGTTTCACCTACGGTGAGGTAAATCACAGGAGTGGAGTAATCACCTGCTCACCCTGGGCATATCTGCTGGGGGAGGCATTGCTAAGTCACAGCGCTTGCTTGTCTGGTTCTTGGCAGGAGGACAGATTCATGCTCCCCGCTGCTGTCCGGCTTTGATTGGGGATCCTGAACAGAGCTTTGGCAGCTCCTTTTGCCCCATTCCACCCCACCAAGTGTCGTGTTATATGATCTGCTAACTGGACGAAGGCAGGCCTGGCTAAGTCAGGGCATCACATAGCTGGCCAGGATGACCTTCTATCAAATGAGCCTAATCACATAGAGCTGAATCATTGCACCCAAAATAAACAAAATAAAGCCCTTTGACACCTAAACCCTTGACCCTTCTGTGGGCTGGGCGCTCTCAGCTCTCACTTTTGTTTATTTTGGGTGCAATGATTCAGCTCTATGTGATTAGGCTCATTTGATAGAAGGTCATCCTGGCCAGCTATGTGATGCCCTGACTGAGCCAGGTCTGCCTTCGTCCAGTTAGCAGATCATATAACATGCTTGGTGGGGTAGAATGGGGCAAAGTCTGCCAGAGATGCAGGAGTTTCGACTTGGTGACTTATGATGCCCCTTCCAGCCCTAGCTTCTGCAGCTGTGTCACATCTTTGGGTTGTTGGTATTTTTACTTAAAGCCCCAGCTCCTGGAGTCATGTGATTATACGAGACTGTCAGCTTGCTATTTTTTCACATATGTTTTTAGCCCACATGGTTGCAGACAAAAACTTGGGAACAAGAGCAAATAACAAGACATTAAAATATATTACATTTTTTTAAAAATCTCATTATTTTTAAGATAATCTTGCATTTTTTTCTTGGGAGGATGGAGAGCTGACTTGTGATTTTCAAACACTTGGGGTTGGCCATACGGCCTCTGGCTGTGGTATCCGATGTGGTGAACCAAACAGAGTTGGGCCTGGTTAGTATGTGAAAGGGAGACCTTCAAAGAAAGCCTGGAAGTGAGGCTGGTTGATCAGTAAGTCGGCTCTTTCCTCTGAGTCAGTGTTGAGCTAATGTTCCAGCATGGAGTTAGGGGGGGGTATTGTGGGGTTGGGCTTAGGCTGTCTTTTTCAGAAGCGCCTTTACACTGAAGTCATGTCCATTAAAAATCCCATGGCACCTTTCACAGAAATAGGGATGTTAGTCCCAGAGTTCTGTCTAATTCCAATTTAGGTAGTTACAGTCAAACGCCTGAAAATTTCCCCTTCCATCCCACATCATAATTTCTATTGGACAGAATATGCTCCTTCACTTCCCATTTTGAACTGATGTGCTGTGAGGTATTTAACAGCTGCCCATGCGCCAGAGAGGTAGCTGCATTACAGGGGTGGGTGAAGGCGTGATACGAGCATTTACTTAACTCCACGGTCCAGTCTGATCGCGCTATGCAGTTTATTTTTCCTCTCCTTTCACATCTCTGGGGTGGGTGACAAAGTGAGGAAGAGTCTATTTCAAACAGGTAAAGGAATTGTAAATTGACCGCGTCTTTTCCCCCCCCCACACTTTTCTCCCCATCTAGGTGGAGAATGGCGCTGAGTATATCCTGGAAACCATTGACTCCCTCCAGAAACACTCCTGGGTGGCGGATATCCAGGACTGCATAGACCCTGGGTAAGGCTCACTTGAGGAAGCTGCCCTCCCTGTTTCAAAAAGCACCTCTCCATCTCAGAAGAGGAAGGATTATCCAGTGGTTAGAGCACGGCCTGGGCCCGAGAGATCTGGAGTCAGTCCCTGCTCTGCCACAAATATTCTGTGTGACCCCAAGGAAAGTCCTTTAGTCTCTTGGTACCTCAGTTCCCCATTTGTAACGTGGGGATAACAACACTGCTTCACCTCACAGGCGTGTTGTGAGGATAAATCCATTACAAAGAATGGTGAGGTGCTCAGATAGAGAGAGAGAAAAATGAAAAAAGTCAACGATTTTTTTTCACCCCAAAATGCTTTTTTTTTTTTTTTTTAAAGCCCATTTTTTTCAACAACAAAATTTATTCATAAAAGGTTGGCTAGCTTTAGTCATTGAGTGACCCACCAATCTACTGCCCTGGCAGACTGGGAACAGCTTTCAGATACAGCTGACTGGAAGAGAAACACTGGTACTAACCAGCAGTCATCTCTGTGATGAAACAAGGCCCCTCACGCTCCCAGTGCTTGCGTGACCCATTGCTGAGTGTGTGTTGGGGGTCCCAATCTATGCCTGAGCCGCAGGGGATCTGAGCCTGTTACAGCCAGCAGCTATAGAGGCGTGTCTCTCTAGCTAAACGAGCTCATGTTTGTAGCTCTGGAGTTCCTAGTTTAAATCCCCAGTGTGTCAGCTAATATAGTGGACATCCTATAAGTGGGGACTTATTTGTGACTGGAATCCCAGATGTCTTGCACACACTAACCGGTGGGTTAGAGTCTGGTTCTGCCTGCAGTTGCAATTGGATACAGCGTTTGTTTTCACATCCTCTCCTACGCTGTTGTGGAGTGCTATGGTTTAGACAGCTGCTGCGGGTTTCGCTGACAGGCAGTGATTCCTGTGTGTGCAGCCTACTACCAGCTTGGTATGGTAGCTGTTAGGTTGCAAGATGCTGTTGAAGATGGACTTAGTCTCACTGAGAGT
The DNA here is from genome assembly GCF_013100865.1 of Trachemys scripta elegans. Taxonomy (NCBI): domain Eukaryota; kingdom Metazoa; phylum Chordata; order Testudines; family Emydidae; genus Trachemys; species Trachemys scripta. Next base: position 18,830,505 of record NC_048315.1, read on the forward strand.
TTGGGGGGGGAGGGGAGGGTGTTTGACTCCTCAAAACATCATGGAAAAGGTTAAAATACCTTAAAAAAACATCTCACAGTAGCAAATAGACTTATTTGCTTTGGCTTTAACTGCCTTTCTGCAGCATAAGGCTCCATCCTAATTCCAAACATGTCTGAAATACTAAGCTGTTCACGGGGGAGGGGGAATCCCCTGGTGGCTCAGATGTGAAGGGAGGAACTGGGAAAGGGGGGTCTGTTGGTTTTTATTGAATCCCTGTCTTGGGAGCACATTATACATGTTCTGCTCCGCTAGAGAGAGCAACCGGGAGCCCTCAGCTGAGAGCGCCCAGCCCACAGAAGGGTCAAGGGTTTAGGTGTCAAAGGGCTTTCTGGAGTCTAGAGGACCACGTTAATGCACTTTGGTCACTGCCCTGCAGCTTGTAAAGAGTGTTATCCAGGGGCTAAGGCAGTGGATGGGAGCCAGGACTCCTGGCTCTGCCACTGCCGTGCTCTGTGACTCTGACATCTCTGCGCAGCTCTCTCCCCATTTGCAATATGGGGGGCAAATACTTTGCCTCCCTCACAGGAGTAAGGGCCCCGATCCAGCAAATGGGCATGCATGTGCTTAACTTCCAGCACGTGAGCAGCCCTGCAGCCATGCCAGGGACCCTGCATGGGCTCGAAGCTAAGCGTGGGCATAAGTATTTGCAGCATCAGGGCCTGGGTTTGTAGAGCGCTCTGGGATGTTTAACACACGGGCACGCCCGGTGAGCACCACGAGTGAATTCTCATTCATCTTGTGTGTGCTGTGCTTGATCCTTTTGCCAAGGGTTTGAATCGGAAACCTCGTCAATGCCCTGTCAACACATTTTCTGCAGAGGTTTTTTTTTTTTTTTTTTTAAGGGTTGCAGTTGAGTGACTCCGATTGCTGATTCATTCACTGATTACTAAATAATTCAGCAGCTCCCTCCCAAACAATTACCGCTAACACAAACCGCTTCCTGAGCTGCCTACTAGCACGCGTCCTCCTGGTTCAGCTAGAGGCTGTTGCTCGGAGAGTAACGGAGACTGGAGGGCGCATCTCACCGCAATGGGGCAATCGGGAGCGTCCGGGCTAAAAATAGGATTTCAAGAGAGCGTGGCTTTTTGCATGACAATGGCATCAGGCTAAAGGGGCGGGCACAGCTGTGACTGACAGGGGCAATCAGCCAATGGTCAGGGATGTGCACACGCATTGTTCCCATAGGGGGTCATTTGGTCAGACGTTCCCGCTGTTGGACTGGCTGTTGCCGTCACCCCAAGAGACCTTGTCTCCAGGTCCACCAGGCCTATCTTGCTCCCACTCCACCCCCCCCATGTTAAACATCGGCTCCTCCATCTCCAGATGGGTGTCCTCCACCTCTGGGGTTGGCCTGCCTTCATCTCTCCCACCTGCTCTGCTTTCCCTACCTGCCCCCATCTGTTCAGTCCCAGATGCTCTCTTTGAACTCCGCTTCCAATCCAAATGGCCTCCAAATCACTGCCATTACTGGCCAGCATGGGAGCTTGGCCTGCATCCCAGGGACTGGCAAGCCAGGCACAGCAGCCGTCTGGCTGAGCTGGGGCCCGTTGTTTCATGGCACAGATCCAGAGCACCCAACTGAGTGCACGGAGCTAGAATTTACCCAGAATTATAACATCAGTCAAATGAACCATGGTTCCTACGTGAGAGTGGAAATTCTTCCCCGCCCACCCCGTCCCCGGTGAGGCGTGTGTCTGCAGAGAGTGACAGCCTGCATGTGACCATCTGCTCTGCTTTTTCCTCACAGGGACAGCGGAGATGATATTGAACTTTCCTCCTGTGCGCAGGGAGCCTGCTTGCCAGGCAGGGTACCCTCCTGCAGCTGTGAATTTCTGGCCGATGGTAAGGACACCCGGAGAAAATCACCAGAAATGTTGGATTCAGATGTTGGTCATCTTGTGGTGTTGGGTTGGGTTTCAAGGCAATAACGCAGCTGACCGCAAAAGAAAAGGGATACTGGGGGTTGCAGAGGGCAGCCCAGGGCTAGGTCAAGGCAGCAGGTCCAAACCCCCCTTGCCAGTGATGAGTGGCCTATACTGCAGTCTAACCCAGGGAGCGGGGGCTAGTTGGTGACTGGTAGTGTCCTAGTGCTGAGGCAAGGTGGGGATAGTGGGTGGGGGTTCCCCAGGGAGGGGAGACCCAGATCTGTGGGGTACTGCCAGGGGGCAGCATCCCAGTAATAGGGGCACTGGGTCCTGGGAGGGACACGGGTGCCAGTAGAGGACAAGGTGGATCACCGGCCTGCAGAGGGTGCTCGAGAGGCTGGTAGAGCTAATTCCCTGGACAACCAGCAGGAGGCGCCGCAGGGATGAGATCGGATGTCTACACAGCCGCACAGTGAATGGCCTGTCTGAGACTGAACAACCCTCTCTGACTTCTAGAGGTTGTCCTTTCGGGGCAGGGTTGTAGCATGTTGGCAGGGTGATGTAGGAAAGGGTTAAAGTGGCTCTGCTTGGCTGGACCCATTCTCTGGGTAAATGGAAGACTGCAGTCTCTAGGATGACCAGTCTGGCACGAACTAACCCTAAAACTAAACCAGCCAACTGTCTACCTTTCTCTCTCTAGTAGGAGCAGACCACATAGAGGACAATATACCAAGTCCGTTATTACTGAATGTGGTGCTGACAACATGGGGATTTTCTATAATATTTTATGAAGCCTCTGTTTGCCTCAGTTTCCCTTATATTTTGCATGGCTACCCAGTGGAGGGGGGTGGGAGGACTAAGTTGTCTCTGGGGGCAGGCTAAGAGACCTAGGGGTGTGTGTGTTTTTTACCTAGCTGCCTGAGCCTGAATGTGTCTCTAAAAAGGACTGGTCAAGGCTGATACTGTACCAATAGAAAATTCAAACCTGTATCAACGGAAAACCCAGTCAATCAGACCTTGACCCCGGTAAGCAGGGAGATGGAGTTCCCCACCTCTCAGAGGGACGCTGAACAAAGACCCCGGCCTGAGAACAAAGGGCTGGAAGGTGTGAGGTGGGGGGATAAAGTGTTGGCTTCTGGAGGAAGCTGGGAGCTCACTCACCTGGGAACAGGCTAAGGAAGGCAGACAGAGAGAGACAGAGCCGGAAAATGGAGTTTCACTTCAGCTTGGCTGGGGCTCTGGGCTAGCCAGACCAGGCTATGCTTTAACCCTCATTCCTCTACGCTACCCTAGGGACTTCCTCCGTTGTGGGTGACTAATAAACCTGCCTGTTTTGACAACACCGCCTGAGTGTCCCTGTCAATACGTGGTGAGGTGCATTAATCCCTGGTGGGTGGATAAGTCTCTACCAGGTGTCGATCTCAGTTGGACTCGCTGAGCAGAGCTCGCGGTGTGAAGCAGGAGTGTTGGCGCCCCTGAGGCTCAGTCTCGGGAGGTTGCATGGCCTGCCCTGAAGGAGGAGCGAGACCCCTTGGGGGTCTGGCCCACTGTGTAGAACTAATGAATGAAATTGTTTTTAATTGTTCACTTTATTAATGTAACACCATAAATAAAGTTTTATGAATGAAACAATATTCATTCATAAAACCGGTTACCCCAATAACTGGCTAATTAACAGTTAAGATGCTTGTTAAGAGCCATGGTTGTTCAGTCAGCTGCCTTTGTAAGTTTCACTATCAATCCAATTCCTGCTTAAATCACTGTTGCACTGTTTCAGTATTGTAACTTCTGTTCACCATTTATTACACTTGCCTACAGTGTAACTTCTGTTCACTGTTTGCCATCCATTATACTTGTCTATATTGTGACTTCTGTTCACTGTTTGCCATATTGTAATTCAAACCCCATTTTAAAACGCTTACTCCATTTCGTAAGGGCTTGCTGCAACCTTCATTTTTGCAAACCCTGCTGTAATCTTATTAGTTTAGTTTAGATGTGTGAATGAGGTATGTATGGATGATGGAATCAACCTCCAGCCCCAGCCTGTCCTGATTAAATAGAGTTCAAACACCAACGGCTGAAGATGCAGACAAGAGCCCTAACAAAGTAGGGTGGATTCTCCTTAAAAAGAAAAGGTGCAATAGAAGGAAGATCAAAGCCCGGTCCGAGTCTGAAAGTCATGTCTGCAATTGACGGGTGATCAATCACCAAACCTGAAGGCAGCATGACACAGCAAGACCTATAGACTCTGGATTCAAACTAAAGCCTACAAAAAGGATGGGTGAGATGGAAAACTTTGGAGGAGGGTAATATTCTGCTGCCAACATGGAAGGGCATCGGTGCATGCCCAACAGAGACCCAGCTCGTCCTTGTGCTCGGCTTTCCTGGCCAGATAGCCGCCACAAGCTACGAACCCAAGCTGCAAACTCAAGCAGGACTGGTAACTATGCAGCAGCTGCAGAACATCTGATGGATGTGTGTGTGTGTGAATGTGTGAGTGTGTGTGTGTGTGTGTGTGTATAGGTATTAGGTATAATGTGTGTGTATAAGGATTAAGATATTAGTTATTGGTCATAAATCAAATTATCATAATAAATGTGGCATCTTTATCTTGTCCCTTTAATAAGATCCTGCTAGTTTTTATTGGTATAACAACTGAAGGGGTCCTCCAAGAAACTGCTCCAAAGTTGAGGGCGTAGCACCGATCTGGTGGGTCCAAGACAGGTGCCTGTGGGTTGATTTGCAGAGAAACTCTGAGCTTTAAGCCATTAAAGCCTGCATTCCTTTCAGGTGTACAGAGGACTCCAGACAGATGTTCTGTGCTCGCCACCCACCCCACCACCCCAACCGCTGCCACTGTCATATCAGCCCCGCATGGCAGGGCCAGGGACTCCTCGGGGGAACACCTGGCCCACATACCACTGGAAAACTTCCTGCAGACCCTGGAGTCGCCAGCCACCAGCAGTCATTTAGCAGGTACCTGCAAGGCTCTGGCGGGGCGGGGGGAGGTAGCCACATTGGCCACCTTCCAGCTGATTTGCTGCGTGTGACACAATTAATAGAAGAAAAGGGAAAAATCCCGTTGCAATGCAACGTGGGTCTCTTGAGCAAGCCCTGAGCAGCACTGCTGCATTCTGATTAGAGCGAAGGGTGTGAGGGGGAAGGGTGGAGGTGGCGAATTAAAGAAAGGGGTGTTCATGGGGACAGGTGTGTACATGAGGTGCCCATACATAGGGTGGGTGTGCCTGGTGTGGACCCAGGAATAATGCTGGTGGGGAGGTGGTGATGGGGAGGTTGTGCAGGCCGGGAGGGATGAGTGCACTCAGTTCTAACCTTGCCCTGCTGCTCCCAGCCAGAAGAGCCCATTAGTTTATAGAAATCCTCTTTCTGCCCTGCCCGGCCACTCTTTCAGTGGAATTGAGTGGAGCACCCAGTAGCCAGCCTGCTCAGATGTTATCTTCCCAGCATGACGTCCTGGGCCTGCTGGAATAGCCAGAACGTCCTCTGCCAGAGCTCCGCAGTCTATTCACTGTTGCTGCCATCCCTTTCGAAAGACAAACATTTCCCTCTCTAAACGGCCTTTCTTTTGCCCCTTTCCAACTGTACAGGGGACGAAAGCGAGACAGAAGCGGAGATCAACCTCTCAGATTTCCCCTGGTTCCACGGGACGCTGTCACGGATCAAAGCCGCCCAGCTGGTGCTCTTCGGTGGGACCAGGAGTCACGGTCTGTTTGTCATTCGGCAGAGTGAAACTCGACCAGGCGAATATGTGCTGACTTTTAACTTCCAGGGGAAAGCAAAGGCAAGTGCCATTGTGATGCTGATTATTTCATTGGTTTTAGAACTGCACTAGCAGCACTCACCCACTGTTCTCTGATGCTATCCCTAGTTTGTCTTTCCACCTCTCAGCGTCACTCCGACATGTAGCGTGCAGGGAGCAGGACAGGGGGCTTGTCTGGCCTACCTGTCTGATTACAGTGGGGCTTGGAAGCAGGATGGCTCTGCTGACTTCTAAAAAGATGCTCGGAAGTGTCGTTATTGACTGGGCTTTTTTGGGATTGCCGAGATCCCCAAACACGAATAATCCTCTGACCCTTGAAAATGCCTTTCATCCCAGAATGATGCACAAGGATCCATTCTATCTGTGGCTGAAATGTGGCCACCTCTGCAGAGGACCCGTAGCACCTGTTTAAAACACACGGCCATGCTGTATAACAAATTAGGACAGGAAGGGAAGAGAAATGCTGTCTCCAAGTGGTTCTCTGTCTCTTTAGTTCTGTGCTGCATAAGGGGGAATGAAAAGAGCTAAAGTTTATGTGTGGCCTTTTATCCAGAGGTCCGGATGGTCAGGTGGTTACCAGAACTGGAAGCACTCCACAAACTACTACTACCTCATTCTCTTCATTGTTAGATCTTAAAGCACTTTACAGAGGACGTCCGTATCATTAGCCCCTTTTTACAGATGGGGAAACTGAGGCACAGGGAGGGACATGACTTGCCTGAGGTCCCCCAGCAGGCCAATGGCAGAGTTAGAAATAGAACCCAGGTGTCATGAGTCCCAGTCCAGTGCGCAGTCTACTGGGCTACAACACTACAGATCAGTTTTGACCCCAGCTTCTCTAGGCAAAGCTCCCATTGATTTCAGTGGAAGTGACACCCTTGTATGTGAAGGCAAGATGGAGACCTGTGTAATGAACAGGAATTAACTCACCATCACTGAAATGCAGCTATCTCTGGGGTGGAACGCTGACCCCTTTTAACAGGGCACAGAAATACTGAGTCAGTACGGAGGGTACGTTGAGTCGATATATGTGTGCTACCTTTGTTTGAGCTAGCGTGCTAAAAATAGCAACATAGCTGCAGGGTAGCAGGATAGGCTAATGGCCTGAGTACGGGCCTAGATCTCGGACGGGAGGGTACTCAGGGTGGCCAGCCCCTCCTGCCGCCTGCGCTGCCCCGGCTACCCTAATCAGAGCTAGTGTGCATATGTCTACCTCTAGCTGCAGTGAAGACCTCCCCAGAGTGATGTGAGGGACCTGGATCCAATTGAAAGTGAGGAAGGGATTGTCAGGTGGTTACCAGAATTGGAATGTAGCCAGGACACTGGGGCTACCAAACCCCTTGCGAAGGAAGCCTGTGGGGGCTCTAAAGGAAGCTGGATGTTAGCCACCTGGAGCAGCCCAGGGAGCCAGTGGGAAGCAAGGCTGCAGTGCTAGAGGAGAGTGAATGAGCCGCTCCGTGCGGGGAGAGGACTGAGAGCAGCCCTGGAGGATTAGAGTGTAGGAGGAAGCGAAAGCTTCCTGTTGGCTCATGATGCTGCCAGAGGGGGCCCTGCCAGACCAGCTCTAATGAATAGAGAGTAAAACGCCCAAGGGGACCCCAAACCACCCACTTTGCCAATAGCCCACGCAATTGCAGTTTAGTCTCTGGGCTCAGCTCCCAAGTGAGCATTAACCACCCCCCAAGAGAAATGCAGCCACTATCTAGGGCTTTGTTTGGCTGCTCCGAACATGAAGCTGGGAGTGGAAATGCTGAGCCACTGAGATCTTGCAGATTTGACAGCGCTCTGCTAAGGCAGGAAGGCTTTAAAAGAAACAATGCTGGCAGTGCCTTCTCCCAGTGCCAGCCTGCCAGGAACGGCACAATAGGAAGATCAGAGCAAGGCCTGCTTTTTGTTGTTGTTGTTGTTTAATATAAAGCCCGTTTGTTCTTGCTGGCTGTTTTTTTGTGTGCCTAACGCAGACCTTTTTTTATGCGGTGTATGACTGACATGCCCTGGATTAAGCACGGACTATGCGACTCTGTCAGCACCCATTGCGGTCTGTCCCTCTGTAACGTGGCTGGCCTAACTCCATGGTACCATGCAGCATAGCTGTGGGTCAGCAGCGAGATGATGCCGCTAGCCTGCAAGCCAGTGAAAGGCTGACACTGCTTAATTGTCCAGCGGGAGAAGAGATCCCAGCAGAACAACTTGGACCTCGTACTTAGCTCAGGGGACAACTCTGAAGATCTGCAGCCTATTCCCTACTCCGCCACTGACTCACTGAGTGACCATGGGCAGGTTACTCAAGCTCCATTCCCAGCTCCTCTGCAAAACTGGGCGGATACTTGGCTCCCTTTCCAAGGTGCTTTGAGATCACTGGATTAAAAGCCTCCCTTTTATTCTTCTGTTTCTGCTTGGTATCGATGGCCCTAAATGCTGGGACAGCCTGAGTGGCTCGGTAGCAATGACTCTCGCAAGTGTCCACGTTCTAGCGAAGGGGCATCAGTTCTCCCCTTGGTGATGTGCTAGTTAATCTCCCATGGAGACATCTATTAGTCCTTTGGTGCGGGCCGCACAGTTTCCTGGCCTGATGCGTGAAAGCGAAATGCCCTCGCCTGAATGGTGCTGTGGGTGACGTCTGAGGGGGTTCAGTGAAGTAGAAACCTGTCAGGTTTCAGTGGCAGAGTTGAGTGCAAATCCTCTCTTATTAGACATCGCAGGGGTGTGCTTGGTCCAGCAGCCACCCTGCTAAGCCCTGGGTCGGGGTGACGGGGAAAGAGAGACATTCCTGAAATGGGTTAGGGCTCAGGGAGCTCTGAGCGCTCGCAACTCTGCAGGGCCAAAGGAGATGTCCCCCTGGCAAGTGTTAGCCTTGGTAAGTCATGTCAGGCCTGGTTCTGAGCGATGCTGAGCGCTCTCTACTCCACCTGGTTTCAGGGAACATTGTGGGGGCTCAGCACCTCTCAGGCCCCAAGAGAGGAAGCTCTTGTTCCATACATATTTTTTGTTTTATTTTTAGAACATAATTGTTTGCTCCAAATCTGCACATGCCGTGTGTCCTGTTGCTGAATTCGGATTTGGGTGCAGGTTCCGTGCCTACCCTGATCTAAATCAACAGTCACCCAGCATGTCGACTTGCTAACTACCCCCTTTCCTCCGGCTTGGCTTTATTCACAAAGAAATCAAGTGCAGCATAACAAAGCTGAGCTCCAACCTTCTCTCCAGGCCTGACTCCTCTGGGGGCTCCTCCCTCAAGACTGCTCAGCTCACACCCGAGATTAAGGGCCTCTGTTTATCTTTGCATATTCCAAATTCATCCCCTGCCTGCCCCACCACTCCATTCCCAAAATACATTGATGCAACTTCTGAAGCTTGAAAAACAGGCCTGGTTTTAAAGATATTAACACAAGGGGAGAAGAATCCAGAGCCCCGTCAAATTCAAACCTTCAGTGCCAGCCTGATAAACAGTCACGGAATGGACTTCCGAGCCCGGGGAACAGATCTTTTAATAGGAGATTGCTGAACCAGCTTCCTGACTTACAGTACAACAGAGAGGCTGCTGGATACAGTTTGTCTGTGTGCCAAATCCTGCTTGCGTTACCGTGGTTAGTACGGTCATCTGTCCCATTGTTGCTAATGGGACTCCTCGTGCTGGGAAGGTGAGGGGGAAGGATGCAGCCGAGAACATAACTTTGGGAGTAGGATGCACCCTTGTCTGCCAGATAATCTGAGGATTTGCAGCTTATGTCTGACTTTTCCAGGCTGCTCCCACTGACACCAGAGAGAGTTTGTCATTGGCGTCAGAGGAAGCATTAGCTCGCGGGTGCGCCAGTGAGATCCAGGGATGGTGCATGTGTCTCTCCTAGCTCGGATAGAAGGGGATGTAAGGCAGCTTTCCAGACTACTAAGAAAGAGCCAGACATCCCCTTTCTAAGGTGTGCTCTGGTGTGTGGTTATGTTCTACCTAAAGGCTGCCGGCCTAGGGGACTGAGATGGCTCTACAGACTGTGGAGCTCTTAGCTTCTAGGTGACTGGTTCCAATGCAGCCATGCCTGTTCAGAAGTCGGGGTTGCAGGCTCAGGCTAGTTATGTGTGAACGAGCGTCTGCATCACAAAAAGCGCCCCTTGCAATTCGTGCTGGTGGGCCGACCGCAGAGCACTGAATGGGCCTACCACAGAACTGCTGCGTCACCCCTGAGCTGCCCTCCCAGGCTCTGGGTTGAGAGCCCAGCCAGGAAGCTCACATCACGACTGCTGAGGATGAACATTGGGCTTCGTTTCGCACGATTATTAATCTGGCATCTTTCACCAGAGCCAAGACACTTGGAAGGGAGAGGTGTGGGGGGTAGTCAGCAGTTCCTTCCATGGCTGCCCAGGCCAGGACTGAGGGGAGACCCTGTATGGTGACACTGGGCAGCACAGGCTGTGTTAGGTGGTCTGGCAGCTAGGTGAGCCAGAGAGAAGTATCCAGCAGCCCCAATAGAAAATCCTGTTCTTTATTGCAGCCAAGCCTTGTCACCTCTCCACCAGGGGGCACACTATGTAGGGTCCTTTTTAAATCTCCTGGGCTTATTCATAAACACAGTACACACCCCTGAGTTTGGTAGGAGCTATGCAGAGGAACCTCACACTTCACTGCGGGGACTTGCAACTCAGAAAGGCCATTTAAACGTGCAGTGTTTATAAGGAATACTGCCCCATAGGGGTGAAGTGGTAACATTTTAACAGGCCACTCCACTGCAGAAAGTGGTAACTAGGGCAAATGGCCCTTGATTTCCCAGCAAATGTCTTGCACTGCAGTTGCAATTCAGTTGCACTTTAACTTGCATGCAGCCGTGCTAGTGTCAATGAAAGGTCACAGAGCAGAAGCTCTCTGCTGTATGTTCTCTTTGTGCAGCCTCTATTCCAGATTTTTATTATTATTATTTTTTTTTTTGGTAAAGGTGCTTTGCTTTTTGTTTCCCACTCTGCTCAAAGAACACTTCGGTTTCATACTGCTGGTAACCCGACAGGCCGGCTTCCCTGACCAGATGCTTTCTGAATGGGTCATAGCAACTGTTGCTTGGCAGCCAATCAGTTTCATGCGACATGCTCTGAAACGTGAGATCTTCCTGTTTTGAGCCAAATCGCTAGCGAAGCGGAAAAAACAATTTTGTTTGTAGATAACCAGTCGCCTTTGGACTGGGGGGGCTGTAAATGTTCTACCCAGCACATGAAGGAACCGAGCCACGTGCATGATCTGTGGCAGAAATAACGCTTGGGTCAGTATCCACGGCTGTGGGGGACTTGCCCTTTGGCCGGCCTATCTGCTTCACTGCGCTCCTCTCTTGCAGCACCTGCGGCTGTCCCTGAACGAGAATGGCCAGTGCCACGTGCAGCACCTCTGGTTCCAGACCATCTTCGACATGTTGCGGCACTTCCACACCCACCCCATCCCCCTGGAGTCCGGCGGCTCAGCTGACATCACTCTCCGCAGCTACGTCGTGGCGCAGGGCCCCTTCTCTGGTAGGTCACCCAGCTAGCACGGCCTCCCTCGTGATCCTGCACAGGAGATGAGTGAGGAGAGCTGGAGATGGGCCTGAGTTCAGATCCGGATGCGATCTTAGGACTTGGGGTCAGGGCCGTCTCCAGGAGAAACGTGTTTGCACCAAGTTTCCTGCAACCATCCAAAAGCAAAAGACTCTCTCGTGTTTTCCCCTCCAATACCATTTCCCCAAAGCTGTGCTGCTTATTCCAAGGTGTTGCCCCTCTGTTGACCCTTGGGGAGTGGGGCTAGGAGCACTTCACTTAGCCCTGGAGTTCTTCTGACCAGCAGCCACCTCAGGAATGATGGTGTCTGGCTCCAGAAGGAACCGCATCCAAGATTCCCTGGCTAGAAGGACCAAGCCGGCTTTACAGGCTGGCGCCCTTTGATATGGGCTGGGGTGGAATTTCTGGTATCTCTCATCCAGGGATCTCCAAGCACGGTATGAAAGTGGGTCTGTGTCTATTATCCCATTTTACAGCGAGACAAACTGAGGGTCAGTGAGATTCTGACTTGCTCAGGGTCCTACAGCAAGGGATTAGAATAGAAACCAGCATCCTGGATGTGGATGTGCCCCTTCTAGTGGTGGCCAGGCCATATATAGAGGTTGAGCCTGCTACAGTCCTGGCTAGCAGAGCCAGCTGCTTTACTCAGGCAGTAATGGTGCGGGCTTTAGCATCCACAGGTCCTAGGTTCAGTCCCTACTGACAACCATGTACCTGGCCTTACAGATGCCCAGTGTTCTGCTCTAACCACTAGAGGTGCTGCCTCCATATGTAGCAAATCTAAAAGAGCTCTGTGTGTGTATCCATCCCCGTGTCTCTCCAGAGCGTTCTGGGGCCGGTGTGTGTATTTTCTGCTCCGGTGATAAGGGATGTGCTGAATGGCCTGTTGCACATGCTTGATGAGGCAGGGCGAGTGAAGTCACTCGAGATGCAGTTAGGTGGGCCCTTGTGGGAAGAATTTTATTACCTGTGTCGGGTGTCTGATCAGATCTTGAAGGGCTGAACCGGGCGAGAGCCCTGAGCACCTTGTGTCCTGAGGGGATGTGATCCTTTGGGGCTGCGCTGCTTCCAAACTGGTGTAGGGTGGATGCCTTTAAAACCCACGCCTCAAATGAGCAATCCCAGAGAGCCATGGGGGCCGTAATGAGACACAGAGGTCAGTGCTCCCCTACATAGCCTTCATATGGGGCTCAGTGTTGTCTCCCAGTTCCTTCCGTCTGCATAGGAAGTGGCAGGGGGCCCAGTCCCCCAAGGACCTCGGTATTCTCCAAGACCTGCCTGGTTTTCTGGGGTGCCACCAGATCTGTGCAGAATCCCCTTGCCTCTGGGCTGTCACCCACACCCCTCACGCCCCGCAATCCCTCCGGGGGGACATGCTGCCAGGAGTCCCCACATCAGCTGCTGTCCTCCCCACACCCTGCTACAGTAGTGAGGGGGGATCTGCTCAAGATGATGCAAACCTGATGGGCCTGATCTTGTTCCAGGTCCCCATCCGGGGTCCACTGGGGAGCGGGGGCGTTAGGCCGCGCGTCCCATCCAGACTCGCTGAGCACTTGTGCAGTTGGAGGTAGAAGGGGCAAAGTTACAGCGCTGGCACTTTCTGCCCTCGCCTCTTGGCCCCGTAGATTTTTGTGCTCCCCTTGGAGGCATTTTAGCTGCACCAGCTTCTCAATCCCCTGCTGTGTTAGCGACGCACAGGGCTTCCGAGGTGAGACCTACACAGCCCAGTGCTGTCCCAGCTGGGTATGGGGCAGGCCAGGGCATTGCCATGAGAGCGGAGGGACTATGCCACTGTGCTTGGGGAGAAGGAGCCACCCCTTTGCCCTCGGAGGCCTGCAAGGTAGGGCCCATAGCTGCACTCACCCGCGGCAGGCAACGAGGGTTGCGTGGCTTCACGCAGCCGACTCAGAGGGCGGCTGTCCCCAGATTGGCCAAGACCCAAATCAACTGAGAGCAGGTTCGTCGGTGTCCTGCCGGGGGTCAGTGTGAGAGGCTGGGAGGGACAGGATGGAGCTCCTGGCCTCCGAGCACTGGAGTCGGAACCACTGGGGGATCTGCAGCGAGGAGCTGGCGTGGGATTTGGGAGACCTAACGTCTTTCTCAGCTCTCCCGCTGACTTTATGTGGGGACTTGCCTGCAGTGTCGCGGGTGATCCTGCCTGCTCCCTCGCCTGGCCTGGGTGCTGTGAGGCCGAGCCAGAGTTTGCAAAGCGCTGCGAGATGGGCAGGGACAATGAGCTAGCGCCTTAGTTGATAAAGCAGCCCATGCCAGTACCACGCTGCCCTTCCTCCCATGCCCAGTGCAGCATGGCCACTCCCAGGGCCTGGCTCCATATTTCAACTGGTTGAGGGCATGGGAGACCACATCACCTAGTGTCTAGGAGTTGGAAGATCTGCAGCAGATCTGAAGTCCTGACGGTCACTGACTTGCTGGGTGGCCTTGGGCAAAACCCCCTCCACCTATCCCCTGGGTGCCTCAGTTTCCTCACCTGTAACTTGGGGCTAATGACAGTCACCTGTGTAAAGCACACGAGACCCTCTGATGACAGGTGCTGTGTGAGTGCAAAGCATATTGGCAGGGTTGTGCGGGGCAAGCGTCCCTGTGTGGTATGTGCCCTGGGGCTGGAGAACTCCTCTCTCCACAGCTGTCAGTCCAGCACTGAACGGCTTGTAAAACATTCGCCGTGCACGTGACTCTTCTGTGTTTCACCTTGCAGATGCCAGCCCTGCTCCAGCTGTTGCCTCCCAACAGCCCAGCTGCAGGAGCGACCTCCCGTCCCAACACTACTTCTCCAGCTTTGTGCCAGGCCCTTTCCAGCCCGCGTCGCCCGTGGAGGGGGCTGTCGCCTCTTCCTCCTCCACCGGCCACCCTCTGTACCACCGAATGGAGGGGACCCTCAGCGCCCGGAGCCGCAGCAACAGCACCGAGCGCCTGCTGGAGTCGCCCAGCGTTAGCGCGGACGACTACCACGAGAGTGACGGCTCGCGCAACAGGACCAGGGCGGTTGAGAACCAGTATTCTTTCTACTGAGGGGTCACAGAGTGGAGGCCAGCCCTCTGTGTGGGGTGTCCTGGCCTACCGATGCAGCTGTGGTTCATGAGGATTGCCGATGAGCCTGGCTCCAATCTCCGACCCTCCCTCCCCCAGTGGATGTTTACATATCACCATGGCCCAAAGCTTTGGGCTGTCCCCACTCTCTTGACAACTCTCTGGCGTGCCCCTCACCTCTGTGTCCGATTCACTGGTGCCAACTCCATCCATTACCAGCAATGGACCTGGGCTGTCCTGTCTCCCCCTGGCAGCTCAGAGAATGGTTTGAACGATGAGCGACTCGCCAGCTTGGCAACCACGTTGGGGTTGTCCCAACCAAACACATTCACGGCTCCCTAGATCTGGCTCGTGCTCTGAGCTCAGAAGGCCAAAGAAACCAGTGCCATTAAGGGACCTGTTCTAGGGTCAGCAGTGCCCGCTCTCTGCCCTTGTCAGCTTGTGATCAGTTCCCTTAACTCCTACGAAGACTCGCCTGCTTGTCTCTCCATTGTCTGATGTCGGATCGGGACTTTTCACTTCCCGTTTGGGTCTAGTAACATGCAGTGGTTCTCCTGGAATAGGAATTCATGGCTTTGATTTATATCGTTCTTCCCTTAGCTGTGCACAATGAAAGCATCTCCTGGCGTTTCCTTGATGGAAAGGACTAGACGTTGCCAGTGTTGGAAAGTAGTCAAGGTCACCTCAAACAGTTACTTCCCTTCAGGGATAATTACCTTGAGTTCTGCAAACAAGACACTGCAGGCTAGTAACGTTTTGAGGTGACCTTGTACATGACAAATCTCGCCAAGGTAGTTTTGTTGCTAGCACAGAGAACGTGCCCACACACACACCAGTCAGGGATGGAAAAGACCCATCCAACTATCTGGTCCCTTTCCATTGCTATTATAAGATTGTTCACTGCAGGAAATGTAGGGGGATTTGTCCACTTGAGTTCCAAACCCGGGGGGAGATTATTCCACAGCCTAATGCATCTGACTGTCAGAAAGTTTTTCCTGATAGCCAGCCTATATTTTCCTTTTCTTCACTTTATCCACCCTAAAATTCCTTTTCCTTCTTGGTTTTTTAAATCCTACAGCTGCTTGAGGGGTGGAATAAAATCCCCCTGCTGCCGTCACCTCTTATCCAGCCTGTATCTTTGAAGTTCTGTTAGTATTTCCTTCTAAAGCCATCTCCTCAGGCCCTGATCATTTGTGTTTATGTTCTCTGAACTTCCCCCCGTTTGTCAATGGCTTCTTGGTAACATATGCACATGTGTCTCTTATGCATATTCTCTCTCTCTCACTCACTCAGTCTTTTACGTGCATGCTCTTTCTCTCTGACACACACATACACCAATGTGAAAGTTCCTGGTTGAATCCCAATCATGGCTAACCCCTGTATGTTCCATTGTCGTTGCTAAGAGGAACACAATTGCAAATGCACCTTTTGGCTAACATGGCAAATTCAATCAGTTCCATCCCCTAGAGACAGAGCTTTTAAAATATGACATTGGCCCAGATTTTCAAGTGGTCACACATTTTGGCGGGGGTGCTCCAGTGTTTGGGTCCCCAACAGGAGATGCCCAGGGAACCTCATTTTCAGGAGGGCCAGGCCCCCTCTACTCTGTTAGAAGTTAGTGAAAATTTGGTTGGGCTCCCCAAAATTGAGGCACTGAAAATCAGGGGCTACTTTTGAAACTATTGCCCATTAAACTTAACTGCCTAAGAAGAGCGAGCTGGAGAAAAGAGGGCTGTTTCTTGCTGTATACATAGATAAAATAACTGAAGTGTTTGGTTGGTATGCTTTTGGTTTTAATTTAAAACAAAAAATATGTATTCATGGCTGGATGAAACTCCCCCGGGCAGAGAGCCAGCACTTAAAGCCAGGTCTACACACCAATTTAATGCTGATATAATTATGTCAGTTGGTGGGCTGGGGCCTGGTGTGTGTATTTTTATTTAAACTGAAATTGTTACACCAGTACACCTCTAGTGTGCATGTGTGGCAAAATGGATTGAGCACTGGACGGGGACTTAGCAGACCTGGGTTCTGTTCCTAGTTCTACTATTAGCCTGCTGGGTGACCTTGGGCAAGTCACTTCCTGTCTCTGTGCCTCAGTTTCCCCATCTGTAAAATTGGCATAATGAGACTGACCTCTCCTTTGTAAAGTGCTTTGAGATCTACTGATGAAAAGCCTCATATAAGAGCTAGGTATTATGAAAGCTGCCTTTTAACACTATATATTATTCCATATGGGAACAAGTTATATGGTGTAAGCACCTATCTACCAGTCCAACAGAGTCCACACTAGGGAGGGTTTGCGCTGCAGGTGTTGTTAAAGCAGCACAACTTGTGTGTGTAGACAAGGCCTTGAGTCCCACTCAATGGTTCCTTTGGCATTTTTTGGTGCCTTCTTTCCTGAGCCAGCAAAATGTGTCCTCATCTCTCCCCCCCTCCCCTTTCCTGTGGCCAGCTCTTCCCCTCCCCTGCCCCCCACTTGCAAAGGCAAAGAATGGGTCTTCTGGGCCAGCCTGCACCACCTGCTTAAGTGTTGTGCCCCTGAAGCAGGATGGGGGGAGTGGAGCCTTCGGCTGCCCATCCCCCTCTGCTTACAGCCACTTCTGCTTTCAAAGGCTCTGGAAGGGACAGCGGGAGGGGTTTGATTTAGTTTGGGGTTTTTATTTGCCTGCTGCAGCAGCCCAGCCTAGGGGGGTCACATACAGAGGAGCCCGTGCGATATGCGAACAGATGCCATCCTGTGCTGCAGAGAAAGGCAGGTAGCGAGTTTGAAATAGACCTGCTGTGTTTGCGCCCCCAAGGAACTGACGGGGCGCGTCCAGCTATTGAATGGTTGCTGCCATTCTCCTCCTCCAGACAGACTCAGCGAGCTGGCCGGACAGAGGCAAAGCATTGCCTCGGAGACCTTCGCCGGTTGGCGGCTTTTTCCCATTCCGCCTTGGGGTGGGGTAAGCGGGAAAGGGGGTAGCAAATGATCTACAAGCAAATATGTTGATTTGTAAATAGGGGGAAGTAGGGAAAAGTGTAATGTTCTGTAGAGTAACTAAATTTATTTAAGCAACTTGTAAAACAAATGGAAAAATTGAGTTCCAGTTTTGAAATAAAACCACTTGAACCAAGACACTGCATTGAAAGTGATTATAGGGGCTTCCCTGGATTTGCTAGAAGAGTGCCGGCTGCCATATTAGCTTCTCAGAGTGCGTATAGAGGTGCTGTAACTAGGGGTGTGGCGGCCTTCCTGGCTCGAAATGGTTTCCATCATATACACAATTTCCAGTTTGGTTCAATGGCTCTCAGCACCCCCACTCGACAAATTGCTCCAGCGTCCCTGAGCGCGTAGGAGGCCCAGTCGTGGACCACACGCCCTGTGTGAGTGAATAGGTTGTTTATGATTTGTAGAACGGTAGCACCAAGAAGTCCCAACTGAGACATGGGCTGCATTATGCTAGGGGCTGTACAGACATAGAGCAAGAGATGGTCCTTGTCCCAAAGAGCGTCCAGCCTACACAGGGTGGGAAGGAAGTACCTGTTGGCTGTTTTAACAGCTGGGGATGCTGATGCACAGAGCGATCGTGACGTGCCCAAGGTCACAAAGGGAGTAAACAGAACTGGGAATTTAACCCAGGTCTTGTGGCTCCCCAGATAGAGCCTTAACCACAAGACTCTTCTTCCTCTTTCACATGCAGCACTGACAGTGCCTCAAATGGCGGTGGCTGGAGCACTGTTGGGCACCAAAGCACTTCCAAGTGGTCCACGGTGCTGTGCCAACGGTGACCCTTCTGTGTCATGGATCCGAGGTGCTTCCTGCTAGTTGTAGCCTGTTTTTAGAGGTCTCTTGTGAGCCGCTAACCGCAGCCAGCCCCCTGCTCCGTTGCTGTCTGTGGCACGTGGTCCTATATCCTCTGGAGTCGACGTTCTCTCCGCTGCTGAGGCATTGTCTGGATTTTCCCCGAATGCCCTGGCACAAGCACAGTTAGGCAGCCTGATGAGGGCAGAGGCACAAGCTGCTGGACCCAGTTTCTTGTAACCAGGTCAGGTGATTGGGGTGATTACAAACCCCACCGTTGCAGTACGGACAGGACCTTGGCCAGTTCTGGGTAACTCCTCAGTCAAGGCCCAGACAGCTGGTAAAGCAATTCATAGATTCATAGATTCTAGGACTGGAAGGGACCTCGAGAGGTCATCGAGTCCAGTCCCCTGCCCGCATGGCAGGACCAAATACTGTCTAGACCATCCCTGATAGACATTTATTTAACCTACTCTTAAACATCTCCAGAGATGGAGATTCCACAACCTCCCTAGGCAATTTATTCCAGTGTTTAACCACCCTGACAGTTAGGAACTTTTTCCTAATGTCCAACCTAGACCTCCCTTGCTGCAGTTTAAACCCATTGCTTCTAGCTCTATCCTTAGAGGCTAAGGTGAACAAGTTTTCTCCCTCCTCCTTATGACACCCTTTTAGATACCTGAAAACTGCTATCATGTCCCCTCTCAGTCTTCTCTTTTCCAAACTAAACAAACCCAGTTCTTTCAGCCTTCCTTCATAGGTCATGTTCTCAAGACCTTTAATCATTCTTGTTGCTCTTCTCTGGACCCTTTCCAATTTCTCCACATCTTTTTAAAAATGCGGCGCCCAGAACTGGACACAATACTCCAGCTGAGGCCTAACCAGAGCAGAGTAGAGCGGAAGAATGACTTCTCATGTCTTGCTCAAAACACACCTGTTAATACATCCCATACATACAATCCCATGTTCAGGAGAAGCAGGATGGAATCCTTGGCTCTAGGACCCTCATACTGCTTGATCCCTAAGGCAAGCCCCAGGGCCAATTACATTGTGTGCTGTTGTGGATTAGTAAATTATTCGTGCCTGGTGTGTTGGTGAACTGCAACCTCCTGCAGCAGGGACGAAGGAATTGTGGGGTGTGCTGGAAAATAATGTTCTGTCCTCCTCTTACAGGATTCCTGGGAAGCTAAGAGAAGGACACGTCTGTCCATTTGTAAGGAACAGAGAGATCTGGGAGTAGAAACCATGTAAGAGACAAGCCAGCCGTAATGTAGCGTATTGGCTTATTTGTAGGAGCCCCGCTGCCCTCGGCTGGATGGAATCGGAACTGCTGTAGCATGTGTGATTTAGGGCAGAGACTGATTTACAATGAACCTGAGACCCCTCAGGATCAAAGCTTTTCACATTTCATTCACTTAGATATTGCAAAGCTCAAATGTCAAAAATGGACATTTCTGTCCCACCGCCCCATCCAAATGCAGGAGCATGTCAGACCGATAAGTTCAGTTTCTTTCAAGAATGCTCCCGTTTTCAAGAAAGTACCTCCAAATGCTGAATTTTGAAATGCAAACATTTGTTTAGACCAAGAGCAGGGTTGGCTTGTTTTATTTTTTTCCTGTTAAAACATGCAAATGTTTTCCTGTTCTGATGTAAAACCTGCCAGGCTGCAGTCAGCACAATTTTGGAATTGATCAAGGCCCCACCACAAAACTGTGAGTCATTATATGGGGATTTTTTAAATTTCACAAAGGAATAGTTGCTATTTTTGCACAACCCTGACAATTGTCTTGCCTCCAGTGAGTATCTTCAAAATAACAAGCAAGTACCAACTGCACTGTTGGCTCAGGGCAATTTCCTAGGGACGTGTGGTTTGAGGGCACACCGTGCTCACTGCTCTTTCCACATACTGCATGTATGGGCTCCTTTAGATGACCAGCGAAGTGGCTGTGATTTTATGTGGTCGTACCTTGTTACAGGTGGGAAACCATAGTTTGGACTATCTACACAAACAAGCTAGCCAGGTCCATGTTTGTAGCTATTTCTACACTCCCAGTTGACATTCCTTCATTAGGGGATAGCGCCCCCAGAACCGTGACCTGACAGCCAGGCAGTAGTTCCCAATATTGAAATGTTTATCTTGGAATTACAGCTTTGTAGAGGGGGCAGCTGCAGTGATGAAGAAACAGGGCATCGTAGGGCAATCAGACCGGCCGATGAGCATCTAGGTATTAAGCGATGCAGAGGGACTGGCTGGGTGTCAGTGGATTAGTAATGACACTTTTCATCTCCAGGCTGCTTGTGACTGGAAACGGACCAAGGGCTATTCCATGGCTGGTGGGAAATGAGCTGGTTTCTGTCCACTGGAAGCTGAACAGGTCTCCACATCACGGGAACCACCATCCCAACTGGCACTAACTGGCCTGTTTTCTGGCCGTTTTAGCAGAAGGCCCAAGGGCTGAACGAGCCGTGGAGACAGGACTGCCTGAGGAACGTGCTGGGCTGGGGGCAGGTTATCTTGCTCCCGCCTGGACTGTGGC
Source organism: Trachemys scripta elegans (assembly GCF_013100865.1). Classification (NCBI taxonomy): domain Eukaryota; kingdom Metazoa; phylum Chordata; order Testudines; family Emydidae; genus Trachemys; species Trachemys scripta. Next base: position 18,851,076 of record NC_048315.1, read on the forward strand.
TGTCCAGACTTCAAGCTCTGGTGTTGTCAGCCGTTTGGGAACTCTGCCAGCACTAAATTCACACTAAAAAGCAACAGAGGGTCCTGTGGCACCTTTGAGACTAACAGAAGTAGTGGGAGTATTGGTTAGTCTCAAAGGTGACCCTCTGTTGCTTTTTACAGATTCAGACTAACACAGCTACCCCTCTGATAAATTCACATTGTTCTTTTTAAAATCAGTTTTGTAAGACCAACACGATGCATAAACCAGTGTGATTTCTAGATCAGAATCAGAGGAGCTAAAACGGAGCCTTATGTAAACACAGAGGGGGGGGCTGAACCAGAAAGCCAGCTTCACATCCTCTGTCTTTTTTGGGCGGGTTCCAGATTTTGTGAACAGTCCTTAAATGTATAGCGCTGACCCAAAGCTCTCCCCCTGCACATCCCTTGCACTTTTAGGCCATCTGAGATCTGGATCCAGCTTCTGCCAATCTTGGTGTAAAATATAAAAAGGCATATTCCCGTCTTCCACTGCACCTGACCTTTAGTAGCTAATTTTGGCATGCACACAGCCTGAGTGAATGTCATGCCATTTCTGTAGCACACAGCTGTCTGACAAGAAATTTGGCTTGCATATGAAGCTTGTGTCCCAGCTGGGCTCTACGTTGACTCCCGGCTCTTGATTTCCAGCTGTTGCAATGGCTAAATGTCGCTCAGGTTTACAATCTCCCTCTTGGTACAAGCCTTGTGCCGTCAAAGGCTGTGAAAGGGGATGTGCATGGTGCAGGCTCACAGGCAGGGACTGGGAGCTACCTCAATGCCTTCTTTCCCATATAGATTGCCTATGTTGTTGGAAGCAGCTCCCCTCAAGCCACCGTCATCTATCACTGTCTGTGCACAAAAGCCTGTGAGGTGTCGCGTGGAGCGCTAGTTAATTACTGAAGTGACAGGAACAGATGGCACAAGCAGCAACACAGGGAGGTGCTAGGAAGTACGGTCTCGCTTACATTGTCACCGAGGTAGAAATTTGGCACGGGCGGGCATGCTGGTGCAAAACGCACTGAATTCCAGTCTGGCGCCTCTGCAAAGCGGGTGTGCACAATCGCAAGCAGCCACAAAACACAGCCAGAATGTGACCTACTATGCAAACTGAGGCCACCTCTCTCTGGCACGTCTTGCAGGACTCTGGGGACAAACCTCAGCTCAGCATTGCTGCTTGAGGAGAGTAGAAGGTTGCTCTGTTTGGGCTACAATAAAACAACCAAACAAACCCAGCTTTGAAAGCAAGAGAGGGAGAAGGGTCAATCTAGTGGCTAGAACTCAGGACCAGGACTTGGGAACAACTAATTTGTAATCCCAGCTCTGCCCCATATCCTGTTGTAGGGTTGGGCATGTCACGTAAACGTTCTGTGCCTTAGAGCGGTGTAATTCTATTTACCCTGTAGAGGGTTAACGAGATAATATCTGGAAGGTGCTTTGGATGTGAAGGGTGTTGTATGACTGGTGATCATCAGTATTAAACCTCCAGTGCTTTGTAATACCTCAGCAAAGAGAAAAAATACCCTAGAGCTCTAATAATAATGCTAAGCATTTTGCAGCTGTAGACCTTCATGTACTTTACATGATGTGTGTATTTCTTTACTTTCTTCAGCTGTGTCTACTGCCATTTTCTGCCCTTGCCAATACAGAGGAGGTTGTATTAGGGATAGCAAGGGTGAGAACTATGCTCTACACAGGGCCCCAGCAGTTAAACAATTGTGTTGTTTTACCACCTTGGCTAGACTGGCTCTGAGCCAGCTGAACCGTTGGGGGTCCAGGCATGGCTTAAAGGGGTGTGTGAGTGGCATGAATGTCCCTGGATGGATGCCCTGCTCTAACACGGCTGGTGCTGGGTCTATGAGAATGGATCAGCGCCGGTATTAGGTGTGTTCCTGCCTGGGTATTGCGTAGGGGTTGTGTCTACACTGTCAATGCTACCGTGCTGTAGCACTGGAGTGTAAACACTACAGCCATGGAAGGGGTTTTGCTGTGGCTGCAGTAAATCCACCCCACTGCACTGAAAGTTCGCTTGGTCAACCTAGTGTTTAGGTAGAGCCCAGGCCCCCTACACGGATTGTGTGAGGACCACCCCACGTTTTGGGAGCAGGCCTACAGCCTCCCTGAAACGCCCATCAGCCGGGGCTTGGCTCACCTTCACCATGTCCTGGTGTGCCAGGGGAGCAGGCCACAGAGGTGGAATGGCCCCATGGTGTGACTAACCTCAGGGGCCGGCCGCCGGGGGGAGAAGCAGCCAGGAAGGGTGGGGCTGGATCCGCTGTGATCCCCCTGCTGTGGCGCCGTGGGCACCTCCAGCCCCTGCACTAACAAACCAGGGTGTCAGGCTCAGTCCTAACCAGCAACCTGACAATAACAGACCGGTTGCGCAAGTGGCCCTACAATAACAAAAACAACAAAGAGTCTGGTGGCACCTTAAAGACTAACAGATTTATTGGGGCATAAGCTTTCGTGAGTAAAAACCTCACTTCTTCGGATGCATAGAGTGAAAGCTACAGATGCAGGCATTATATACTGACACATGGAGAGCAGGGAGTTACTTCACAAGTGGCGAACCAACACTGATTCTCCACTTGTGAAGTAACTCCCTGCTCTCCATGTGTCAGTATATAATGCCTGCATCTGTAACTTTCACTCTATGCATCCGAAGAAGTGAGGTTTTTACTCACGAAAGCTTATGCCCCAATAAATCTGTTAGTCTTTAAGGTGCCACCAGACTCTTTGTTGTTTTTGTAGATACAGACTAACACGGCTACCCCCTGATACTTTACAATAACAAACCAGCCCGGTGCTAGCACGGGATGCTGCTTCAATAAGGAGCCAGAGCTTCCAGGCGACCCTACAATAACACGGTCTGGCGCAGACACGCTCCTTGATCAGCGCCTGGCTATGAATATTGACGTTCTCATGAATATGCATAGAACTTATTAGTAATCCGCCTGACCTGGTGAATATTCATGTATGCTAATGAGCGGCGGCCCGTCGCCGCCAGGACGTCATCAGCAGGGGCCGGGCGAGCCCAGGCGCTGCCGGCAGAGGCCGGAGATGGCGGCGCCCTCGGCCCCGCGGCCGCCCCGGCCCCGAAAGGAGCCGCAGCCGCTGGTCATCCCCCGGAGCGCGGCCGAGGAGCAGCGGCTGCGGCTGGAGCGGCTCATGAAGAACCCGGTGAGCAGCGCCGAGCCCCCGGCCCGGCCCCCGACTGATCCCCCGGTCCCCGGATAGACCCGCCGCCCCGAGCCCCCGGGACCAGCCCCCGATTGATCCTCCCCGGTCCCCCCGAGCCCCGGACTGACCCACCGCGCCGAGCGACCGGGACCGGCCCCCCTCCGACTGTTCTCCAGCTCTACCCAGGGGCACGTCAAACCCCCCCGGCCCCCGCGGGACTGATCCCCCTTCCTGCCCTGGGGCATCACAACCCCCACCAGCTGAACCAAACTCCCCTTCCCTCACTGATCCACACCCCTCTGCTGGGGGCTTGGACCACACCCCTCTCTCCCAGGACTGGTCCCACTTGTACCGTCCCCACCATCTCCATCCTGGGGCACCTTGATTCTCTCCCCCCCCCCCCCCCCCCCCCCCCCCCCCCCCCCCCCCCNCTGTTTTGGGGGCCCAAATTGACCTCCCTGGGACTGGGTCCCCTGCGGGACTGACATCCCTCCTTATGCTGGGGGCCTGAACCACCCCTTGCTGCCCTGGAGCATCACAACCCCCACCAGCTGAACCAAACTCCCCTTCCCTCACTGATCCACACCCCTCTGCTGGGGGCTTGGACCACACCCCTCTCTCCCAGGACTGGTTCCACTTGGTACTGTCCCCACCATCTCCGTTCCGGGGGCACCCTGATCCCCCCTCTGGGAACTGATCCCCCCTTGCTGCCCAGGGGTACCCCAACCCTTTTCCCCAAACTGAACTTGCTCCCTGTTTTGGGGGCCCAAATTGACCTCCCTGGGACTGGGTCCCCTGCGGGACTGACATCCCTCCTTATGCTGGGGGCCTGAACCAACCCCCCACGTGCTCCCTCCCAGACTGTTCCCATATACCCCTTCGCTGGGGGCACCTTGATCCCTTCTCCCTGGCAGACTGATCCCTTATACCTCTGTGCTTGGGGCATCCTGATTCCTCCCCCTTGGAGGGATTGGTTCCCCCATCCCCTGTGTTGGGTAGACACCGTAACCCTCCATTCTGTATCCCAGGAGGAAATCCCAAATTCAGTATGTGTGGGGAGGGATGGCTGGCACTGACCTCCAGTTCCCATTCTGGGGATGTACCCTGACTCCTGTCCCCTGGGGCCACTGATCCCCAATTTTTCTGCTGGGGGAAAGGAGCTAGCACAATTCTATTTCCACTAAGATCTGTGCTGACATGGAGAGATTCCACCAGTGTGCGTATATCAACTTTCGATAATGCATTAAACCTTCGCTCTCTGCCCAGAGGAGATATTGATGGTTGGCTTGTTTCTTGTTGTAGGATAAGACTGTTCCAATTCCTGAAAAACTAAATGAATGGGCACCACGCCCTCCCCCGGAATTTGTGAGAGATGTTATGGGTAAGGGCAATCACTATTCTTCAAATAACTATAGATCAAATGGCCTAATCCTAGATGAATGTGCAATAAAGACGGGGGAGAGAGCTCTTCTCCTGTCCACCTTTGTTAAGAAAAGCAGCCAGGAATGGGCTTTTGGTAGCATTTTTCCAAGTTGTCCTTTTATTAGTCTACGTTGGGCTGTTTATTTTCAGAGTGTAATGTGAACAGCACCTAAGCCTCCCCAAAACTGTCGTCTGCACTTCTGACTGTGTGGGTCAAGGCAAGGTGCTGCTGTATTGATAGTAAGTAGTAACTCTGTCCTCCTCTAGGATCTCAAAGTGCTTTGCAGATGTTAATTCAGACTTCACCGCCCCTTCTGTGAGTGTATTATCCCCATCTCTCAGAAGGTGGGAAACTGAGGCACATAATGAACATCTGAGCCAGGATCAACCTGGATCTCTTGATACTTAGACTTGAGCCTTGAAGACCATCCTTTGGTTTGGGACCGTGTCTCTGTTAAGTACTTTGCTGAAATGGGGCCTTAAAGAGGTGGTTTAGCAATCAAAGGGAAGGGACAGATCCTGCAGGTGAAGCCCCAGTGAGAGTCTGGGTGCAGGTTGACACCAGAAAGAGGGAACTCCAAGGATCACTTTACAAAAGGGCAGGGGGAAACCAATTATATCTATAATACCATTATTGCCTTAAAAGGATGTGTTGTGAATAGACTACAAAGGTTTCATTACCACTGTATTTGCTCTCCCTCCCTGACTTTGTATAAAACTTAGCGATGCATGTGGAAAGGGGGGCAGGTGGGAGGGACTGGTCTGTGGGTGCATAGCAGGACAAGATGTACCACACTGCCCAGTCAACCTACCGTTACTTGAACCAGGATGGGGGATGAGTTGAGTCTCCATGGCCTGTTCAGTTCTTAGAGACTCAGCTGAGACTGATGGCAAGAGGTCTAGTCAATGAACTGACGGTGGTGATGGTTTTGTGATGTGGACTGCTGACCAACAGAAGCTGGACGGAGCCACTGGGGTCTCATAGCTCGCTCTGGCTTTCAAACCCTGTTGACCTGGGCTGGATAAAAATCGATGATAAAAATATGCTGTTACCAACTTGTGATGGTCTTTACTTCCTACAGTCCCTCAGTCAGTTGTATCCCATATAGGGTGACCAGATGTCCCAATTTTATAGGGACAGTCCTGATATTTGGTGCTTTGTCTTCTATAGGTGCCTATTAACCCCCACCCCCGTCCCAATTTTTCATGCTTGCTGTCTGGTCACCCTAATCCCATAGGCATCTGTTTGGGAGCATCTTAGACCAGGGACATTTTTAAAACTGGAGTTTTGTTAAACTCAGTCTCCGGACACATGCCCCAGGGCTGCTGAGTCCTTTCAGAGCACACCAGACTCTGCTTCCGCACCCTGGGCCATTCCCTTTGATCTCCTCAGCAGACGTCAGTGTTTAAAGGGGCAGAGTTTAGGTAAATCTTACTCTGACCTTCCCTTAGGAGGTGCTATGTATACAGTGTGACCGGTTTGGGCCCTTTGGGGTGTCCCCTGATGTGCTGGGGTGCCACTGAGTTAGCCTATTCTGCCAGCCTGGGTCCCCTTTACCTGGCCTTGCTGGGCTAGGCTCACAAGCATCTTCCAGTCAAGCACACAGGCAGGGACACACCCAGCTGCACAGAGACAGATCCGCTCTGGAAAGATTCAGCCTTAGGGGCTCGCCCCAACACTCTGGTGCCCACTCCCTTTAAGGAGCACAAACCTGAAGGTTTTATGAAATTCGCCCCCTCCCTCAGTGTGGAGGGAGATATGCACAACTCCCCCCCCCCGTTAGAAATTACATAAATTGGATTATATTATAAACAAGAAATAAGTTTATTCACTACAAAAGGTGAATTTTAAGTGAATATAAGAGAAAACAGATCGAACAAAGCAGATTACTGAACCAATAAACCAAAGTATGCAAGCTAAGCTCAATAAACTTAAGAAATAGGTTACAAAATGTAAATTCTCACCCTAAATGTGATTTTAGGCAGGTTGCAAAGTTTCTATGGTTCAGAGTTCCAGTTATATTCCATTTCAGAGTGGACCCCTGTCTCAATCTGGACCCCCCCCTCCCCCCAGCCTTCCCTTCAGGTGGCTTTAGCAATCTTTCTTCTTGGGCAGACACACCATGGAGAGGAGGAGCCATGTTTGCCTTTCTCCCCACCCTTAAATAGGATTTACATAAGGTGCGAATCCTTTGTAACCAAAATTTGACCCCTTCCTCCCCCCCCTTCCCTTCCAGTGGAAAGTTACAAGAAGTCCGCTTCTCGGCTCTCTGAGCTGTGGTGCAAGTGAAGTATCGGGTGACAAGATCACCTGACTCTGTAGTATCACAGCGTCCATGAGTCAGTGGCAGTATGGAGTAGTCTGCGGGAAGGCCAAGCCTTTTCACAGTCCATTGTCCTCGCTGATGGGCCATTCACACTGTCTGGCTTTTCCATTGTTGTACCTAAAGTGTTAGCAGTGGGTGTCACCCAAAGTAGCATAGTTGAAATACAGATACACAGTCACTCTTCCTAACTTCAGGTACAGAAATGATACAGGCATACACATTGGATAATCACATTCAGTAAATTATAACCTTTCCAATGATATCTTACAAGACCCATCTTGCATAAAGTACATGAGTTATGTCATATTCATACAAGTATATTTTCATAAAGAATATGGAGTGAAACGTCACAGACAGTACTAAGAGTAGCAGACTATCTAATGATCCCTGTGCCGTTGGCAGGTTCTAGTGCTGGAGCCGGCAGTGGAGAGTTCCATGTGTACCGACATCTTCGTCGGCGAGAGTACCAGAGGCAGGATTTCATGGATGCCATGGCTGAGAAGGTAAGCGGGCCCCTTATTGCAGTCAATTGTCCGATTACTCAATGTTCATTGCACTGTTTTTCTAAGAGTGTCTGAAATCAGATGAACTTCAAGCTGGCTGTTTTTCCTAATATGGGATATGTGCCCTGGAAAACCAGTGTTAACACATCTGGCTCTTTGCATCAGACCGTGCCATCCCCTTTCTGTAGTGCGTGACCCTGCTGGAGGTGGACTAAGCCAGAGTGCTTATGCCCCCGTTCCCAAATACGACTTAAAAATGCTTTAAAAATCAATAGAAACATGAGTAGATTCTTCCCAGCCAAAAAAGTGAGCAGCGTTGGTTATGCTTCCTTGACTAACAGCCCTCAGCTTACAAAGACAGCATCAAAACAAGTACTTCTGTAAAGTGAGGAATCAAAAATTGCACTCTCCTGGACTTGCTCTCAAGTCCTGGACCAGGGATACGTCAACACTGCTCTCCCATGGATCTTTGTCCCTCAGCACATCTTTCAAAGCCACTTGATTCGTATGTTGCTGCTGATGTCTTCCATGTTATTCCCTCTTTTGCTATATAATTTTTTAGGACCAAATCCTCAGGTTCTTGCTGCAATTGATGTTGATTGAGACCTCACTCTTTCCCCCTCCCCTCTCAGTTAAGGATCTTGGAATTTGGCTGTTAAATTTTACATAGAACATTTTTCTTATCAATACACACATTTTAATATAAACAGGCACGCACACCAAACCTGCTGGCAAATCTTCCCAGTGTGTGTGCTAAGAGACTTCTCCCAACATCGAGATACAATTTATATAATCACATTTTGTTTAGATTGTAACCAAAATGTCATATGATCAATTACAGCAAAAACTGGATGAGGAATACCAGAAGAAACTGGAGAAGAATAAGATAATTGCAGAGGAGCAGACAGCGAAACGCAGAAGGAAGCGGTGAGAGCAAATTGTTCCCGGGGGACTGAACACAGAAACTCTAAATGCTTTGTGTCCTGCCTGTAGCTACGTACTATGGCTAAATGCTGTCTTCCACTCTCCAGATCTTTCAGCTCAGATGTCTGGCTACAGAGATCAGTTTCAAAAGTGTCCCCGTTAAAAGTTTCTTGAGTGTCTGTAGCACTTGGAGCCAAGAACTTTAAGTTCAGAAAATGACTGTGCATCTTGGGAATTTGCAGGGGTATGAGCCTGCAGAACAAAAGCGGATGACGTTGTAGATCAGTGTTCTGTGTAAATCAACAGGATTTATTCAGCTCATTGTTTTATGTGGACGCTCAAAAAGACTGCAGATCAGATTTACTACTTAAGTTGACTATTTAAGTCAACAGTACTGTGTGTGCTCTCTTATACCAGTAATGAATTCAGCTCTGAAAATATACCAAATATATGGAACCACTGATTAATGTGAAATGTTTAAAACCACATAAATGACTGCCATCCATCAGCATATATGGGATTGACACGGATACAATTCCTGGAGTACGCTTGTTAACAGGAATTTATTGGAATGATGGAGGCATGTGAAGTCTGCAATCTTTGTTTAGTACCGTGTCTTTTTAAAACACCTAGAGGATTGAATTTTCAGGTGTTGAACCCCTGCAGCTTCCATTCACCACCACTGGAGGTCAGTGTTCAGGGTTTTAGTGACTGAAAGGTGCTACCAGCTGTTGAAAGGTCTGTGAAATTAGTTGCTGGTCTCAGTTAATGTATCTGTGAACAAATATCCACATCACAAACAGCCTTGTCACCCTTGACTGTTACTGGTCCCTTGTTAGCATTCTTGACATAAGGGCCAAGGAGAGAATGAGCCCTGGAGACTGAAATTCCCTCCTACGCCTAGAGGTGCTGCCTTTAAGTTAGAGCTGAAGCACGCTGCGGGGAGATGTTTGTAATAGGTCAGTATAGTTAGAGAGATGATTTCAAGTTAAAAACTTGTATATAAAAATTGTTATTGATAATGCCTTCCTTTTTCTTTTTAATGTTCAGCTTTAACAAACTGACTTCGCCATTCTGTTTGCTTTTGGGGCTTTTTACCTTGGATAATGAAAATAGATGAGTCACATTCATTTTTGTTTCGTGTCTGTTCCATTTTCAGGTTCTCCTGTACTAGCACTTGGGTTGCAAGTCCCCCAGGGAAATGGCTAAAATAGAAAGTTGGAATAAAAACAACTTGGGGACACTTCTCTTGGTCTTGTTTCGTCAAACTTCGCTCTCACTAAATGGAAATGTGAGGCCAGATTTGACCTGAACTTGGCTTTTAAGGTCCAAGCTTCAAATCTGACAGCAGCATTTTGTCTAACACATTAAAATGTACAAAAAAATGGACATGCTGGAATTTTCACTGTTACAAGTGTGTTTTCTTGTTTTACAGACAGAAGTTAAAAGAGAAGAAACTGCTGGCTAAGAAAAGTAAACTTGAGCAAAAGAAGCAGCAAGAAGGTCAGTGGAATAAAATTTCCCCCTTTTTCAGGGCTCAGTTCTGCTTTCCAATACAAGGGCAATAGCTGATTCTCTTCCTCCTCTCCCCCCTACACACCCACACTCTCTGAGCCTGCAGTTTGTACCTGTGTGATTGAGGACAAGCCAGTCTGTTAAACTTGAAATTTCAGTCCAACTTTCAAAGGCCCCATTGGAATTCACTTAGGATGGGAGCTAGGCTGGTAAATCACGTGGGGTATGTCTGCAGCAGCAGGGTCAGACAAACGCGCTAGCTCTGCTCCAGCTAGTGCACTCACAGTAGCAGTGTGGAGATAGCAGCGCAGACTCACCACCAGAGTACGGACCAAGAGGGTTGAGCGGGTGTGTACTCGGGTGGCTAGCCCATGCTGCAGTGTCCACGCTGCTATTTTTAGCGTGCTAGCTTGAGCAGAATTAGCACGTCTGTCTGTCCGGGCTGGGAAGCAGCCTCCCTGCTGCAATGTAGACATATCCTTAGGTGCTTCTGAAAATGTTACCCTTCATTCCAAGTATCGCTGACCTACAAACTGGGTCCGTTTGCTCCTGAACTGCAGCTAACGTTGGTGTTTTTCTAAGGTGATGCTGTTGCAAATATTTTGGCTTGGTCAAACTGAGAACTTGCAGAATTAGAGCATTTTACAAAAGGCATTTTTAAAGAAGGAATCAGATGACATAAAAATAGTCTTGCGCACTGAGGACAGGGCAGAAAAATTAGAACCCCACTGAGGAAAAAACTACATACTCTGTGGCCAGCCAGAAACTGACTTAGGGTACTGCATGTAAAAGAGTGATCTATTCCAGTACCATCCGTGTTCCACATGTAGAAAGAAACCTCCACAATTCTATAGCTGTTCTGTTTAAATCTGGAAAATCAGGTATCTTAGTACAATCAAGATCACTGATTTGAGAATCAAACACTTGCTCTAGTGAGAGCACTATAACTCACTTTTCTTAGGAATAACTGCACTTTGTGGCATTGAATTATGATTCCACAGGAAGTCTTTGAGGGCTGTAGCAATGCTGACAGTTTTGCTAGATGTGTGACTATTTCTGCTTGTAAAACACGCATCTATTTGAACCTGACATTTGCCAGCCTGTGACCTATTAAATCCTTGGCGTAATTCCACTGAAGTGACACTACAGGTGGATTTGGTCCCTTGTTATCAGTTCGTTAGTTTGTTGTGGAGCTTGATCTCGAGGGGAACGTAAATTGCAGAGTCTTTATTTTGACTAGTGTCATATTTAACTAAAATTATGTACTGGTGAGGATGGAATTGCTGCATCAGGGACTTGTGATGTGATGTGGAATCTTTCACAACTAGGTTGTTGGTTTGAACTAGCATCACAGTTGGCTGTAACTGGCAAATGTCTTGGAAGTCTCAACAGAGATCACGCTCCCCTCTGTCTTCTAGAGAGAGCCCTTCCAAAGCAAGGTGGAAGTTTATTGGTTGGATTGGGTATGGAAGCTTGTTCTCTGAATAAATAGGACATCAGTCTCCAGGACTGTGAATCCAATTCCTGTCGCCTTCGCTTTTTTTTCTTTTCTTTTCTCCAATAAAGTGTGGTGCCTAATATCAAGCGACATTACACAGCTTCACCAGTTGGTGGCATCAAACTACTAAAAAATAAATGCTGTGGGCAAGGCTTGGCACTTGGGATGAGTACTGTTGTGTCCCAAACTAAATTCAGATGCAGGAGCTGGCGGAGGGATTTTGGATCAAGGGTCCCATTGTATCCAACCAAAGGTCATCATTGGGGTTCTGATAAATGGTCCCAGGTCTGGTCCTTTTCCAACAGATTGAAACCTGAGATGCTTTTCATGAACCTGGTTTGCAACACATACCCCAAAGAGCTCGGCATACTCCTAAGCAAGGCCAAACCTGTCAATCTGTTGCAGATCCCAGTCTAGGTATAAAATAGCTGTGATCTTGAACAGGCATTACCTAATGGTACATGGAGTGCTAGTAATAACTAGGAGCAATGGGATACAATTAAAAAGATGCAGTGAGGGAGTATTCCTGAAGGTGTGATTTTTCTGGTGTGTCCATTTTATTTGGAAGCCTGTCACATGGGGCCTTTAAAATTTAACTGGACAAAATGTTGGTAAATACATGGTAGAGAGCAATCTTGCAGTGACCCTTTAGGATTGGACAAGGTGGGTAACCTAATAAGCTTTTTCTCTTCTAATTTCTGAGGTTAACCTGCTGTTTAATACATTGGCGTGCACGCCTTGTTACAGGTAATCAACACGTTCTCTTTACCCCATTAGAGTCTGACCAATCTCAAGAGCAACAGACCAGTGAGGAAGAAGATGAGGATACCAAGGAGGAGGAAGAGGAGAAGGAGGAGGATACAGAAGAGCCCAGCTTTGTGATGAGAAGATGATGATAATGCAGTGGCAGCTGGAAACAACGTTCATTACTTTATGTTCAGGAACACAGAAGCTTTCATTTCAGCTGGGCAGAACCCATTAGCATATGTTGTACCTGCTTGACAGTGGAGGTGTGACCTTCACATCTGAGTCCCAAAGGCTTTTGGTAGAAGGCTGCCAAATAAGAATATTTTCATAACTGCTTGTATAACTGCTGTGCAGTCTGCTATAAGGTTGCTCTAACGAGACAGCCACAAGCCTGCGTTACCCTAGAGTTCTTTCTAGCATGGCCCAAAGTGTTTTCTGGCTGAGATCTAAAACATATCCATCAACATTTAGGGCAGATTCTACCCTGAAGGCTGTGTACACAACATTCATTGAACTCAATAGGAATGGGATGTATGACTGAGGGCAGAATTTAGCCTGAAGTAAAGATTGGTCTGGGCCCAGACTTCCCCACACTGTGAGTGTTTTCAATTTGGGGTTTTGTATTGGGCCCGCCTCTAACCCGAATAAGTCGGTTTCTGTTGCTAGACGGGTGTGATAGGTATTTAAACAGAGAAACACTTTTTTTTATTGCTCAGATGTGCCCTATTACTTTCTTTTAAATTTTTCTATTAATAAAAAGGGAATGTCTGATTTCCTGTCTGCTCTTATTTGAATGTGATTTAACTAAAACAAGAACGTCTTGCTTGCTGATTTTAAAGCTAGACTGAGGAGTTTTTAAAGAACATGATACTTTGTTTCATGGGAGGTGAGGGGGGGAGAGAAGCGTGTGAAATTCCAGGAAATCTAGAGTTACAGTAAAGGAGAAATACTTAACACTATATGGCAATGCTGTACCATCCCAGCCATGTTTGGATTAAGGGGATGAAGAGATCAGTAGTGATATTGACGCTTAACATGGAGATAACAGATTTGAGACTGTAGAGAGCTGCTGTGTATACTGTGCCTTTAATTTTCTGATAGGAGGAACTTTTTCTTCTAATTTTTCCAAAAGAAAGTAGGTCTGTAAACACCACAGAGCCAGTCATCTCTTAAGGGATAGCAGCCTCTCTTTCTATCATGCTTTGAACCTTGTGTTGCTGTGTTAAATGTTTTGCGGTCCTGGGACACGCATCCTTCTCTTAAAGACTGTCTTAGGGGCGGTCTCTGCAAAAAGCCCCAGCACAGTGCAGCCTCAGGGTTGACGCACACTAGCAGGGCACCTTGCCCTGCCACTGCTTGAAGTGTGCCCGTTTTGTGGAGCGAGGACTTTAGGTTTCAGGAGCTGTCAATCTAGCACCTTCCATCTGCGCTGAAAACTAAACCCCAAACCCATTATTGTGTCCATTGTCTGCAGCTTGAATTGAAGAAAACAACTTTTGTTTCTTTTTAACTTGGAAGTGCTGGTCATTTTTTTGAATGCTTTTAGTCCAAAAAGCCTTTGCTGATGCTAAGTTATGTAAAATAACCTTAAAAGAAAGGGAGACTATTAGATCAGCCCACTGCATCTGATGTTGCTGCCTGAAACCAGTTGTGGTGTTTGAGCAAGTTAATGTTATGTTTCTCTGTAAAGTTATCTGCATAACAGGGAAACAGACTTTGTCGCTTCCACTGAGGTTTTTTCCAGTTCTTGAGGACTAGATCCCTTTCCTTAATGGCCTGTGGCAAGGTAACCTCTCCTTCAGTGGTGGAAAGCTGCATTGTGCTCTCTTGGGAGCTCATCGCTGCAGAAGATAGTGCTGTAATGCCCTTTTTTGCTTTGTATGCTGTCTCTAGCCCACTCCCAATGCGGGGAGTAGGATTGAAGAGACTGAATGATTCCATGATCAGTGAGACAAGGTGGGTGAGGTAATATTTTTTATTGGGCTAACTTCTGTTGGTGAGAGAGACAAGCTTTTGAGCTTACACAGAGCTCTTCTTCAGGTCTGGGAAATGTACTCCATGTCCCAGCTAAATACAAGGTGGAACAGCTTGTTTAGCATGAGTGGTTAATGTATATTTCAAGGTGAAGTGGCCTGTCAACACCTGTCACGTGGGAGAAGGGGAAAAGAAAGGCAGCTGGGAGTGGGGCAGAGTGGCTGTTGTAGTGAGCCACAATTCCAGTGTCCCTATTCCGTCCATGATTTTTAGTGTCTAGCAAAGTTATTTAAATTCCCAGGCTCGTCCTTTTACGGTATTGTGCAGATTTCCTTTGTGGATGAGGACTGAAAGATTTTTCACCCACAGGTGACAGGGTGTATCTTTTTTCCTTTTCCTGTGAGCTCACGCGAGAGCGTAGGGATTGCTTTCACCCACGTAGTTGTTGAGGCGTTTAGTGTGCTGGAAGGAGGTACGCTACGTGTGAACAACACGCTGTGATCAGTGGCGTTTCCCCAGGGATCTTGGTACAGACGTGAGTTAGAAGGGCTGTGCCCTCTGCTTGCTCCAGGCAGGCAGGAGGGTGGGCAGACTTTCCACACTAGGATGATTTGTAGGTGACAGGTAAAACATAGATTGTTTCCCAGCCTGTATGTGGGGAAAGGGAGGGGAGGAGCATGAGTCTCATGGATAAACTATACCCTGAGGCATTGCTTCTCTTCTGAGCTGTCAGGTTGCTGGACTGAATGAAATGAATGGGGTTTTTCATTAATAAAAGGCATGTGTGTCACCGGAGGACTCTTGTCTGAATGGTGAAGATGGACTTGTCTATCCCACTACATTAGGGTCCAACTGCATTCAAGCTATGCTGCCTGGTTCTGTCGCCTTATGACTCCCTAACAACCTATAGCGAATTGTGTACACACACACATCTCCTTCCAAGAACATTAAGCTTGTATGAGAAACTCATCAAAGGACTGATGTTGCACCACTGAAGGTGAAATGTGTCCCTCGCTGGCAGTCTCTGGGAGGGCTGAATGTGTGCGCCAGTTCAGGCCATGTTTGGTGTATGTTGCAAGAAATCCTGCAAAGAACTGTATAAGCTACTTTAGGGATATGTTTCAATGGTGTCTCTTCCAGATCACAGACATTGTACGGTAAATATCTATGCAGTATGTTTGCCCCCTGAAGACGAAGAGCACAGTCTGCTGTGGTGATCTTATAAAAGAAAAATAGTATCATTATCCTCATGTAGAAAGGAAAACTGAAGTACAGCAGGGGAAGTGGCTTGTTCTGGGTCCCATGAAAAATCAGTAGCAGAAACCCAGGTCTCTGGATTTCTAGTCCAATGCAGTCCCAAATGAGGATTGGTAAAATAAAGCCTACAATGGTAAAACTAAGCAACTTTCAGCATCTCACCTTGAATGAATGCAAAAATTGAACAACCTAAATGGTGAAAAGTCAATTAAATACATATTTATATTATTGTAGGGCTAGAAGTTATTTGGAGTAGTGCAGTCCCTTTAATGGGCTTTTGCTGTGTGTTGTTTTTTTCTCTCTCTCCCCCTTCTCCCCTCCCACCCAGAAAACTGACTTCTGAAAGATGGGGATGACTTTGGGGGTCAAGCTGCCCTATTGTGCTACTTTGTCCTGGTAACTTCTGGTATGGAATCTCCATTTTCCTGTATCTCCTTTTTAAGTAAAGAATTAATACAGCCTCTTCCCTGCAATGCAGTCCCCATCCCTGCTCCCTCTTGTGATGGGCTCCTACACGATTTCCTGCAGAGGCTATAGAGAGAAGGCGCAGCACTCTGGCTTTGTTTCTAATATACAAAGGGATACTTTCCTGTGCTGCAGCCCAGAAGTGGCTGCAGCTTAGAAGAGGAGATCTCTGCCTTTCTGAGTTCATCTCAGTGGGACAAACAGGGATGTTTTGTAAGATAGATGGATGATTGCGGGGGTGCATAATTATTTATTCTCCAATAAAGCAAACAGGGTGGTTCTTTCCATCCTATTGAGTCCCTCCTGGCCTCGGTGCAAAGAATAGCAATTACATCAGAATGGGCGTGTGATGAAATTTTGATGCAACTGGATTTGTCTTTTGATCTTCAAAAAAGCCTCCTTCAAAGATTGTAGGCCCTGCAAACACGATTATCTGCTTGGTTGCTCCTGGGTCATGGGCTCTATCTATGCCTTGTATATAGCACGACACTGCAGCAGCCAAGTGCACTCCTCCATCTGATGCTTGTAAACCACACATGGTATGGGTGTGGCAGATGCAGCTCCTGGTAGTGGGGGGTCCCTCCATTCTCACCCCCGCAGTGCTCTGCAGCCAACGGGCTATGCCTGCAGGGTGCTGGGACCTGCGGGGAGGGGGTCTGCCCATTGCAGAGTTGGGGAGATTTGCCACCTGTGGGGATTTCCCTGGAGCCTGGGATGAACAGGGCCAGCCCCACAGTCCCCATCCTGGCTCTGGGAGCTGCAGGGGTTACACAATCCCCTAGCAGTGAGGTACCCCACATGTGTGGCTGCTGTGGCTCCCAGGGCCAGCACTGCAGGGGAGGGGGGCCCCTCTGCACCCTTCCTGCCCCATCCACTCCTATCCAGACTCCTCCTGCCCCCCCCGTGGGATGAGCCCCAGACTTCCCCTGTCCCACCCCAGAGAACTGACCCCAGATTCCCCCTGCCCCCTCTATGGGGGTGAGCCCCAGACTCCCCCTGTCCCCCTGCAGCGAGGCGACCCCAGACTCCCCCTGCCCCCTCTATGGGGGTGAGCCCCAGACTCCCCCTGTTCCCCCCCCCGCCATCCCCATGGGGATGAGCCGCAGGCCCCGTCCATCTCGCCCCCTCCCCGCCTGGCGCGGGGCTGCTCCGGTCACGTGGTGCAGGACTCCCCGAGTCACGTGCCGGGGGGTCCGGCGTTGCCGTGGCAGCGGCGGAGGCGGCTGGGTCTGTTTGGCGGCGGCTCCAGCGCAGTCAGCGGGGCTGAGCGGACCCGCCCGGGCACGGCCCCCGCCGCGGTGCGTGAGTGCGAGGATGCCGTGGGGGGTCGGGCCCGGGGAGGCGCGGCGGGGGCGGCGTGGGGCTCAGTGCCCGGGTGCTGGGGCTCGT
Source organism: Trachemys scripta elegans (assembly GCF_013100865.1). Lineage (NCBI taxonomy): Eukaryota > Metazoa > Chordata > Testudines > Emydidae > Trachemys > Trachemys scripta. Next base: position 18,868,294 of record NC_048315.1, read on the forward strand.
GCCCCGGGCTAAGGGGGGAGCTGATGTCCGAGACCCCCCCCCGCCGCTTGTCCCGGGGCTTGGCCTGGGCTTTGTGGCTGTTCCACTTTCGGGTCCCGGTGCCGCGGGGGGGCTGGGCCAAGCCATGGCCCCGGGGGGGCTGGAGCCGCGTGTACAGCGGGGGGGCTCTGAGAGCCACTGGGGCAAACCGTGACCCCGTGCGGGAGGGAAGGAACCCCCATTCCCCCGGCACCCCCATTCCCGTAGGCAGGCATGGCCCGGGGAGCTCGCGAAGCCGATGGAGATGGTGAAACCGGGCCAGGGTCCTGAAATCCCTAGTGACCTGCTGTGATTCATTCAGCGAATGATCCGGCAAAAGGCAGCTGTCCTGTTTGCTACTCCCGAGTGCTGACCCTTGGTTTCATATGCAGAAAAAACCAGTTGTGGCACAGGTAGGCTGTGGAGTTCTTATACCCGCTTGAGAGGGGCCTCAGAAAGAAAAAGGTTGAGAACCCCTGGACTGTTAGACTGTGGAAGAGTCTCCTTGTCACTTGGTCCAAAACATGACCTAGTGCTGGTGAATAGACGTTGGAGAACACTACTACGCTCTTCCACATCTGCCCTAACTTCCCTTTCTTTCCATTCTACCAGAGGCAACAGCTGGTGGTCTCCTGTCCTGCAGTATGACAGGGGCAGGACCAGGATTCCTAGAATTACTCTGCCTCTCTACTCAGAGGCCCGGCTAGTGATTACTGTGCAGTAAAACTGTTCTGTTAAAGACACCATCCCTACAGGAATCTCCTTCTGGGTCTCCTAGCTCAGCCCTCAGAACCATCCAGTCATTTCCCTCTGCAGTCAGAAAAGGTGCTCCCACCAACGTTTTTGTTGTTTATCTGGCATTGGCCTTTTCTTATTTTGCTTGTTGCAGTGTTGTTCACATTCATTTTAGGTCATCTGTCCAGCTGCTTGCACTCAGAGTCACAATCCTGTACTAACGGTATTTTTTTTTGAAAAGGGAAAATTATTCACCTGTGAATCGGCTTCTTGAAAATATCATGCTGGAGTCTCACTTACCATGTGGAGCCTCCTTCTCCTTCTTTGTTTGCAGGGATGTTTCTGTGATTTTGTTCTGGTTTTTATTGTCATGTGCCTTGGGATGGTTTTTATAGACATTTTATCTGATTTCTGAATGGAAATAAATTGGGAGGTCTTGCTTCCCGCACAGTTCAGGAGCGGAGTAGGAATACCCCAAGGGCTGAGGCTGTAGCTGCTGGTGCAAGCTGACCAGGAGGAGGGTCTTGCACTCGAACTATCACCATGTCAGAGGGCCAAAATCTGAAAGAATTTGCAGAGCACAAGACTCAAGAGTGAGAATCCTCTGTCATTGTATCTGCAAAATAGTAGAAATTGCTGGTGAGCAACTTTCCCTTGTTGGCCACAGTAAACTACTCTATTCCTGGTTCACCATGGCATGGAGAAGTAGCATCCGTTTTAAAATGGTGTATGGAATGAAGACCGTTTCTACATATTGTTGGCATTCGAGTGACATTTACCTCCATCACTGCTTGAAACCCTGGGGAAAATACTGGTTTATTAGTTATGTTTGTAGTCTCCATTTGTACTGCATGGGTGTGAATAAAAAGTAACTTGTGCCAAACTAAAGGCAAGGTGCTTTTGACCTTGAAGTGTGGTGCTGAGATGAATTAGTACCACGTCATGTGTGTTCCTTTTAGATACGTATAAATATTCATAGCGTTAAAATGCTGATGTGATCCAGTTCTGCAGTAGCTCCTGTGTGTTACTCTCATTGAGGTCAGTGGCAGTCTTGTTGGTACAAGGATTGATTGCAGGGTCAAGGTCTCTGTTGTTGATCTGAAACCTCCTAATTAGGATACGAGTTTCAAACTTGTGCTAGAGTTCATAAACCCTGCTCAGTTAAATTCTACTGTATGTCCATGTGCACGAGTAACACTGTGATCATACCCCAAGAGGTTGCCTTTTAAATAGCAATAAGGTTAACTCATAGTATTAATGAAGGTGATGTTTCGGTCATGGCCAGTGTTATATGTGGTCACTTGAAATAGTCTTGCTGATTTAACTTGCTTTTCAGACAGTTGGTTGAATCTGATGATATTTGAACATTTATGAAACTACATAGTTGAGAAGTAAAACCTGATTTCCCTTTAAGAATCACATCTTTTCCTTCACTAAGCGAGGCTGATAGACGTAAAGAAGCACAAATATTGGCTGATAAGCATGGAATGGGGTGAGTGGGTTAGGAAATCCACAGCTGTCCCTTTCAAGGTATCAGCCAGTTCAACTGCTCTACGCTATATGCCATTCAACTCCTTTCGTATCTTTGCAATCTCAGGTGGCGGGAGGAATTGTAAAATGAATTGTGCTCCATGATGTGATTGTTACGGTTCAGGGCAACTGCACCTCCATTTCCCCTCTATGGTCCAGCAATGGCACCCATTTTTAGGCTTCCAACTCCCACTTGTTACCTCTGTTGAGTAGAGACCCACTTCCCTTTCCCATGTGACTGGGTTTTTCCCCAGGCTGCACGATTCCCTACCTACATTGTGGTATTCTCAGCAAACCAGACTTCCTAAACAGGCCCACAGCTGTACTTTACTTGCTCTTCGAAGGCTTATGACCAACTTAACTGCCAGCAGTTATGTTACCACACAGCTCTTTGTAAGTGAACACGTTTATTCTGAAGGTGTAGGCATTACAGTGAAAACATATTAAAACAACAAAAGATTAGCATGTGTGTAGGTTAAGCGCTCAAACCAGAGCCTACAACCCCTTCCCCTCCTCAAATTCCAACATGGACTTTGGTAGGAGTCAGTCCTTCAAAACCCACACAGGAGATTTTCTGTGGTTACAAGTTCATACCAGCCTTAGCTCAGAATAGGTTAGTCCTTCCTTTATACAGCTTGGGCCTTTGACCTTGTGACTCTAAGACAAGTAATCAGTAGACAATGGTCCCCCCTTCAGGATGTAGCTTCAAAAGGCTGGACTTTTGCCAAACTGGAGGTGAGAATTTGCATTTGCTTCCCCCTAGAGATTCCCCAGGCAAACCTTTTGACACTGTTTGTCCAAAAGTCCATTTTTGTCTGACCCATTGTTGAAAATAGTCCTCTGAAGTTCATAAAACTTCCCAGGTTGAAATCCCATCTTCCCCCCTAACGATACTACATACAATCCCAGCCCACGTTAATACATAAAATTTGCCTTTGATACAATGAACTCCAAAGCTACTTACATTTAATTCAATAAGGTTTTTCAAGGATACTGCAGGAAATTGCCATCTCTTTCAGGGTGATTTAATTGAAAGTGCTTCAATTTAGAAAATAATTAACATGGACACACTGAATGCAGTAGCCGATATTACAGCAGTGCTTTAATAAGAAGCTTTTGAGACACACCCATGATGCAGCATGGAATTAAACTGTGTCACTTTGGAAACAAAGTAGAAAGAACAAGCAAGGTTTAGATTGAAAAAATAAGGGCAACCATCTTAAAACAAACAAAGAAGAATGGGGTGGGGGGCAGAATTAAGCAATGGTTTAAAGTTGAAATGCAAACTGGCAGCAACCTAGAGATACAAAGGTTAACTGTCACCAGCCCATCCTGAACTCATGCTGAAAGTAGTTCACAGCCTTACTTATGTAGTCTTTCCCCTTGTAACTCCCATAGGCATTCACAGCAGTTACAGATGAGCAGGGAGGAGAGATTAGAGCTCTATATGCCATGCAATCTAGTTTACATCTACCTCCTGAGGGTTATTTTTTTTTAATGTAGCTTTTTACTGAATTCCTATCCATACATCTTCTACAAATCAGGCTAATAAAACAGTCTGTGGGATTGCCCTCTCTGTTCAATAGTTGTTGCTATCCTGAACATGCAAATGTTTTATTTCTCTAGCATTGCTTTCATCATGAGTTCCGAGTTAAATGTCCCGGCGGATCCTGCCACTCCTGCGTGCGGCTCTGAACCTGGCACAAAGGGCATGGATTATCGGGACTGGGTCCGGCGTAGCTATCTGGAATTGGTCACTTCAAATCATCACTCTGTTCAGGCCCTCGCATGGCGAAAACTGTACCTCAGCCGAGCCAAGCTCAAAGCGTCCAGCAGAACGTCTGCTTTGCTCTCTGGATTTGCTATGGTATGTATTTCTAGTTGCTGGATTGTGAATGTTGAGTTGTGTAAAACCTTCCTTTGTTAATAGGGGTTGTTTTCAGTACATAGAGCAGGACATTCCATTTCCTTATTAGGTGGTAAGGAATGGGAGTGTGTGCGTTTTTGTTGGTCTGCTGTTGAAAAGTTTTAACTCGAGACATTTGTTGCAGTGTTGTGATATCAGCTGCCTAGAAAATAGTCTCAGGGAGCCCCCAAACCCAGGCCCCAAAGTATCAGCTGACCAGTCGCTAACTGGCAGCCAGCAAGAGTCTTTGGCATAAACAGAACACTTGCATAAGATGATGAAGTGATGAACCTCCCCCCTTATCGAACCTCTGGATCTCACTCATTAGTGGATGGAATTGAAAGGCCTATCCCTATGCATGCGCAGCAGATATGTGTGGTAGTGAGGAGGGGGAGCATCCTCCTCACCCCTAGTTCCCGTGCCTACGTCTTCTGGGACCGACTGAGCTGACTAATCGCACTGGCCTGCGGGGCCCCCCCCCCAAGCGCGGGGCCCAGAGCGGTTGCCCCGATTTGTCCTACCCAAGAGACGGCTCTGAGTGTAAAAATCAATAGTTAATAAGTTGGTTATTAGAACGGCCTTACTGGGTGTAGTCTAGTATCCTGTCTTCTGACAGTGGCCAGGACCAGATGTTTCAGAGAGAATGAACTGACAGGGCAATATATTGAGTGATCCAGCCTCTGTTGTCCCCAGCATCTGTCAGTCAGAGATTTAGAGACACCCAGAGCATGGGGTTGCATCCCTGACCCTCTTGGCTAATAGCTTGAACTCATCTCATTCTTTTTTGAACCCAGTTATACTTTTGGACTTCATAATGTCCCCTGGCAATGAGTTCCGCCGGTTGACTGTGCATTGTGTGAAGAACTTCTTCCTTTTATTTGTTTTAAAGCTGCTGCCTATTAATTTCATTGGGTGACACCTAGTTCTTATGTGAAGGGGGAAATTACACTTTTCTCCAGGTGTGCTGGAACTAGGGACTTAGGGGTGGGGCAGCACCCCTTGTCTTGAAGTAGTAATAACAACCAAATATGTGGTTTCTGCTTTCAGTACCTCTACTATAAAAATTGTTCCAGCATCCCTGCTTCTCTATTCCTTTCTCCACACCATTCATGATGTTATAGATGTCTATCATAGCCCTTCTTAGTTCTCTCTTTTCTAGGATGAAGTCCCAATCTTTTTAATCTCTCTGCGTATGGAAGCTGTTCCATACCCTTAATCATTTTGGTTGCCCTTCTTTGTATTTTTTCCAATTCTAATACATATTTTTTAGATGAATACTTGGGTGAATACCATCTGGTCCTGGTGACTAATTTGTCAATTTGTTCCAAAATCTCCTTTGCTGACACCTCGGTCTGGGACAGCATCTCAGATCTGTCACTTTGAAGGACTGGCTCAGGTGTGGGGATCTCCCACACATCTGCTGTAGTGAAGACTGATGCGAAGAATTAATGTAGCTTCTCTGCAATGGTCATGTCTTCCTTCAGTGCTCCTTTAGCACCTCCATCGTCCAGTGCCCCACTGACGGCTTGGTAGGCTTCCTCCTTCTGATGTACTTAAAAAAATTTTTCACTGTTAGTTTGTGTGTCTTTAGCTAGTTGCCCTTCAAATTCTTTCATAGCCTGCTTTATTTTATTTTAAAATACATTTTACTTGGCTTGGTTGTACTTTTGCACGTGACTTGTCAGAGTTTATTCTCCTTTATGTTTTCCTTACAAGAATTTGGCTATTAGGCACTATTAGAATCTATAGGTAAAATCTGCTTCCTTTTAGTAGTATTTAGCATAATTGTATGTCTTTAGAGAGAGAATTTTGTAGTAAGAACAGTGTCATTATCCTAGCTATAATGAATTCTGCAACCTGATCTAGGCAAACGGACCTTCTATGGCCCTGTGGAGTGTCACTGAAGTTCACAGAACTGCTCCTGGGCTCAGGGTCTACCCACATAGGTCTGTTTGCAGGATCGGAAATCACAGTGGTCACTTTAAAAACAAAACACTACTTCTCAACTCACTGAACACAAACAGCAATGGAAAGTTCTCAGCAAATATCCAGTATAAACCATCTGACTTCTATTTATGGCATATTCACAAGGTGTTTAGATGTTTCTGCTAAAATTATCCACTTCACTTTGTGCTATTGGATCTGTTAGATTTTTTTTTCAGTGCAACTGTTGTGAGAACTTCAGAGCTGACTCCAAGGAGTACTGGTTGTTTGGGTATATATATTTTTTTAAATGGAACGAAAATAGACCAAAATGACTTTCATTTTGGATGGCGTGCGTTTACATTCAAAGAAGTGGGATCTCTGGTCTTTGGTATTACTTGCAATGTTTTCTTCATAAACCTAACTTTCAGAATATAGGGATTCCTTTAATTTGTGCAAGTCTTTTACTAATTTTTCTCCAACTGATAGAATTGGGCATCCCAGTTAACAACCATGGTATCATTTGCAGCCAATTTATTTCTGCTGCAGTAATTTGGTAGGCAAATACTTATTAAGCAGGCTGTGTACTCTGTCCTAAGAGAGGCAACAATCTGGCTATTGATGGAAGTAAAATGTATTCCGAAGTCTTATGTATACTTAAATATGTAAATAAAATAAGTCTAAAATAATGTAGTATGGGATGCGGATTCAGATCTTTTTACCACCCTGTTGCTGCTTTCAATTCAACACAGATCAGTAGTGGCTGAAAATTGTTACCAGCTGATAGCTGTTTAATGATCTATGTGAATCAAGCTGCTGGTCTGGGTCCCATTCGTATTGGGCAGGCATCCTATCACACAAATCATCACTAATTGATGCTCTTATTGGCCGTTTTAGCGGAGAGGCCAAAGACCGAATAGGTCAGGAAGACAGAGCGCCTCTTTTTCCTGTAGGTATATTCCCTCTAGGTCTAGTTTGAGGCATGTTGTCAGGGCAGGTGGAGAAGGTCTGCATTGTCACTGCACCTGGCCTGTGACCACTGCAAACAGAGGGCCCCTGGTACCCATGGTCTCAGTCTAGCACTAAATTCACTTTAAGAAGAAAGATCTTCAGAAATCCCCTTCATCATTTTCCTGTCTGAGATAACAGCTGCTTCTGCAATCAGCCTCCTTGGCTTGTTGTCAAATTGCTCTGAGATTTGTCCAGGTTTCTCCCCCCGCCCAGATCTACTGGCCTGACTATTTGCAGAGGCTGCCCAACCATGTGCCTGATGGTAATATATTTGTGTTCAGAGTTACTGTCAACATCTTGCCTCACAGCATCAGTCCTAGCCCCATTTCTGAAGGTAAGAGAGTTCTCTGTAATCGTGCTATGGAGAAGCCAGGGAGTATATTGAACTAAATGGTGTGATGATGGAGAAAAAAATCAAGAGCTCAATCCTGCAAGGACCCTGAGCCCTTTGCCTTGCCCAGCAAAAAACTTAAGTGCCTGCTGAGCTTTAAATGCATGAGTAGTCCCATTGATTTCAATGCTGCAACTCACAAGCTTATAATTAAGCACATGCTTAAGTTCTTTGCTGTGTCAGGGCAAATTGCTCAGCAAATTGGGGGATCGAACTCTAGGTATCTCTAGCTACATTTCCAGGGGCAAGTTAAGGGAGTATAAGGCCCTGAGGCCAGGGTGAGACAATGTAGTGTTTGATACAACACTATGTTAAATATTGAGAGCCTAATGACACCTACAGTTTAGGAACCCAGAGGCTATGCGCTCTCAATGGTCCTTGCCGGTCATTCTTTGTCGCTATATGAAGAAGAAAACTGCAATCTCCTTTCTGCCTAACTCTTGTGTTTAAATGGTCTGATCCTGTGCCTGCCTGCCTCCCTCAAGGTCAGAGTTTATTCTCTCTCTCAAAGATGTCCACCAGTGACTGCTTGAATCAATGATTCCAAGACTAACTTCGGGCTGTCTAAATTGTCCAGTAAAATATTTTATTTTACAGAGAGATTAAAATAAACTCTAGGTATAAAAATAAACTTGATTAAATGACTAATATGGAAAATTTTGCCAGGCTGACCTTATGCTGAATTACATGTACTGAAACATTTACCAGGACTTCTAGCATGTTAACTTGCCCTTTTTCTCTGATTTTGACCAGAGAGTAATGACAGCCTTTGAGGGGAAAAGTGCTAAGAGGAGACTGCGTTTCTTCAATACTTGTTTGGGCTAAATAAAATCTCTTCCTCCTTTTCTTCCACCTCCTGTTGTCCATCTTCCTCTGGACTGTTGTTGCTTACCTGTGAAATATCACAGAGTCATCAGTCGATCTTAAAGATTCATCAGTTCACACCACTAAAGCCAGCCTTAGGGAACGTTAGCGTGACAGGGAGCACCCAATCAACTGGAAACTGTTGTCCGCACAAAGGGTAGCAATTGCAAGTGGAAATTGATATTTTGGCAAGCCAGGCTGATTAATAAAAAGCTTTAAATCCTATATACAGGTAAAATTCCTGTCCAATATGCTGAACACTGTATATATCCTTTGGGTCTGGTACCCTCCCTCAAACAACTGTATAATTTTTCCAGTCTAATATGGTGTGGTTGACATGCAGCATTGTAGATCAGCAAAGTGGAGAATGAGAGTCCTTTTTCACTTTGGAACTCATAGTTGAGGGCTGATGGGTCCCTCGCTGAATGAACATAGAGAGATTTACAAGGAGAGAACGTCTGCAAGCATATTTCTAACAAAACCTACATTTTGATTAAAAGATTCATGCTTGTAGTGGATGGCAAAGCTAAAACCTTCATTAATCCTGTCAACATATGAAGGAGCTCATTTTTAGAGCCAATGAAGAGCCCTGGAAAGCGGTATGTAAACACTAGTGAAAGGATACAATATTTCAGGAGATTCAGTATCCAAAACACTTGAGATGTATTTACTGAAATGAGAATCATATGATCATAGAAATGTAAGAGTAACGGGACTTGGAGAGGTCATCTTGTCTAGCTCCCCCATGCTGAGACACCTCCAACTATATCTAGACCAACCCCTGACAGGAGTTTGTCTAACCCAGTGATACTCAGTCAGACTGTGGCTTGTGAGCTGCAAGTGACTGTTTAATGTGCGTTATTTGCTGTGAGAATAACATATATTCTATATAATATACACAGACACTAAATATTTCCCCTGTCATACTGTTTAAATATGAATAGTACTATAGTAAATGAAACCATGAATTTACACTACTCTGGCTCTTTTGGGTAATGTTGATCACTAATTTGGCTCCTGAACCACTGAGGTCTGAGTATCACTGATCTAACCAGTTCTTAAAAACCTCCAATAACTGGGATTCAACAACCTCCCTTGGTAACCTAGTTACAAAGCTTTTCCTCGTATTTAGCCTATCTCTTCCTGGTCACACATTAACCCGATGATTTGTCTTACCTTCAGTGACCATGGAGAACAATTGATCACCATCCTTTTTATAACAGCCCATAACATATTTGAAGACTGTTAGCAGGTCCCCACTAAGTCGTCATCTTCCCAGGACTAAATGTGCCCAGGTTTTTTAACCTTTCCTCTTAAGTCATGTTTTCTAAACCTTATTGCTCTCCTCTGGACTCTCTCCAGTTTGTTGGAAGTCCAAGAACATGGAGATTCACAGTTTCAGTCACTGTAAGAACAGGTTTTGTTCAGCTAAATCAAAAATAACGTCACCTGTGTACACCGGTATGCTGTATGTATTTGCTAATACAACTTTCCTGCAAGCTTCTAATCAGTCTGCTGGTGGTTTCAGAGTATATGGTAGGTAGAAAGGTCAGTCACCCTAGCCTTGGCCCTAGTCCTGTCCCGCTGAAATTAACTGCAGAGCTTCCATTAACATGACTGGAAACAGGAGTGTATCCCTGGACTCCCAATGCATTTTAAAGGGTCTTGCTAATAGGACGTACCCCACAATAAATGAACTGAGTTATTGTGTAGAGCCTGGAACAGCTATTCAAGACATGTTTCAAATGGAACCTTTGTAAAAGTGGGGACAGTTGGCCCGATGAAATCCATTCACCCAGCACTATGGTCAAGCTATTCATTCTGCCTCCGTTAAGCTCCTGTAAACATACTGAGGTCCCTCCTGACAGGGACTGATCTGGTGCTGGTATCCAAAAGCCATCCCTGTTTGATCCTCTTTTATTAACAGACATGGGTGATGGGGCCTCACTGGAATACAAGATCAGGGAGAGTATGAGCCAACACATTTGTTTTTATTGCTTTGCTTACTGACACGCTTTGTTAATCAGTGTAAAATCAATAAATACAGCTGCAAACAAATTTGAACAATATGCTGGAGGCTGACTAGCGGAGACGTATAGTATCTGACTGCTACTGTTATACAGGGGCATTGCACTTACATAACTTCTCGTAACTCTGGATTTTCTGAGTGTTTTACAAAGATTCAATTTCACAGCAAACCTGGGATATAGCTATGCTGAGTATTTTTCTTGTTATAAATGGAGAAACTGAGTCACAGACAGGTTGAGTGACTTGCCCAATTTCACCCAGCAAGCCAGTAGTAGAGGTGGACTGGCATTTGAGTCCTGACACCCAATCCTCTGCTCTGTTGAACATGCTCCATTCTATTTTTTACATGGAGCTTAACTTAATGAAGTGATAAAACTCAACAGTGTATGGGCAAAATGATCAAATACTCTTTATAAAGTGAGCGTCTGTGAAGCTAATTTCTGTAGAGTACATTGGAAACAAAAGTGCAAGACAACTCCCACCTGTTCGTGCTCTCTGTACGTGTGTGTATATATCTCCTCAATATATGTTCCACTCTATATGCATCCGAAGAAGTGGGCTGTAGCCCACGAAGGCTTATGCTCTAATAAATTTGTTAGTCTCTAAGGTGCCACAAGTACTCCTGTTCTTTTTTCACTTATGCATGCTTAGTAACGCCATATAACACAGCTATCCTCCATTTCTCTTGAATATTCAGTAGTTATTGGAAACCGAGAAAGATACTCTGGATGGAAATAATTTCCTTTATCTGGCTATATTTGTGGTGGCATAAGGATTTAAAATAATAGGAGGAACCCATTTAACCAAGGAATAGTTAAACTATTCAATAGCTTGAGAGATAGTATCACCTATCCAATGACCAGAATTACAACTTTTCTGACTTAACCCTTTTTACACCAGAAGTCAGTGTTTCCTATCATGTGACTACTAATGATGCAAACCGAAGCTATGTGATGAACTGCATGGTTGGCTGCGCTGTTATCTGTGCCAAAGTTACACTTGCTGCCTAATAAATTCCCCTTTTGAGCCTTTTGTTTGATGCTGTTCATATGGGTCACAATTTAAGGGAGAGTTTGCTTAAAAAAAAACAACTGTGCGATGTTGAAATAATTTCCTGTGGGCTTGGATGTAACTTTGTGAGTTAGAGCCTCGAGAAAGGGAAAGATACAGACTGTTCATGCATCTTCAGGGAAAAAAAGGAATGATCCATTTAGGCCCCAGTTCAGGAAAGCACTTAAGTATGTGCTTTAAGCACTCTGAACAATGATGCTTTCCTGAACTGGAGCCTTGAAAAGTGAAATATGGGAATTCTAGCAACTGACCATCCTTTTTTCCCCCTCCCCCCCCAGGTTGCCATGGTGGAGGTGCAACTAGAGATGCAGTATCAGTACCCCCAAATGCTGCTGATTGCGTTCAGTGCCTGCACAACAGTGCTGGTAGCAGTTCATCTCTTCGCCCTTCTCATCAGCACCTGTATACTACCTAACGTGGAAGCGGTGAGTAACATTCACAACCTAAACTCCATCAGCGAATCCCCACACGAACGCATGCATGTCTACATAGAGCTGGCCTGGGGTTTCTCCACAGTCTTGGGAATCCTCCTTTTCCTCGCTGAGGTGGTGCTTCTGTGCTGGATAAAATTTCTGCCTGTGGACTCCATTATGAAAAACGAGACTACCGTCATCCAAAAGCCCAGCGGCCATGTGGGCTGGCAAGCGGCTCTGGTCTCCACCATCATCATGGTCCCAGTGGGTCTGATTTTTGTTGTTTTCACCATTCACTTCTACCGTTCTCTGGTGCGGCACAAAACGGAGCGACATAACCGGGAGATTGAAGAGCTTCACAAACTGAAAGTGCAATTAGATGGACATGACAGAGGGTTGCAGGTAGTGTGACAGAGGAACAGGGATCTGTTTCAAAGCAAATCATTTTGCTGAGGCGAAGAGCAAAATAAATATTTTGCTAACATGAGCAACCCAAACCAATGATGGATTATTTGGGGGTCTAACAAACTAAAATGTGAATTGTCTGATTTATAGGGCAATGGGTTCTAGTGCTTTTCCAAACTAATGGGGTGTCTGGCCTATTTCTAGTCCTACACAATTGTGTACTTAAGTTGATACTGCCATACAGTTAAAAACCAAAACTTTACCTACTTTAACATTATGTTCTGGAGGGTGGTTTCCAAATTGTTATATTTTAACAATGCAACCTTCTTTGGCCAAGAGTGAAACTACTTGACACTTCAAAGAAAGCCACTGTTTCTGTAGGATCTGTTTGTTTGGGTTATTTTTAAGTGTCCGTGCTCTCTTGCTGGCTGTGCAGCAGCAAACTGACAATGACTGTTTCCAGGGTTGAGGTGATAAGTAGTGCTATCGACTACAAATCCGAGGACATTCTGAATGCGCTGCAGAACATGGGTGTGTGTTACCTTTATTATAAAATGGGTATGACAGAAACCGCTCACTAGAATGATGCAAGAGGTTAGAAATCAGCAGTCTTAGTACATATGTCCTCCTTTTGCTATCCTCTCTTGCTAGTGTCTAACCCTCCTTTAGAACAGGGGAGAGAGAATTTCAGACTGGCAGGAGGCTGGGAAGCTCTGTTTTTGCCTGCTTCAGTAGTGTCCATTCTTTTACAATGAATGCATGCCAAGATCTTCTAATGTTACTGATAATGAAAGTTTGTGTGTCCAGGGAAGGCTTACAGGTATTTTCATTTTAACAACAAAGACATTGTTAAAGCAGGAAACTAACTGGGAATTTAAAAAGACCTGGCATAGAATTTCGAAGGACTAGAAAAGCAGATTTAAAGGGGTGAGGAAAGAGAGCACATAACACAGTGACAGATTTCAGCTGTATGCTTTCTTCATTTGCTTTGTATATACCAGAATGATTCATGTGTTTTGCTGGCCTGGTTTGCCACAGAGGGCTCGGAGTCCAGATCCTGTGCTTTTCCCTTGTTCTTTGTGCTAGTTGTGCCTGAGAGCATACAGCATTCTTACCTCTTAGGGAAGAAAGCATCTTGCATTTTCTCAAACAACACATACCCCTTGTGGCACATGGAGCTGCATTTTTGAGTTCAGGGTGAGCTGCAACCAGCCTTTGCCATTCCAAAGGGAAAGCTGCGTGCAGTTAAAGTACTATCACATTTCACTTGTTGGCTGTATTTCAGCAGTGGAGGAAGTGATTCTTGTTTGTGCTTATGTAGCTTAGTGAGTGAAACTTGTAAAGCGCTGTAGCATCTTTCTGGGTGAAAGTATTAATAAAGTCCCAACTAATTACAACTACTTCATGGGGAGGCAAAATATTCTTCTGCAATCAGTAGCTTGATTTTAGTTTTTAAAGGAAAAGTCGTACGTATTTCAGCTACAGAAATATGTCAAAATATTTAAGCAAAATGGTCCGGTCCTGTCTCATCATGCTCCGTAATCTGCAGGCTGCTGCCAGTGCTAATTTCAGGCCTTACTCCCTTGCATTCTATAATAGTTTTACAATTTCTGCCAGTTCTTGAATATTTCTAAAATAATTGAAGAAGTTTGTAATGTTCTATTTAATCCCCTCCCTTTAACCAGTGGTATTTAGGAAATATGTCAGTGTACGAAGTATCAGATTCCCAGCATGGAGTGTGTGTGAAATAATGCGTGCAGCAAGATGAGAATGTAGCTTTAAATATCTCTCTCTGACAAGTTCCTGGAAAGCCAACTCCAATCCTTTTTTTTTCATTTTAATTCAGTCATTCCTGGGCAAGCGGCTTAGCATGTGTGTGTTTTTTCATCCGTTATTCTTACCCTCATCAACATGGGCCATGTTTACATAGGACTACCTACTACTTTCCACATACACAATATAAGGACTTTGTTCCTGTAAGGGGTAGTTTTAAAATTCCTGCTAAAGCTCCTGAATGTAATTTCAGTGAGCTTCCATACCAAATGCTAATACACTTCCTTATATGTAGTACCTCTATCCTAAGGACCCCAACGTGTTTTGAATGTCACACAGTAATCTCTTCATCCGTTATTGAAATGTAGTCACTATTTGACATTGCACAGGTACACCATGCAAGTTTTAGGATGGAACTTTAATTCTGATTGCAGTTGAAATTGCTGGGATAGTTTAGGTAGGTAGAATATAATTACCTGATTTGGAGGTTGGGACATTAGGGTTGAATTCTGTCCCACTTCACCCCTTTTCTCATCTCACCACACTAAAAATTAGTATTGACATGTCAAAACCAGATCAGGATCACAGTAATGAAAATCAGATTTTCAAATGTAGTGGTATGAAATTTTTCACAACCTTAAGTGAAGTAACTAGGTTGACTTAAGTTTTTGGTGTAGACCAGGCCTCCGCTTCAGCCCCGGGTGATGGGGCCGTGAGCAGGTTTGAGGAGGGCCGCCAAGCAGGGCTGCCATTAGACTTGCTGGGGCCCAGGGCAGAAAGCCGAAGCCCCAAAACCCCGAGCCCCATCACCCGGGGCTGAAGCTGAAGCCTGAGCAACTTAGTTTCATGGGGCTACCTCCTAATGCTGGTCCTGCCTTTTATATGCAGAAAAATAGTTGTTGTGGCACAAGTGGGCCATAGAGTTTTTATAGCGTGTTGGGAGTGGGAGCCCTCAGAATGAAAAAGGTTGAGAACCCCTGCACTAGAGGCTGTCTCCTGCAGGCCAGTAGGATGATTTGGCCCTCCAGCTAAATCAAATCATCCCTCTGCCATGGCAAATAAAGTCAAAACAAGAACAAGCAAGATTCAGGCCACATCCCTGCCCAGTGTGTGTGTGGGCATTAATCTTTCCCCTTGCATCAATAGTTCTTTTACTGCTTGGCTGCAGGGGTCCACGACAGCCAGGCATTCCTAGATCCTCTCATCAGCTTTTTGCTATGGCTTCTCTCCAGCTCCTGCCCCAAGAGTAGTGGTTCCTTTCCTCTTTCTCCTGTGCCTCTTCATCTTCCTCCAATGTGTCTTCATCCTCACCGCGCTCGCATACAGACTCACTGACGTGTGTTCCTTAAAGGTTGCATATGGTGTCAGCTACAGCGACAGGAATTGTAGTTGATCCAAAAAAGGGTGTTTGGCAGCATGGTGAAACTCAGCCGTTTCCCAAGCAATGTCTGAAGCAGTATGAGCTTGTTTTAATTAGACTTTTGCTAAGGCTTCATGGAGTTGAGCCCTATCTTGGCCAGCTGGGCGTGTCTGAGTCACTATGCCAAAAATTCCAGCAGCTGCTGCTTGTCTTCGCACGAACAGGATTTCCAGTAGTGAAGCTTGTAAGTGCCTTTTCTGTTTCCTTCCATTACATTCTCAGTTGTCTCAGTTTACCAGTTGTTGTCTTACGTTTCCCCCCACTGCCTCTAGTCCCTCTATTCCAGATTTCACCCCTGGGACCTCCCTATACTGTAGAGCAGCAGTTTGTCTTCAACTCCCAACTGCTTGCTTCATGATTCCCAGGGCCACATTCTGCTTATATCTAGCTCTGTTCAGGCTTTCTCCCTGGCTTCTTCCTGCAGTCTTCTACTGAGCCCCTCATGGACTCTGCTCCTGATTCTTTGCTGCAGGGAGCCACCAGTGGTTTCGCTGCAGATCCCTGATGACTGCTCTTCACCTGGTCTTCTTCTGAGTCTTCTCAGGCAGTTCCTTCCTTGGCTCCCTTTTAGCAGGGAACCATGGAGGCCCTGGCCCAAGCTATCCCTGATGAGCCTTCCCACCCAGCTGCTGCTCTTCTCAGGTCTGTCTCCCCTGCTGAGGGAAGGAAGCTACCTATCTATGTACTTATAAGGCCCCTCCTCTTCATAGTGTCGAGGCACCTCTTATTACTTAAAAAGGTGACAATGATCTCTTGTCTTGTCTTGTCTTCTCTTTCACTGCCACCAGGTATCAGGCTTAGAGCATTTCTGAAAAGAATGAATTTGAGAATAAGGGCCCTATTGTGGGAAAGTCTAGGGGAAGAGATGGGTTTTATACTTGGCTCTGAATACATTGAGGTTAGTGGCTGTTCTGACTTCTTGTGGAAGTGAGTTCCATATTTTTAGTCCAGACCCTGTCTCCCATAGTTACAAACCTACACCTATTGGTCGACAGTATCACTTCCCCATGAAAACAGTGGTTGGGAGGTCCTTATCACACAGGGAGATATGTGGTCTCAGGGGTTTGGGACCAGTTCTGTGTAGAACTTTGAAAATCAGGACTGTGACTTTTTGAACTGGACTGTCTTCTTTGGGAAGTCAGTGTAGAAAGCAGTGTGTTGGGGTAAGAACGTGAGAATGGCCATACTGGGTCAGACCAGAGTTCCATCTAGCCCAGTATCCTGTCTTTCGACAGTGGCCAATGCCAGGTGCTTCAGAGGGAATGAGCAGAACAGGTGATCAAGTAATCCATCCCATTTTTCCCATTCCTAGCTTCTGGCAAACAGAGGCCAGGGACACCATCCCTGCCCATCCTGGCTCATAGCCATTGATGAACCTATCCTCCATGAATTTTTCTAGTTTTTTTTGAACGCTGGTATATACTTGGCATTCACAACATTCTCTGGCAAAGAGTTCCACAAGTTGAGTGTGCATTGTGTGAAGAAATACTTTTTGTTTGTTTTTAAGCCTCCTGCCTATTAACTTAATTTGGTGACCCCTAGTTCTTGCGTTACAAGGAGGAGTAACTAACACTTGCTTATTCACTTTCTCCACACTAGTCATTATTTTATAGACCTCAATCATATCCCCCCTTCATCGTCTCTTTTCCAAACTGAACAGTCCCAATCTTTTAAATCTCTCCTCATGTGGAAGACGTTTCATACCCCTAATCATTTTTGTTGCCCTTTTCTGAACCTTTTCCTGTTCCAATACATCTTTTTTGAGATGGGGCGACCATATCAAGGTGTGGGCGTACCATAGATTTATGTAGAGGCAATATATTTTCTGTTGTCTTATCTCTCCCTTTCCTAATGATTCCCAACATTCTGTCCGCTTTTTTGACTGCGGCTGCACATTGAATGGGTGTTTTCAGAGAACTATCCACAATGACTTCAACATGCACATTTAAGTCGTTGCTGCCCCCAGATAGGAGGGGGAAACAATGCAAGTAGATTTCAAGAATCTAGATCTTTCTTAGGGAAATGAAGTTTACTGTAGATAATACGAAATAATAAGTCTAAGGCCAAAGCTGGCTTATGTATGACAGAACAGTAGTCCAGACCAAAGATTTGGGGGTCATAATAGGGAAAAGCTCTTAAAGGTACAGTGGACTTGGTTTTCATCCCCTCAGTTGTTTCTTTGCAAGTACCTGACACAGTTAGGATCGCTAAGCAGGTTAATATACGATAAGATGTGCTTTGGCTCTCTCTGATGGGGACTTTTTGGAAAGATTCGCAAAATCCACTTACTGTCTTACTGAAAGCAGGGTAAAAAGCAAAATTGTGTTTTTAATTTTCAAAAATGGCCCAATGTACTGTATTGTGCACATGTGGGGTTTCTAACCAAACTATTTTTGAACACGGCTACAAAAAAAAAATGGCTGGAGTCTGAAACTTGGCTGGGACATAAATCCTCCGAGGATGTGTGCCTTTGTTTTGAGGAGGAAAGAGATGAGACATTGAAAAACTGATTAAGGAAAAAATCACATCTGAATATGCTCATGGTGCATCTGCTAAGATTTTAGTAGAGCCTATTGAAACACGCTCCCTCTTCAACATCACTTAAATTCTCCCTGCTAGCGGAGGGCCCAGACAGGGACATCAGCTGGTGCTAGGACTGTAAATGTGTCAGTGGAGGATTTTGCTGCAAGAAAAAGATGAAAAGTGCAGGTGCAGAAAAGCAAAAAGCCCATGATTTCAGAGTGCCTCTGATGCAAATTACAGTGTAAACTGCAAGAAAACTGTTTCCAGCCCAAACAGTGACAGCCATAAAGGTGAGAATTCTCTCCCCTTCGGTACTGAAATAGGTATGGTCTTCAAAGCCAAATTAAGGTAAGAATGACAACACGGGGTCAGACCTAGCTCAGTATCCTGTCTTACGAGAGAGGCTGGTGGCAGATGCTTCAGAGGGAATTAATAGAACCGGACAATTATTGAGTGATCCATCCCCTGTCATCCATTCCCAGCTTCTTGCAATCAGATGCTTAGGGACATCCAGAGCATGGGGTTGCATCCCTGACCATCTCTGCTAACAGCCATTGATGGATCTATTCTCCGTGAATTTATCTAACTTTTTTTTAGATAATTTTTTTTTTTAACCCAGTTATACTTTTGGCCTTCACAACATCCCCTGGCAATGAGTTCCATGGGTTAACTGTGTATTGTTTGAAGAACTACTTCCTTTTGTTTGTTTTTAAACCTGCTGCCTATTAATTTCATCAGGTGACCCCTGGTTCTCGTGTTATGTGAAGGGACAAATAACATCCATAACACTTAAATGACTTAAATAATTGTCATTGTGCCTGGAGTGGGTCACGGCTAAAAATGCCAAACTCAGAACAGATTGTCAGAAAATAGGGCAGACCCCCGAAACTGGTGGTATATTCTACCATTAGATTTTACCAAGACAGTAATAAAATATGCTCCTGGATCATTATACTAATTTTACAAGGGAGCCACAAACAATCCCCTTATTACCGCCCGGACAAACCGGACTTCTGTGATGTAAGGTTATTAAAACGAAAAAAACACCACACATTAGGTTCTACCCAGGTCAATGGATGCTCAGGACCTTATATGAGAAACAACTCTGTAGCCAATCCTTAGTAAACTAACTAAAGATTTATTAACTAAGAAAAGAAATGCGTTATTAAAAGGTTAAGACATATTACTGTTGGATCAGAGAATGTAGTCCAAAATGTTAGCAGGGATGTTAAATTTGCTAGTTTCTTATAAGTCTCTCTGGGTTGCCCAAATAGCTTTGGGACCTCAGTCCTTTTGTTTAAAACTTCCCTGGTCAGAATTCACCATCCAGAGATGGGGTAGGAAAGAGGTGGCCTGGAGCCTTTGTTCTCTCCTTTTGTATCTTGACCCTTTGGTTTTGCTGGTAAAATCCTGGCTGTCTCAAGGGGTCGAGCAGTTCCATGGCATAAGTGCTTTGCCCTCAGTTCCTCCTATGAATTTCAAATCTTTGCTTGTCCCTTTCTGCATACGTGCCGTCTGAGGTGTCTTTACCCTTGTTTACAGTTTTTGTCATTCTGAAGAGCTAATCTGTGGGTGTTTCTCAAGCTCACACATGTTTGAGTTACAAATATATATATCAACATTTCATAACTTCATATACAATGATGATGCATTCAAACAGGACAATGAGTTTCAGCAAATTATGACTTTTTTAAATGATACCGTACAAGGCACACTTTGTACAAGATTTATTACAATTTTGCAACAGCGGTGACCATGTTAGTGTAAACGGCCACCTTCCTCTTTAGACTGCATCACAATAATAATAAGACAAATACAAATTATTTGTCAGGAAAGGAAAGGCACCAGACAACAGTAATGCAGCATCACGGTTTTGATCTTGCAAACATTTGAATATCTTTAAGCACATGAGTACGCTCGCTGAACTCGTCTGTAGTACTGGAAGGGTTGGGGCCTAAGGCTGCTCACTTAAAATCACAATCAAGATACAGAGTTTTGGAAGGGATAAAAACTCCAGATGCAAGATGGCGCCAATCTGATTCTTGGGGATTTGGATGAGACTTGCATGGGGGCAGACCACATCTGCTTACTATGGGGTTCTGGCATCTTCCTCTGAAGCATCTGGTGGAGGTTCTGTCAGAGACAAGATACAGATGGACCTCAAGTCTGATCCAGTTTAGTAATTCCTATGTTCCTATGATTAAGATGTCTTAAACACCATGGATGAATTAAGGTATGGCATGCATTTTACAATACGTGGTAGTAAGATGTGGGAAGGTAGAATGCACACCACCACAGAGTTAATATGCTTGACTTTGTGACTTTAGCAGTGTATCCTTAGGCTCTGATCCTTCAATTTACAACACGCAGATGGATGCTGTGTCCGTGTGGAGCCATATTGATGTCACTAGGGCTCCATGAAAGCACAATAGTCTTCCATGCAATGTAAATTGCAGGACTGGAGCCTAAGCTCCTTGTCCAATATTTTTGTTTTGTATTTCAGGACATCCATCCTCCTGTCTCCCCCTCTCTCCTACTTCCTGGATTTTAAATTCTCATGCCCTCAACATTCCCTATTTCATACCTTCCCTATCCTCCAAGCTTTGTACCACGGCCACAAGCCCCTCCCCTCCCATTCCTTTCAGCCAGAGAAACAAAGAAACCAGTTCTGTCCCCCAAGTGCCAGCACAATCAGGCCAGGCCATTTATTTTCTAATTAACTTCTCACCATCACTCTCCTTTGTGTCCACTTCAAAGTTAATACTCGAAATCATTTGATAACCATCTGAATATAGCAAACATCTACATTAATATCTGTACATACCGTTCAAAGCTCACCTTTGCTTTGATTCTGACAACTGATATCGAGAACAAAATGTTGACTAATTTAAGTGCCAGGAGAAAACTTTTGAAGTCTGTGGGGCTAGTTCCTGTTCCAGTCTTGCTTTATCTATGCATGGAGTATTTTATGGAATACATATAGATCCTAGACTGTATCTAGATGTGTGACTAATAAAAACCCCTCCTATGTGAAACTGGATAAACATTTTCTAACGTATAGTGGCCTTTACACTGTCATGCTGTTTATTTTTGAAGGCTAGACTGAGTTATCCAGTGTCCTGTATGGACAAAGAAAATATAATAGTACATTAGGATGTTGACTTAATTTAATTAATTTGACCAAACGTGGTAGGCTCCCCCTTTCTAAAATGTACAGGATGCACGTCAACTTGATAAATTTGATTTTTGAGAAGGATCCTGTTCTTGGAATATGTTTACAAGCACTAACCTAGGTTAAGAAAATATACTGCTCTGATAGGAGGTACTGTTGCATTGAACTTTAATAGTTTAAATGTATTACATTAACTGCATTAGCAAAGAAGACCAAAACTCTTCTTAGCGGCTACTAGTTACAGATTAAAAACCTCTTTCCACAGATCTCCACAATATCTGATCATCCGAAACAACTATTAATGTCTTTACAATGCTGCCATTCTGCCTTTTCAGGAGAGAACGTGCATATGCTTTTCACAAATCAAAACAGAGCCACCATGTGTGTTACTGATGCCATAGCAGCATGAAATGCCAGGATTACAGATATTGCATTCAGGAGCTCCTTAAACAGGTGCCCATGTCAGTGTGTACCTAGGAAAAGTATGCACTAAGATGCAGCAAGAAGCAAACAGTGACCAGATTAAACTTCAGCCTCTCTAAAATACATAGTATAAAACCCTTTAGTTTATAGTTCAGAATATAACAACATTAGTTCATTCGGAGTCTCTCTAGTCTGTTTTCCTCAGGGCAGGGACTGTCTTCATTTAGATTGTACAGGGCTGAAAACACAGCCAATAAACACATGGCAAAATGTGAGCCAAAAGATGCATTACAATTTATTTTCTTGTTATGGAGTTAGGTTCTCCATGAAACCATTTGGTATCATACCTTGAGATTAAAACAACGGGCATATGTAGTATTTTAGCAGTGGAGTGAGAGCACAGAGCGTAAGTTAAAGGAAGAATGGTTAATGACTGAAATATAAGGACCAAACACTAATTTAAATATTCTGTCTACTGTCGCTTAGTAAGCTAAGAGCATATTACTGCAGAGGCTAAATGCTAACAGCAAACAGGATGATTTAGGACCATGGATCCAAAGTATTGTTACATATACAACTATGGTACTCTAGGCTTCCTAACTTACTGAACCGTTGTACAGCGCTCCAGGATTCTGCCACTACCTTCCTTCCAGTCAATGGGACATGCACTGAATTGAGATGGAGTTGGGAGCACCCCAAGACTCATCTTGTGATGGAGCACGCTATGCAACTGAGAAGTAGGTGCTAGCAGTACAGGAGAGGTTAGAATGAATTGGTACATTTCCCAGAAAAAGTTGAGGGGACCTTTAGCTTAAGAGCACAAGTTACACACACAATCCTGCTTTCTGATTGGACCAAAAAGGTTATAGCCTATGGGAGAGGTGGCGTTTTTTTTTTAAATAAATAACGTGGCTGTAGTGAACAAGTCTCATGCACGTTGCATTTTTACACTAGTATCGGGCACAAAGAATTGTCCTGCTGTGACAGATCTTCCCTGTAATCACAGTATGTTGTTTCCTGCAGCGAGAGGGAATGCTTTAACTGTGTGAAGCAAATGCTTTGCTGTCAGCAAATCTGAATAGCAGCTCATGCTTTCGAAGCTTATGCGGGAGTCACGGGTGTGACACAATGTACATTTAATACTTGCTAATCGATGTAATATGTTGCTATTTGTGTATTTGCATTTAAATATTTGACTAAACTGAAACTGGTTCATTTTGTCTGCAACTATGAACAGACCCGTGTTTGTGTATGTAAAACTCAATGTGATTAAAATATCAGATAACTCAATGCTTTTTCTATTTGTGTCAATTGTTTGTAGTGAGTAGATTTTTTTTTTTTTTTTTTAATACAAGTGGCTGAAGCCTAAGACTTACAACATGAAGAAACTAGCTTCTGCCACAGCTGACTTCTCAAATCTCCTACATGGAGTGACACAAACCTGAGGCTTTCTGTTGGAAATTACAGGAAAGGACTCATGCTGTAGTCTGCCTCTTTGGTTATTCTTAAAAACATACTTTTATTACTGTGAATTAATGGCAGGATTCAGAGATTACAGATGCTCAGAAAAGAACACAAGCTACTTAAACAGAGTTCAGATACTGAAGATGTCTGAGTTGTCTTTGAAAACAGCCCACTGCAAATGTTGCTGTTGCCCTGAAATCCCAGAAGATGTAGGTCATACACTATATATATATATATATATATATATATATATATATATATATATATGATTAATTCTCACAATCACAGTTAATATTTTCAGTAAAGGGAAAATTACTTTAATTAGTTCTCTGTGTATAGTATTATCTATGGGTAGATACTTATGCTCCTCCCCTGGAGAGCTGGCCTTTAAAGGAACTAGCTGATGCAAACAAGAAGATAGTTATGTCCCTAAGGAACAGCGCAGCTCTAAAAGCAGTGTCTCAGAACTGAACCTTGACCAGTAAAGTTTGGAATCTGCTCCATTGCTTGGACTGAATTTGAACCAGAAGGTTAGTGACTGGTTCCTAGAATGATAGTGTGAAACATTCTGTCCCATAGGAAGGGACATTTATTTTTCATTCACTAATTAGTTTAGGCAGAGCACCTGCATTCTTAAAATAGAGCCTTAAAGAAAAGTCAAGGCAGAAAGATGATCCAAAAAGCTTAAAGAACAAGACCCTTTTCTGCTTGCCGTAATTTGAAACATCAAAATAAACCCAGATCAATTTACAATAATGTTTAGACTATACAGACTGTCAAATTGAAAGTCACTTACGAACCAAGTTTCCGTCCTGATTTACACCTTAGCTTCAAGTGATGATTTTAAAGTGGTTTGTTTACTGCCTTGCATTTCATTCCAGTAAGGACAAAAGTACAATAGCCAGTTTCTGATTCTCATCCAGCAGCTAACACTACAATGTTTTGGGTTGGGATACTGCCAGAGAAGGCTTACTTTAAAAACAACCAACCACCTTCAATCTGCTGCAATGTTGTAACATTTCCGTGAGATTACCTTTTGTATTTTGCATAATTTGGTCTGATAATGGCCCTTAAATAATCTCCAAATAAGACAGTGATAAATTGCAAAAATTCTGAACTTTAATTTTCAAATATTCATACAACTCATAATACCGATGTTCTCCCTCTCATGTTCACACTGGTTTTCCTTGAAATGTCAGGGCTATTTCAAGGAGCTCTTTACCCAGTTTTTCCTGCTTTCCTCCCCAAGTGAATTCTGCAGACAGCTCCCTGAAGGTGACGCAGATCCGGCGATGCTCAATGTGCTTGCGGTAAATTGCATGTTTCCACTTATAGCGTGCATCTCCAGACAGCACAATCAGGGATCTCCTAGGTAAGAGAATGTCTACAGTAACTTCTTTGTATGGAATAAGTCTTGGGGAAGATGAGTGGTCCATATCCCAACTGTCTACATTTTCACATGCTGATGTGGGAGTAAGGTTGTTTGGTTTATGGGTCTGAGAAACTTGAGGTGAGGCAGAGTGATTTGATTCCCCGCTTCCTTGACTGTGAGTGGCAAATAACTGAAGACTGTCCTCTGAATCACAAGACATGGACAGCACAGTTTTTGAGAGCAAGTTTAAGCTAACCAGTCGTCCCCCCCAAAGCCACCAGTCATCAAAGTGTGGGTCAATGGCAGAACCTCTTTCAGGTAGATAGTCCAGGTTACACTGCTCAACAGGAAAGAAATCCTCTAGCGCAGAATGAGCCTTCATTCGCTGCACAATCTCCTGGCTAAAACTGGGCAAGCCAATGAAACCACCAGCTTTCAGCTTCTTTTTCTTAAAGTTCACTTTGGGCCCATAGTCCTGTTGAAAAGGAAAACCAGATGATGTTAAATAAAAATCTGGGGCCTGGTTTTCTAGGGAGGCACTATCCTCTGGACAAACCAAGGAGCCCTGGGTCTCTTGGGTTCTATTCCCATCTTTACCAGTGACTTGCTGGTGCAAGTCATGTTCTGATAATATGACCCCATGAAAGTCGTATAATCTCGTATTCAGTTTTCCTGTCTATGGACACTGACGTGATATGAGGTTGTATTTGAATGTGCACTATCAAGTGTAATTCATAACTATCACAAATGCACTCTTAAGAGAACATAAGAATGGCCACATTGGGTCAAACCAAAGGTCCATCTAGCCCAGTATCCTGTCTTCCAACAGTGGCCAATGCCAGGTGCCCCTGAGGGAATGAACAGAACAGGTAATCATCAAGTGATCCATCTTCTGTCACCCATTCCCAGCTTCTGGCAAACAGAGGCTTAGGGACACCACCATTGCCCATCCTGGCTAATTTCAAATACAATTATGGTTTTGTTATTTCAAAAAGAATCAATTTAATGAAAACATTAAACCTAAAGCATGATTTTTAACTGAAGAAATAATCTCCTTCCCCAGAGGGAGTTAGAAATAAGCATATTTCTGGAATCAGACCTGCTTCCTTCGGCCAGACTGTGATAGTTTCCAGTCATCTTGATCCATCAGCCGAACCATCTCAGATTCCTCATCTTGGTTTATAAACTCCTCCAGCAAGAACATGCCTGGAAATGGAAATGCCCAGCCAGCAAACTCTGAGCATTCATTTCCTACTGCTAAACCTGCTGTTGGACAATAAGTGAAGTTACCCTTTTCCTGCAGAAATAAAAAAGGACAAGATAAGACACTGCCATGATATCTGTTGGTATAGCATTGCAACAGGTAAGCTATGCATAAGACTGCTGTAGAGTTAAACCGTTATACTGCTTGTCTTCATGGAAATGTCTCCCTCCTTTTATAGTTGCATCTTTGCAATGCAGGTTAATAGACGCTGTCTTTCTTGAACAGTGACATCTATAGTACAAGCCACCACTGGAGGAAAAATAAACTGTGCATTCTTAAAACAGTGTATAGGTGAGGGATTATTGCCCCTCTCCCATCCCTCAGTGCTCCAGATTGCCCCAGTGAAGTTGGTTGCAAAGACTGCTGGACTCCCTGCAAAACCAAAGGCACCTCTACCAATGCTGCTGGTTAGAGTAACAAAATCCTATGCTTTAAAAATGGATCCACTGTCTGGTGCACTAGCCCCAGGGCTGCCCCAATAACGATTTTGTGTGTCTCTTCTACCTCTAGGTGAAATGTGAGTAACTGACTCTGGACTGGGTGTGGGTTGGCCAACTGGGGTGCTCCAATTGTATAACTAACAAGTCTTTTGATGCATTTGACACAGGCCTAAACAGGAAGTGATCCAGATCAGGCTTGACAGTGCCGCACGCCCTGGCTAGAGGGGATGCCCTCTGAAGCTCGTTAGCATCACTCCTAATCAGGTAGAGATCAATGTCATGCTCATGCTCCGCAGGCCTGGGTGTTGCCTGAAGCTATCTCCAGTACCATGCCCTGGCAATGCCAAGGGCAGGGGCTGCCCTTGTGGGGTTTCCTCCACCTGGCAGGAGTGGGGGAGGGCAGTGGAAGGGAATCAGCTGATTTTACAGATCCCCCCTCTCGAAGGAAGGAGGGGGGGAGGATGCAAAACCCTTCCAGGTAGGGAGAGGCAGACACAGCCCCCTCTGTCGCTCCGGGGGCAGCAAGGGGGCAAGAGGTATTGGGGGGGCTCCAAGAGGCTGAAAGAAGGCAATCCCTGGGCCTGTCCGCCCCGCCCCTAAACCCCTCCCACCCACGTACCCCCCCCATTCTGCCCTTACCCCAACCCACCATTGTCCCCTCCCCCCAGTCTGCCCCATCCCCTGCCTCCTTGCCCCCCTCCACCCTCCCCCCCCTGCCCCCTCCCGGCCCCTCCCCCGGCTACCTGCGGGGGCGGAGCGGCCGGCGCGGGCCCCTCGCAGAGCAGGCAGGAGCGGATCCCCTTGCAGCCGCAGGCGGGCCCCGCGCCCCCGCCGCCTCCCCGCGCCTCCATCCCGCGGGGAGAGGCCCCGCCCGGCCCCCCCGCCCCGGGCCCAGCTCGCCGCCAGCCGGCTCCGCGCTCCGGCTCCCCCGCGGCGGCAGGGCCCAGCGTGGCCCGCCCGCGGCCCCGGCGGCAGGTGAGTGAGCGGCGGGGGGGATGAGGGGAGGGGACCCGCGGCGGGGGGAGGGACACCCGGGCTCCCCAGCCTGGCTCCGGCAGGCCCAGAGCCGATCCGGCCGCCCCTACGCGGAACTCGCTTTCCCAGCAGTCTGCGGGACGCCCGGCCAAGCTAGAGGGCCAAGCTCGACCCCGGGGCATGCTGGGAGTTGTAGTTCCCCCTATTGCCGGCCTTAGCCGCTCCTCGGCCCCTACTCCCGTCCCTGCCCCTGGGGACAGGGTCTAGCTCCCGGCTCTGCCCGACCCCAACTCGGGCCGGCCGGCCTGGGACACGGGGGCTCCCTCCCCCCAACGCCGCAGGCAGGGCCCGAGCCAGGGCCGGCCGGGGACATGGAGGCTCTGCCCCCCAACGCGCAGGCAGGGTTGGCATGAGACATGGGGTGTTTTTGACCCCATCCCCCAACATCGCAGGCCTGGCCCCGAGCCTGGGGCATGGAGGCTCTTCCCTGCCCCCCATTGCAGGCAGGGCTGCGAGCCTGGGCCGGCCTAGAGCATGGGGGGGGGGGGGGTCTGGCAGCCCTCCATACTTCGGGCCGGGTTCAGAGTCAGGACTGAGCTGATATGTGGGGACGTGCCCGGGGAGGCTCTGCAGACCCACCCCAGAACTGGACTGGACCAGAACACAACATAGTCACAGCCATGTTAACACATAACATGGTAACGTGCCCCGCTCTGCAACTGGACCGGGACACAGCCCTGTGTCTCAGAACACAGCACCGGAACAGGACCAGTACATGCCGATTCAGACACAGCCATATGGCCCAGAACATGGCAATGCCACGTCTCGCTGGAACTGGACCAGGACACAGCAACATGACAAAACACGGCAATGTAATCCTGAGCTGGGACTGAACTGGGAAAGGGTGACTTGGTCACAGCCACCCGACCCATAACATAATAGCACAACCCCACGCTGGAACTGGACCAGCCCCGACCATGGCGACCCGGTCACAGCCACGTGACATGGCAACACAACCCCATGCCAGAACTGGATCGAAACGGTGACTCAGACACAACCACGTGAACCTTAATATGGCAACGCAATCTGGACCCAGAACTGGATTGGAACGTAGCAACCCAGTCGCAGCCACGCAACCCCCATGCTGGAATGGGATTGAAACACCGCGACCTGGTCACAGCCATGCAACCCATAGCACGGCAATGCACCCCTGTGCTAGAACTGAACCGGAACACCCCAACTCGGTCACAGCCACATGATCAACAACATGGCAACACAAACCTTTGTTGGAACTGGACCAGAACAAAGTTACATGATCACAGCCGAGCAACCCATAACATGGCAACACAATCCCGTGTTGGAACTGCACCAGAACATGGTGAGGCAGCCATAGCTAGGGAACCCATAATGTGGCAACACAGTTTGGAGACTGAGCTGGACCAGAACATGGTGATGCCGTGACAGCTCCACAGGAACCTGTAAAATGGCAATGCAACCCTGAGCCAAAACACTCAGATGTGGCCTGTAACATACCAACGCAATATTGCCCTGAGCCAGAACCGCACCAGGACACGGCGACAGTCACAGCCGGCAAAGCAACCCTAAGCCGGAATTGGACCAGAATACTGTGACGTGGTCATAGCCACATGGCCCATAATGTGGCAACACAACCTTGAGCCAGAACGTGACAATGTGGATACGGCGATGCTGTCATAGTATAGTGACCTAATCCATAACGGTGATGTGACGCTGAGCCAGGACTGGAGGAGAATTTGGTGATGCCATCCTTAGCGCTGTTCTGATCCAGAAGCAACTTCGAACACAGCAGTGCAGCCCAATACACAGTGACGCAGCCCTGATACATAACTAGCCTAGAACATGGTGATTTGTCATAACATAGTGTTGGCATCTTTGAGCCAGAACAGGCCAAGGATGTGTCCCTGAGTGAGTGCTAGTCCAGAATGTGGCTGTGTGAAACATGACAGTGACGTGGCCTGTAACGTAATAGCAAAACCTGTAATGCAGTCACTATAATGTGATCTGTAACTCAGTGGACAGAGCCCCTGAGATGGTCCATGATATGGCCCCGGTGTGACCCATAATGTGGCCCATGACAGTGTGACACATCTGTGTCTGAGACATCAGCACAGTTTCTAACATGGTGCCATGGCTCATATCTCCACATACTCTCATCGACTTGCAGCCTAATCTCGGTTTCAACAATGGGACTAGACGGCAGGTCATGATCATGGCCTAATAGCTCTTTTGTACTCCCTTCCTTTAGAACGAGGGCTGGAAAGAAAGCGAACCCAAGGCCCAGTACCCCCAACAGCAGTTCCATAAGGCTGTTCTGGCTCTGTACACAGTATTGTTTAATATGTGTCGTTTCCTTTCCACGGCAATAACCTACAATATTGCTATTAGCATTTCTTTCCCCTGTGAGAAATTAGTGCCCATCAAAGGTGATGGACATTATCATTTGTACCTTCTGTCCCTTTGGATAGGGGAATCAGCCAGTTAGTCCAGCTTTGCACAATTCTGGGACTTGCCAGACTGGATCCAGCTAGTGGTCCCTGTATCCTATCCAGTGGCCAGGAACACTTGCTTCAGAGGAAGAAACCTTGCCGTAGGCAGACTTTATTTATTATTTGCATTGCGGTAGCGCCCAAGAGCCCTAGTCATGGACCAAGCCCTGTTGTGCTAGGTGCTGTACAAACAGAACTAAAATGTGGTCCCTGCACCAGCTTACAATCTAGGCTACAACTCACCTGTAAGGAGTAACTTCTTTTAATGGGGGAGCAAAGTATCACTAGTGTTTTTATTATCATCATTGCAGTCAGGGCAGGTGAAGTGGGATTTGATTGTTTTGCAAGGCTGCGTTGCTAATATTACCCAATGATTTCAGCTTTATCAACAAGGGGTAGTTGCACCATAACTTTTTTTCTTTCTCTTGCTGGGACACAGTTTTAAAGGATTCCCCCTAATTCCTGTTTCTTTCACCAGGAAGGTGCCAAGAAGACAGTCTACTGCTGACGGCCCTGTGTTTCCAGGAAAGAGGCAGAAATTAAAAATGTCAAAAGTTACTACAGAGCTTCTTTTGGAAAGAGCGGTTCCAAGATCTACTAGGCTACGAAAGATTGAGACTCTGAAGTAAGTGCAAACCAGACTCTCGTCAAACTCCAGTTGAATCCAACCTAGGCTATACCCCCCCTTTTTCTTTCTTTAAATAGTGTCATTGGAATATGAAATAATTAGGGCTGTCAAGCAATTAAAAATATTAATCATGATTCATTGCGCAATTAAAAAAATGAATCGCGATTAATCGCACTGTTAATAATAGAATACCATTTATTTAAATATTTTTGGGTGTTTTCTACATTTTCAAATACATTGGTTTCAATTACAACACAAAATACAAAGTGTACAGTGCTCACTTTATATTTATTTTTGATTACAAGTATTTGCACTATAAAAAAACCAAAAAAATATAGTATTTTTCAATTCACCTAATACCAGTATTGTAGTGCAATCTCTTTATCATGAAAGTTGAACTTACAAATGTAGAATTATGTACAGAAAATAACTGCATTCAAAAATAAAACAATGCAAAACTTTAGAGCCTGCAAGTCCACTCAGTCTTACTTCTTGTTCAGACAATCACTCAGACAAACAAGTTTGTTTACATTTGCCGGAGATAATTCTGCCTGCTTCTTGTTTATGTCACCTGAAAATGAGAACAGGCATTCTCATGGCACTGTTGTAGCCGGCGTTGCAAGATATTTACATGACAGATGCACTAGAGATTCATATGTCCATTCATGCTTCAACCACCATTTCAGCAGACATATGTCCATGCTGATGACGGATTCTGATTGATAACAATTCAACATGCGGACTGACACATGTTCATTTTAATTATCTGAGTCAGATGCCACCAGCAGAAGATTGATTTTCTTTTTTGGTGGTTCAAGTTCTGTAGTTTCCTCATTGGAGTGTTGCTCTTTTAAGACTTTTGAAAGCATGCTCCACACCTCATCCCTCTCAGATTTTGGAAGGCACTTCAGATTCATAAACCTTGGATCGAGTGCTGTAGCTATCTTTTGAAATCTCACATTGGTACCTTTTTTGCTTTTTGTCAAATCTGCAGTGAAAGCGTTCTTAAAATGAACAACATGTGCTGGGTCATCATCCGAGACTGCTATAACATGAAATAGGTGGCATAATGTGGGTAAAACAGAAGGGAACATAAAATTCTCCCCCAAGGAGTTCAGTCACATAATTAACGCATTATTCTTTTAATGAGTGTCATCCGCACGGAAGCATGTCCTCTGGAATGGTGGATGAAGCATGAGGGGACATACAAACTTTTAGCATATCTGGCATGTAAATACCTTGCAATGTTGGCTACAAAAGTGTCATGCAAATGCCTGTTCTCACTTTCTGGTGACACTATGAATAAGAAGCAGTCAGCATTATCTCCTGTAAATGTAAACAAACTTGTTTGTCTTGGCGACTGGCTGAACAAGAAGTAGGACTGAGTGGATTTGTAGGCTCTGAAGTTTTACATTGTTTTGTTTTTGAGTGCAGTTATGTAACAAAAAAAAGTGTACATTTGTAAGTTGCACTTTCAGAACACAGATTGCATGAGGTGAATTGAAAAATACTATTTCTTTTGTTTATCTTTCACAGTGCAAATATTTGTAATCAAGAATAATATACACTTTGATTTCAATTACAATACAGAATATATATAAAAATGTAGAAAAACATCCAAAATATTTATTTCATAAATTTCATTTGGTATTATATTGTTTAACAGTGCGATTAATCCCAATTAATTTTTTTTAGTTAATCGCGTGAGTTACCTGCGATTAATCGACAGCCCTAGAAATAACACACATTATAAAATATGGAATACTTGATGGTGTGATGGGTACAGGGATTTTATCAGCATTATAGGGTTGAATAGGCAAGAATTAGATAGTCATATTATCTGCAGTTGTAAGATCTTTGCCACCATACATTCTGCATATGCCATGTATTTTACTGCAGAACTGTTTAAGGAGGGCCAGCTTCTGATCGCCTTACATTAAATAGCACTTTCCTCCATTGTCTATAATGGAAATCACTCACGGAGTAAGGTGCTACTTGCTGTGAGTAAGGGGATCGGAATCTGGACTGTAATGTAAAGGTTTAACTAGACCAGTCTGACCCCAATTCTCATGATATGTCAGGTGGGAAAGGTTCTCTATCCCCTTAGAAAGAGAATTACCCATTTCTCCAATGGGATGAAACACCTGTTTGGTTTTTTATAGGACCAATTGTTCACAACTACCTTAAACCTCTGCTTGTTCTAGGGTAGGATTCTGCCCTTTCTGTACCTCAGGCCATCATGGGCTTGGAGGTGGAATTCCACACTGGAACACTTTTATAGCGTGTTTTTATTAATTGATTTTATTTTATTTATTGAAAGTAAAACATCATTTATTTTTTTTGAAAGTCAGTCAGTTGTTTGGAAACTGCCCAGGGTCTGATCCCAGGCTAGATGGTTTAGTGGTTAGAGAGGGAAGTGCTTTGAGGTGCATGAAAAATATAGTGTATCCTGTGGGTCTGGCCGCCATGTATGTGATGTAAATGGATACAACAGACACAGTCTGATGAGAAAGTATCTCTGCTATGTTATTTCTCTTTTGGAAATAGTGTTCCGGAAGTCAAGTGTGGATTCTGAAAGATGTGAACTCAGAGAATTCAGCAACAATGATGCATCAAAATTGCTAGTTATAATTGTTATCATTATAGGATATGGAATAGAATGGGTGATAGGTGTTCAATAACTTGTTTCGTAGTGAGCCACAGACTGCATGGCCTGGGAATTAAGATACAGTCATATCACTGTTTATTGGGAGTGTCACAAATGGCTGTTTTCTCAGTAAGTAACAGGTGCAGGTTTTGCCTGTAGATGTTAGCAATGGTTACTGTTCACCCATCAAACTTGTGGTTACACTTAACAACTCTCTTCTCGTCGTCTTCAGATTTATGCTTGAAACCTGTAGCGCTACACTCAAAAGTTAATGTAGGGTCAGCAAGATTTACTCAGCAAGTTTTGCCTGAGTGAGAAGTGCAGCAGAATGAGACTTTATATCCATTAAAACTCAGATGTGTCCACCTTTGTCCTTACCTTTGGGGAACTGGAGACAGCATGTGTTCTGTTTTTGTTTTGTTTCAGCTTATCCAAGCTACAGTTAAAGACCGGAGACTTGGACCCCCGGTTGTTTTCCCGTCTGAGACATCTGCAAAATCTCGATCTCTCTGATAATCTGTTGGACAAGCTACCTGCTAATCTAAGCCTGCCAGACCTGCGTGTCCTAAACTGCAGTAACAACCAACTGGAAGATGTGACTGTCCTGAAGCAGTTCCCGCTGCTGGAGGAGCTAAACTATGAAAACAATGTGTACCTGACAGTGAGTGTGATACAGTTTCCATCCTTAGGTGATAAGCAGTATATTGAGTGGGAAGTAAATAATAATAGTACCTTATATAGCACTCTTCAACAGTAGAGCTCAAAGTGCTTTACAAAGGAGGTCAGTAGCATTATCTCTATTGTACAGATGAGGAAACTGATGCACACAGAGGGCTCAGGGTCACCCAGCATGCCGGGTCTCCCGTGTCCCAGACCAGTGCTCTAGTCATTAGGCCAGCTACAGGAAACTTCCCACCCAGGGCTGCTTGTTCAGGGTGTTCTAAATCACTCCTCTGTGCAACGCTTTGAAGATGGAAAACTCTATGGAAGTGCTAAGTGTGAAAGGGATCTTGGGGACCACAAAAACCCTTTTGCTACTTTGTACTCCACATAACGCTGCAGATGTGCCACAACTGTGGAAGAGCAAGGGAGGTCATCAACAGAAGAGTTAACTGAGTTCTACGCGCAGAAGCAAATTCTGCCAGCCATCATGTCTGCACAACTCTCTTTGATGTAGCTACTGGCAGAGATTTTAGTCGTGGTGATGTATGAACAGGAAAGAGCCCGACTTGACTTTCAGACCCCAGGTTGAGTTTCCAGGGCTGGAAGTCAGGAAAAAGCTTTTACTTGTAAATGAAGCATATTTGATCAGGAAGTCCTGTGCGGTGCTAAATTATTTTATTAATTCCGCATTGTGGAATAAATATCTTCAGTTCCTTCCTGGTGGTTTTGTAGTTTAAAAACAAACAATGATTATTTGTTCAAGGGACTATCATACATGTGTTACCATAACTGAAACATTTTATCTGTTTTCTAGACCAATGATGACTATAAGGTCATGTTTCTTTTACAAAATCTTCGGCTACTCAATGGCAAGGATGTCACCAAATTAGCTAATCACGTGAGAGTTGTCAACAGCCGAGAGCTGACCAGCAAGGTAAGATGTGTAATGTTTCCCCAGGCATGCCTAAGAAATAGCTTGTTCTTACAGTAGAACCTCAGAGTTACAAACGCCTCGGGAATGCAGGTTGTTCATAACTCTCAACAAAACGTTTTAGTTCTTTCAAAAGTTTACAACTGAACATTGACTTAATATAGTTTTGAAACTTAACTATGCAGAAGACAATGCTGCTTTTAACCATCTTAATTTAAATGAAACAAGCACTTCGTCAAATCTTTTTTTAACTTTCCCTTTATTGTTTTAGTATTTTACGTTTAAGACAGTACTGTATTTGCTTCTTTTTTTTTTTTTTTTTTTTTGGTCTCTGCTGCTGCCTGCTTGTGTATTTCCAGTTCCAAATGAGGTGTGTGGTTGACTGGTCGGCTCGTAACTCTGGTGTTTGTAACTCAGAGGTTCTACGGTAGATACAATACAATATTCAGGTTAACGCCTCAGCCGCTGTCCTCCACTTTGCCATTGAAACTATGCTGGCAGCCAGCGTGTTTAAATACGGTAGCACAGTTTCATCTGCAGTGTGAACAGTCCTTGTAAATACTTCAGAGTCCCCTTCACTGGCCTCCTGTTCTCCGAAATCAATTCGTGATTGCTTTCCTGGTTTTCGTTAGTCTCCTTACACTCACTCCACCCAGCCTTCACGACCGTCCAGTGCCCCCAATTTAAACCAGCATGCTCAGCGCTAAAAGACATGGGCCCCAATTCTGGGATTCCCAGCAGCACCTGTCTACCAGCTGTGCTGGTGAATAGGGGCTGCAAAGCTGGCAGATCTTCCCACCTGGAATTCCCCTTTGTGCCGGGGGGATTTGACAGCCCTCAAAGAGCTCGGCTTGTTTAGCCCAACCAAAAGAAGGCTGAGGGGAGATCTGATCGCTCTCTATAAATATATCAGAGGGATAAATACCAGGGAGGGAGAGGAATTATTTAAGCTCAGTACCAATGTGGACACAAGAACAAATGGATATAAACTGGCCATCAGGAAGTTTAGACTTGAAATTAGACAAAGGTTTCTAACCATCAGAGGAGTGAAGTTCTGGAACATCCTTCCAAGGGGAGTAGTGGGGTCAAAAAACATATCTGGCTTCAAGACTAAGCTTGATAAGTTTATGGAGGGGATGGTATGATGGGATAGCCTAATTTTGGCAATTAATTGATCTTTGATTATTAGCGGTAAATATGCCCAATGGTCTGTGATGGGACACTAGAGAGAGTGGGATCTGAGTTACTTCAGAGAATTCTTTCCTGGGTGTCTGGCTGGTGAGTTTTGCCCATATGCTCCGGGTTTAGCTGATCGCTGTATTTGTGGTCAGGAAGGGATTTTCCTCCAGGGCAGATTGGCAGAGGCCCTGGAGGTTTTTTGCCTTCCTCTGCAGTGTGGGGCATGGGTCACTTGCTGGAGGATTCTCTGCACTTGAGGTCTTTAAACATGATTTGAGGACTTCAGTAACTCAGACATAGGCGGGGGGTTGTTACAGGAGGGGGTGGGTGAGATTCTGTGGCCTGCAATGTGCAGGAGGTCAGACTAGATGATCATGATGGTCTATTCTGACCTTAAAGTCTATGAGTAGATCCCCTTGCAGCCCGTAGTAAATGGGTTTGGCTGAGATTGTTTGTGTTGGGGGCCTTCAGCTTCTCTGGGTTGACTGCAACAACCCATAAGTATGTGGTTCTCAACCTTTCCAGACTAACGTACCCCTTTCAGGAGTCTGATTGGTCTTGTCACCTCACTTAAAAACTACCTGCTTACACAATCAGACCTAAAAATTCACGTGTCCCACGAGTAAAGATGCTATGTAAATATATCCGTTATTTGCAGATGCTTCCAGGGTGCCTCTTTCTAACACATACGTGTTCTTTAAAGTAAAAACACAAATGCAAAATGTGTTAACAAATCCTCCTTCCCCTTCTCCTCCCCCTCCCAAATGAGCTGAGATCATATACAAGCACCTGATCAAGGAAATGGCAGACAGAGCAGTGTCTGGGTCTAGGGGTTGGCCATTTCTGGAGCAATTTTAGTAGGGAGCCTTCTGATTTCCATGAAGTATCCAGTTCAGGAAACCAAATCTCTCTGCCTAGGTCACAGCTCACTGGGAGAGGCACTTCCGAAGCCAACTCCCTGAGAAGTATTCAGCCGAGCACGTGAAGTTCATCAGGAAAAAGTTTCTGAAGTCTGCACAAACCCACGTCATATACGGACCCAGCTCCCTCGGTGAATTTACCCGATGGAGGGTAAGTGTCTGATCTTTCTGAGCTTTTTCTGAGTTGCCCGACACCAGGATTCTGCAGCTTCGTTTTGTGCACCCATAAAGTTAAACTGATCTAATGATTCCTGGTCAGGGGCGCTCCGGCAAACGACAGTATCCGACTTTGGTTTTCGTTGCTAATTAACTGTGGCTGTTATACAAGCGCCAGCAATACATTCCATTCCGGATGGAGTGATGGTCTTTACTGTCTTTGTTTTCTACTCGCCAGTAGTTAAGGTACTCATAGTAATTAAGTATTAGAAATACGGTAAAAAGCAACAGAGGGTCCTGTGGCACCTTTAAGACTAACAGAAGTATTGGGAGCATAAGCTTTCCTGGGTAAGAACCTCACTTCTTCAGATGTCTTGCATCTGAAGAAGTGAGGTTCTTACCCACGAAAGCTTATGCTCCCAGTACTTCTGTTAGTCTTAAAGGTGCCACAGGACCCTTTATTGCTTTTTACAGATTCAGACTAACACGGCTACCCCTCTGATAGAAATACGGTAGTCATTGCAAGTGGCAAATGATTTTAATGGCAACCACTGTGTATTCACCGCTCATTTTGCACAGCTCCCATTAACGCTAATGGCCGCTGTGTGCATATCGCCAGAGGGAAATAGGCCCTTTTGTTTCAGTATTTGAATGGCATGTGCCCTAGACTTCCATCTGTTCTTTGTCTAGCTTTATTGCTTTTGCATTCCTTCCTCAGATGACACCATTGGCATCAGTAACAGAGTGGGGTGCCTGGTCTACGTGGCACAGACATACCCAGTAAAACAAAACACGTATTGGCAGAAGTCCTACGTGGAGGTTAAGATTGCAGTCAAACAGGCTTGTATTTCACCACATGTTGCAGAACTCTGCTGTGCTAATGCAGACAGTTCACCCTGATCTCTCATTTCTGCCTGTGCACTTTGGTCTCCCAGCTCACCAGTATCTTATCACTTGCCATTCACGGTGTCCAGGTGCGCCCCTTGGTCGATGAGTCGCAATTGCTGCTCCGATGCACTGGTCTTTGGCTAATAACTGGTTTCAATTGGCTATCTTTTCATTGCGTCAACCCGTATTGCTTCCGGGCTCCCTGTATTGCCAAGCACCTGCTCCTTTCTCGGACTCTAAAAAGAGCCGTCTTTAAACTATCGTAACTGACCCTGGTTGCTAGCAGCCTCAGCAGAGAGGCTGTAGACCGAATGAGGCTGAATTCCAACCTCCTAGCAGTGGTCCCTCCAGATCAGGAACGAGGCACGGGAGGGTGGCAGCATGGGGCATCTTGCACTGCTGCTTCCCATCCTGGACGAATTCTGTGACTAAAAGAGAGGGCTTCAGTCTCCCTGCCTGTCAGCCCAGGGTCCTTCCAGCAGCCAGTAAGTACACACAGAATATCTAATGGAAGCAAAGGTTAAAAACACCCTCCCCTATTACAAACTCTAATTGCATAGCTGAGTCAGGATGGTCTTGTTCTTTGTCCTCCATGAAGTGATGCCTTTTAAAAATGTACTTGCAATGCTAGGTGAAAATGATTGCAGAGGAGTTGCTGGCATCCATGCTGGGACAGGAAGAGAACACAAACCCTGAAACACAAGAAAGGATGGACGATAATGAGGAGGAGACTACAGAAAACCCCAGGGAGGTGGGAGATGATGATATTGCGCAGGTAAGGATTCTCCAGGGGATTCTTCTTGTTTTTTTAAAAGAATACTGCATTAAAAAGTAGGGATCGCGCACTACTGCTTTTCCAGTTAGGTTTTACACCCGGTATTGAGGTCAGGTTTATGATCTTGATGTAACAAACCTGCATTCAAGAAGTATATTTCTCTACTAAGGAATCCCCAGCCCGGAGATCTTAACAGATTCAGTTGCAACCTCATCAGGGAAGTAAACACAGCTCATTCATCTATGTTTTTACTTTGATCGAGAAGGAATTTAAAGTCCTCTACAAAATGAATGCTGCTGTTATGAATTATTTGTATTCGGGTAGTGGCCTTAGAGGCCCCAGCCTGAGATCAAGGCCCCATTGTGATTGGTGATGTATGTGTATAAAGTGAGAGATTGTCCATGCTCCGAAGAGCTTACAACCTAAACAAACAAGACAAAGGGGGAATAGAGGCACAGCAGGTCAGTGGCAGAAACAGGTCTCCTGACTGCTAGTCCAGTGCCGTAGCCACTTGACCAGGCTGCCTCTCCGTCAATACAGGGATTGCTTCACCCACCACTAAAATGCCACCACCTCTGGGATGATATGCAGCAGCTGCATGCTGACTTTCAGAAATCCTAATTGAAACGAGGGGTTGGTTTTGTTAACTTTTATTTTTTAATTGATTTTCTTACAAATTCAACAATACTCATCAGTTGCATCCAAAACTTACCCTTCTGTAACTCGGGCAGCATCTCAGGTGGTATCCTATTTTAACAAACCTTGCAAGCTAGTGGCACCTTCATCTGGTGCCAGCTTTAAGCTTCCCGAGGAATGTGAAGGCAGGGTTAGTATCCCAGAATACTACAGATGTAGGAGCCCAGTCTCTGGGCATTTAAGGGAATCAGTTTTTGGGTGAAGACTTTCTCTGTATTAAAAGCTGTCTGTATGCTGGCTGGGGCGGGAAACAACCCAGTACATTGCCAGTGTGTCTTGTAGGTCACATTAATCCCCAGCAAGAGAAGAGGGAATCACTCAACAGCGGGATCTGCGAGCAAAAGGCCACGGTCCCAGTGTAACACTGAGGAGGAAGTAGTGCTTAGTCCCAGAAAGTCCAGCCATTCACAGGATGACCCGACTCCCGATAGACCAAGAGCATCGAACCAACAGGCCAAGGTGGCCGAAGAGACTCACAGGAATGGAGAACAGCCTCCGAAAGGACAAAGCCACAGAAGATCCAGCCACTTGACAGAGGAGCAGAAAAGCCAGGAGCAGGACAAAAGGGTTCTGACCATAACCCCGGTGAAGAACCTAGAAGACAAGGTACATTGATCATTCTCCTTTGGGGTTGGTTTTTGGCCTCTTGGGCATGCAGAGAGGATCCACGTTCAGATGGGGGGATGGGAAGGTTCTGCTCTTTCAAGGCATCTCAACAATTCACGTAGCTTTCCCTGATGCACAGAGCCCCACTGATCCCTGCCTAGCCGAGCAACCCCTTGGTGCCATAAGTGACTGGAAATAAATTTAAGCAGCCCTGAAACTGCTCTAACATACAGCAGGAACTGGCCCATTTCTCAGCCAGTCCCAGGGTAAGGGGAGCATGATTGGGGCATAAAGCCACCTTTCCACCCAACTTGGATATAGCGCAGGATCGGAGCCCTTGTCTTCAAAACCCTAATGGACTCTAGCCAGCCTACCTAAGGGAGTGTCTTGCTGCCTGGAACATTTCATGTCCAGACACTGTTAAGGACTTGGAAAGCAGAGAGGCCCAGAGAGAGAGGGTTAGCAGCTGGATCTGAGGCTGTGGGACCTCAGGAAATAGAATGCAGCCTCTAGTCTGATCCCCTTCAGAGACTGGTGCAGACCTCCCAATTTATATGCAAACCTTCCCAAAGGTTGAGAGGATGACTAGGTGTCTAACACACCAGTACAAGCAGCTGGGACCTATGTAGGCAAGAGCAGATCCCTTTTATAGGAAGTATTCTGCCCTCTTTTTTTACACTGTATTTCAACTCCTAGCTGCAGTGACGGGGGCTGTGTAAACACCTAAGATCTGTCTGCCTCTGGCTCTAGTCACTGATGTCCTGTTTAAACAAGCCCTTGGAGTAGAAGGCTTCTGATCTTCTATTCCCATTCCTGGCGCATGTTTTCTAACCATGAGGTTTATTGCAGGAAGTTATCAGTTTGGAGCCATTGCATTTTCTTCAGTGTCACAGTAAAGGCAACAGCCGGGAGGATTTTAAAACGCAGCTCTGGTCCTGTGTCTTCGAGCCGCCGTTGGATTCTGGGACGAGGAAAGGTGAGCTTGTTCAAAGGCACCTGGAGAGCACTTTGCAGTGGGCTGGCTTCACAGAATGACTCCACAAACCCTTTGCGAAGGGGCTGGTGGGCACGATGCCCAATTGACTCGTGTGTTAGACCCCTCCACTTTCAAGCAGTAGTTTCCACTGCTACCTACTTATATTTTTGACTATAAAATAGATCAGGATTCTCTTGTGGTTAGCTTGTGTGAATTTTGGGTCAAGTTAACCTCCCTAGAGATGCCAACCTCCAGAATCGGTCCAGTACCGCACAGACAGGGGGAGCCTCGGGTAACAGAGAGATTATTATGATTAGTATAATAAGCAGAGATAACTACAAGGCCTGGGATTTCTTACCAGTTCCTTTCACCTTTCAGACCCTGTAGTGAGCACCTCCAGAACCATGGCCACGTGCGGAGGGGAATCGGTTTGTCTTATCGACTGCGAGACCGGAATCGTGTTGAAAAAGTATAAAGTTCCTGCCGAGGTAGGGGGCGTGAGTACAGTGACGATAACCGTGTTACAAAACAGCCTGTGAGAAGGGTGGACAGGCATTAAAATGATGGGTACAGACGGAAAATGTCATTTGTTGATGTTGACAATAATAATACAGGGTAAAACTTAGCTACCCCACTTGTAGGCTGCTAGAAGGATCCATGTCCTGCTTTTGCAGTGTGTTTCTTCCCTTTAAGTTTGGTCTGACATGCATGGCCCCTGACTGAATATTCATGTCATTTCAAAATGCGACTTCTCACTGGTGCCCTAGATTGCTCTCTAATCCGTGACCTCACAGCCATCCTCCTGTGTTACCTTTCACAACTTCTCACCTCTCTCTGGCCTAGGAGTTTTTCACCGTTGCTTGGACAACTCTGACCATGGTAACTAATGACGGTCGGAAAAAAAAACATAATATCCTGGCCGCAGCTGGAAGAAGAGGAATTGTAAAGCTGATTCATGTATCGGCTGATTTCTGCTACGGAGAGATAAAGGCTCACAAAAAGCCCATTGCTACAGCCTGCTTCAGCCCAACCTGCGAGACCCACCTCTTTAGTAAGTCTCCAGTTCTGCATCCCTCTCTAGTAGCAGGGAAAAGGCCTTGCTTCCAAATAAGGAGGCATTTCATGGTCGTCAGTACTGGCAGGTGGGTATTGATGTGGAGGAGTGTTGAGACGCACATGTACCTCACTGGGGCGTGTGGTACAAGTTTCCCCTCGGTGTCTATCCACAGAGGATAGGAGTTGTTACAGCCTTCTGCTGTAGAGCCTCGATTCTTTCGCTCAAGTAGTAGCAGCTCAGGCTCTTGCCCGTGAGGGCGGCCGTCCCACCGAGATCACATAAAACCCCAACCATTCCATGCCAAGGAGTAAGGAGGGTGAGTCCATGCTGCATCTTGTGCGTCAGTTGTGACTCAGTCCCCATGTCAAATGAGCGAGCTTACCCTGGGCTGCTTGATTGCTTCAGATCAATGAAGTTCTGTGCCTTTACTGGTTAAATAAATTTAGCGACCTCTGATTTTACTCACTCTTACTAATGACCTTATTCAGGGCCAGATCCTGACATCGAGGAGAGTTTTGCCTGGGTAGAGAGCGCGGTTTGGTGCTCAGTGAGCAGCCAGGAATAACCATTGGGTTACAAGTTAGAGTTGTATTTTGTGTCCAGTAACATATAGAGCAGGGGTAGGCAACCTGTGGCACGTGTGCCAAAGGCGGCACGCGAGCTGATTTTCAGTGGCACTCACACTGCCCAGGTCCTGGCCACCGGTCTGGGGGGCTCTGCATTTTAATTTATTTTTAAATGAAGCTTCTTAAATATTTAAAAAAACCTTATTTACTTGACATACAACAACAGTTTAGTTATATATTATAGACTTATAGAAACAGACCTTCTAAAAATGTTAAAATGTATGACTGGTACGCAAAACCTTAAATTAGTGTGAATCAATGGAGACTCGGCACCCCACTTCCGAAAGATGGCTGACCCCTGATATAGATCAACCCCTCTTTTTTTCGCATTCCATACATTGTCTTGCGTCTGAAACGACTCTCATCCTGCTGTGTGCCCAGTGCCACGTGAATTCACGAAGGCTTAAACTTTCAGAAGCATCCACTAACTTTGGAATCCTCCAGTTCTGGGTGCCCAACTTCTGGAAGCAGCCAAAACTAATAGACATGTGGCAAAAGTACGCTCAGGAATTTAAAAACAAGAGCCTAGCCCAGCTGAGGGGGACTTTCACCTGGAGAATTGTTCTGAGTTGGCATCCACAGGGACCCGGAATGGAGGCAGGGCCATTTTATTTTGTAGATTTATGGGTTTTTTGCAGGGGTTAACAGTAGTTCCCTGAAGGACGGTCTGGTGCCCAGGTAGTGGCAGTTTGAGGGCAATCATTTGATTGGGGTCTGAGTTGTTTTCCGAATAATCTATTGGAAATGTACCACGTAGCTCTCAATGCCAAAAAAGATTTTAAAATCTTTTGTACTTGGTGCCTAGCGTCCACAATGGGAGGTTCTATGATGATTATTAAAGGATGTGGAAAGAACTGGTGGGTTGCAGTCCATTGGGATGAGTAACCAAAACAACACTGCCTCTTATTGGCCTTCTCAGAGGCCTGGAAAACCAACTTCCCTTTCCCCCTT
The DNA here is from genome assembly GCF_013100865.1 of Trachemys scripta elegans. Lineage (NCBI taxonomy): Eukaryota > Metazoa > Chordata > Testudines > Emydidae > Trachemys > Trachemys scripta. The sequence continues at coordinate 18,911,639 of NC_048315.1, forward strand.
TGAAGAGCTCCCTTGAGAAGACAGATTTGGTATGGGGGAAGCTTACATTGCCTGTGCTGTGGATAAAGGGCCCTAGAGCTAGGAAGCTGGCAGTCTTCACCAGCAGTAAATTCACACGAGATAGGGTTGGGCTGCTTTGTTAGTTGGGCCAAAGCCAATATGGCTGATGCTGTGTTAATGGCCTCTCAAGTGATCCAGGTGGAATTTTTAAGTGGAACAAAAAGAAAAGTTGGCAAGTAATGGTCTGTAACTACCTGGTACCTTTTTTTGTCCCCCACAGCTGCATCCTATGACAAAAGAATTGGCCTCTGGGATATTGGGGTTCCGGATTGTGATTACAACTTCAAAGCAAGGTAAGTGTTCAGAAACAAGATTCACTCCGTTAAATTCTCCTGAGAAGCAACTAAGTGTCCATTTTATTTGCCAGCCAACTGATGGTGCTGGAAGTTGCCTCTATTCCATTACGGATTGCCCTGGTCCCATCCTGCCCAGATCAGTTCCTGCTGGCTGGTTGTGAAGACGGTTGCTTTGCTTGGGATATTAGACTGGACAAGCCACAGAAGAGCAGGTAAGAACCATGGGCCTGGGACACAAATTCACTTTCCACAACCATAAGCATTCTGAGGGCTTTGGGATTTTGATTATAGAGGGCTGAGATGAGGAAAACCTATTAGATCTGGATATAATTCCCCAGCTCTTACAAGATGGTGGACCCCAGCAAGAGGTATAGAGAGCAGTTATTTGGCACGTATGATGCTCAGATCCCTGACTCCAGTAGCGAGCTCCAAAGCACAAGGTTTCACCTGGCTCTCACCAGGCTAGTTACTCCTTGGAGGGTGACACCAACAGATCTGTCCTCCCTGAGTTCTTAACTACCAAACACTCAAACTGCCCCCCCGGTTCATTATCCCAAAGACATGAAACCAGTCCTCAGTTATCAATTCACTTTGGCACCCACATTCCTAGCACCACAGAGACCTGTTTGGGATAAAAATAGACAAAAAGTTAATTTAATATAAAAACCACCGATTCAGAGATGAAATAGTAAGGGAAAACAAACAGACACAAATGACGAAGGCTTAACCTCAGGCTTTCCACTTCTACATTAGAGAATGTCCCTTTTCTAAAACAATTTACCTAATGCCTTTGAACAGGTTCCCCCAGTACCCTGTAACTCTAGGGGGATACAGGTTTCACAGACAGCCTCAGTTTCCAGATTTAAAAAAAAACCCTTCAGCTACAAGCTTACTTTTAAAAGACTCCCCTCCCCCTTTTAGTCCAGGGTTTATTCAGTGTGTAAATCCCTTCTTAACTTTATAGCTGGTTTGGATGGATGGCTTTCCATTAACTCTTATGCTCCACCGTTGTCTCTTCCTGACTGGACAATGGGTCATTACTTGAAGCCAGTTTCTTGAAAATACCTGGCTTAGGAGATGCCTCCATGCTGGGAGATGTAGTTGAAATTGTAGTGCAGGTATGTATACATCTCTCATAAAAACCATCAAGTTCAGCACATTACAGGCTTTCATAAAAGACTTTACTTGATACACTTTGATAGTACAATATGGTACGCAATCAGTTACTTCATGTGCTCATTGTTGGGGGTTTAAACCTTCTGTTCTTCCCTTGGGGTGTCAGGACCTGATTATCACAGCATAATAGGAGGCCTATTTCTTGGCACATCTAAAACTAGATCGTATTAGAGAATAATCCTGCCTAGGCACCGAGAAGGGCTAGATGACATGCTGTGTTTGCATCACTGAACTCTGTGAGACTGTCTCATTTAACGGATTACGTGGTGCTTGGAGATGATGTTTGTTTATTCGGTAGCTGACCACTATTTAACTTCTCAATTTTTCATCAGGCCTTTTGAAGTGGCGTTCCAGTTTCCTAATGATGAGGGAGAAGAGACAGCTTCCCACAGAGTGGATGGATTGGCTTTTTTGAACAAGGATGTTGTGGGTAAGCATGAACTCAGTTCCCTCTTAGTTGGAGGCAGATTGCCATAAGCACAGTTACTTCCTACACACAATAGAAGTCATGCTTCCTGGTCTCAGGAAGACTGGAACAACTTTAATTTGTACTACAGCTGGGGCAGATTTGGGACTGGAGCCACATACCGTGAATATGGTAATGTTACATTCTTAATCTAAGGTTTCAGAGTAGCAGCCGTGTTAGTCTGTATCTGCAAAAAGAACAGGAGTATTTGTGGCACCTTAGAGACTCTAAGGTGCCACAAGTACTCCTGTTCTTCTTAATCTAAGGAGGAACCTCTAGCCATGCAAGGCAGATGGTTTGTACTTGCTTTGGGTGTTGAATAGAACTGGAGAAAATGCTTTCTTGGTTCAGGGCCCGGCTCTATGGGCCTCTCCACACAGGGACATTCGCACTAAGTAACTTTGGGCACTTTTAGTGCAGTGTAGCTAATGTGTTGTAAATTCACACCCTACCTTGCTGTGCACTAAACTTCTCAGGATGGACAACCTTTTAGCCTTTATAGTAGCCAGCTGTTCATTGGCCTTCTGTTTTCAGCAGCTGCTTCCCAGGCCCCACTAGATCCAGTGTCCTTGGGTGCTGCTTTAAAGTACTACGGGATGGAAAATCAAGTTTGTTTAATTCTTCCTTTAGTCTCTCACTATCAGTCTGCTTAAGGCCAGCGTGGCTAGAAAGCTCCCTCAGCTATCGCCACACATGGTGACTAGATTTCTTTCGTAATAGGGAGCCATGTTACTGTCAGAAAGGCAGTATTTAAAGAGGGCTGGGTGTTTTGAAATAAATGTGTCTGAATATTTTAGGACATTCATTCCTGATACGCTTTTGCTCTCTCCTCCAGTTTCTAAGAGTTCTAAGACAGGGTCTATCTACTTATGGAGCTGGAGCCAGTCGTTTGAGGCACAGGGGAAATCATGTCACAGAACACGACCTGCACTTATTCTAGCTGAACTGGAGTGGTCTACAACAGACCTGCCCTACCTTACCCTCAGCACCTGCCCAGGTAAGCCCACTTTTACAGCTGCCAATGGAGAAGGCTGGATTGGATTCGAGAAGCTACAAGTTGTTTTTTTTAATAAACCTTGCCATTTCTGCTTTACTTACCCTGCCCAAGGTATCAGGTAAGGATTTTATGCCCAGTCTTGCTGCTCGGTTATTCTGATGCTGCCTCTAAAATGCTAATAGCTACCGTCTGAACATCTGCAAAGCACTTTAAAATGAGGGGTGCTTTCACTATACAGGTGGGCAGTATGTTACCATTTGTGCTGCATTTAAAACTGGTGGTAGAACTTCTGCCCGGCCCTCATAATAGTGACAAATTTCCAGGAGGAACCTGAATCTTAAAATAATCCACACTCTTTCCCCTCCTACTGCCTTACTTTGAAAGGAGTGCCTCCTAACAAAGGCCACCGCTCTGAGCTGTCTGCTGGAGGCACCCAACTGAGCATTACAATAGGGACACTAGCAGTGCAAAACCAATGTTTATTTCAGCCTTGCAAAATAGTCATAAAAACATACCACCTTGAGCCCAAAATCCACTCAGCACCTCCTTCATATGATACAACAAATGATATTAGACTAGCCCATAAAAATAATTGGAGTTGAATTTTGTAAGGTGGGTTTACTTAACACACTGCAGCAATTAAGAATGGGATACATCTCATCGGGAAGGTGACATTCATTATCCTGGGCTCTGTCTGCCATAAGAAGAGGAACATCAGGTTAATGAGCGGTAGAGGGTTGAGAAGGTTTTGGTCTTGGCCATCAGAAATCTCAACCCTGCCCTGATCCCTTTGCTCTTGCAGCAGCAGAGTATGTGTTCTGTGGCGATGAAAAGGGAAGTGTGTGGATGTACAATCTCAGCAAGTACTCTTCAGCCTGGAGGGCCTCCAAGGGAAAACGCTCAGAGAACAGAATAGCTCCCACACAGGTAGGCCTTTGGTTTTTATTTGAACGATATTCCCCCTCAGTGAGGCTGTGCAAACAGGAGGCATAAGACAAATTACTTAACAACTGTACAAATTTGAGTTTAAATCTGATCATTAATGTTAGCATATGAAAGTAACTAACAGCACTGTCATTAGATGGCTCTTAAGAAAAATTTTTAAAATTCAGATTAACAACCCCTTTTAGAATTAAATTGAACAGAGTCAGCAGGGAACTAAATGTGGGGTAAGTCTCTGCCTTTCCCACGCTCTGGTGCCATTGGATAGTGTAATTCTTAACCTCTTCCTACTGAAAGGCTTCTCACATGCTAAGTCCTGACAGTACCAATTTATAGTTGATGTTTTTTCACCACCAGCTCTGAAAACTTGATGATTCTCCCCCCCCCAACAGCTGGTCTTTAACAGGGCTCTCCGCATTACCTACTTTCTTTCCTCGATTAAACCAATGTGTATATAAAGCTGTTGAACAAGAGGAGAGATTTTAGATAACTTGAGAGGCAACCATCTAATTTTTTCCATGCACTTGAAAATCTATGTGGTTACCCTAGCTTACATCTCTATAATGGATTTACTGTCCTAGATCAGTGTTGATATACTCCCAACGACTGAGGCCCTAACTGCTAGCATGTAGTTTTCGTAGGTGACTCTTCCAGACTACTGCCATCGCATGCTGTTAGCCAATAGCTACTTACAAACTTTTTATATAATCTTACCACAACTGCTAGGTATAAAGGGATGGACTGGGGGGTCAGTGTTTTATACACTCCCCCAGTGAAGACTTGGGGGGGGGTGGGGGGAGGTAAGCTGTACCTTTCCTTTCTAAAAAGGAGGTAAACCCAAACCAAGACTGACTTTGTACAACTAATCTGTTCTCTTCTTGATAGATTCTTGAGTGGCCAGAGCTTCGAGCAAATGGAGAGCTGCTGACTGAAGTCTTAATAAACAATGTGGTGACAGACCCTACTTTCACTTACCTTATTGCTTTAACTGGCGTAAATATAGCAGCTGTATGGAAGAAAACATAGCTTGTTCTTTATGGAAAATTTCATTCCTGTGATGTTTTGAAATAGTGCAGTATTAGTGATTGTTTAACCATGAAGTTTTCTAAACCAGCCCTTATCATGCAAGAGAGAAAACGCAAAGGGACTTGGCACACATCCTGTCCTTGACAATACCCAATTTCTTTTACTGTGAGTTTTCACAATTTGTGTATTTGTTTTATAGAGATATGATACTTAATAAAACGTAATACCTGTTACCTTGGTAGTGAAGAGATGACTTCTGGGGATGGGAGGGAATGCTGCCCTAGATCTAGGAGGGGCATCAGTGGTACAAGAATAGATTAGCCAGCATAGCTCAGCAGTTAATCTTGTTCTGGACCTACAGCTACTAAGCCCAATACTACATGGTGAAAAAACTAACATGCTCCACAGGACAAAATAAAGTGGAGAACTACCCAGCTGTTAAGTTTCATGGGGGTCTTACGTCTTTATAACAGTAATCAAAGGCTTTACACTCACTGACAGTAAATGATGGATTGAGCAAGTGGAAGTCTTACACACAGCTTTGAAAAAAGTTTAATAGCTCAACTGATACAAGACTTCTCAGACACTTACCATCCTACCTGCAAATAATTTATCCTGTACAGAAATCAAAACACTGCTTTCTCTGGGCAAACTAACTAAAAATAAGTGAATTTAGAGCCACTGTTATTAGAGACATTAATTCTTACTGAAAAAGTTAAAAATAATCCTTAAAGAACTTGTTCAACGAAGTAGTCACATCCACTATAATGAAAACAAACTTATTTCTAACACAATCCAGGTTTAAAAAAAAAACGTCCACTCTAAGCTTCACGTTCTATTCAATTCCTTCTTGTTTATCTTTGATGGCAACCTGTAAAACAAAAGAAATAGATAATCTGTTTTAAAGGAATTCTGTACCAGAAAGTGATCTCATTTATTTCCTCTCTAAATAGGGTTTGAAGACCAATAATTTGAGCAAAACATTCATCACTATAAAAACTATATTTGAGATTAAAGAGATGACTTTGTATCAGAATATATGATTAAATATTTTTTAAACCAAGTAAAGAAACAATGGTTTAAATCAGCAGCAGAAATATGAGCATCTCCTGATGGAAAACAGGAAATGTTCTGAGGGAGAATGCATATTTATACATTTTCCCTTACATTTTATTAATTACTGGAAGGCATTTACATGAAAAGAGGAAAAGTTTCAAAGGATTTCCTGTGTGTCAACTGCTTTATTCTTTGAGATATCATTAGTTGCTGTGATTATATTAAAACAAGTCAAGGATATGATTCAATTAAGGAACTAGCAAATAGGAGTGTATGAAATTCACTATAGCTTTATTCTGAAATGTTTTTCAGACCAATGGTATCTCAAACAATTTGAGGTTAGACACTGTACAGAAGGGCACATAAGTGAAAGTATTATTAAAGAGTTCTTGGCACGTGAAAAAGATTTGAAAGGCAGAATTTTTCAAGTAAGTTGTTCCAGGCAACAGGCTTTCACACTTAAATGCTTGTGAAAAGGGAGAGAAAGCAAATGCTAGACACCTAGAGAGACAAGGGGTGTGGGAAACTGAACAAGATCTCAAGTGTCCTGGGGTAACACAGCCAAATTCTGCTCCGGCTTAGTGGAATTTACACATGGGTATTCAGAGCTGAATTGGGCTGATCATAACCTTACAGCTGTTGCTTTCATATGAAAAATGTAACTTAACTCATTTTTAAACCAGGTCACAGTTTCAGAACTTTTCCCCACATTAGTGACACCGCAGTTTAGCCAGAGAAGCAAACTTACCCTGAATCTCTCCTCCAGAAGGGAGAGTTCACTGATCAGGTCCGTGATAGCATTGGTGAAAGCTTCCTGGGGACTGTAATCAGGAGTGGTCTGAACTCGAATGATGATTTTATGTTCCAGAGGATGTGGGACCTTGTATCCTGCAAACAACACCTGAGGGTCTTTCAGTAATTGCCTGAAATGGGCAGGGGAGGAAGCATTTAGAGGGTACAAGACACATGACTTAAACAGTTTAGCTGCAAAATTTCTGTAAGATTCCCAAAGCATGAAGTTGGGTCTGCCACACATCACACCTTTCTAACAGGCTAATTCAATCCTTGGAGAATTTTTCCATAAAGTTTTTTTTTGAGGGCTAGAGGGAATGTTATGTCCATGCCAGTACATACATTTCATAAAACCACTGCACATTTTGGCAGCATTGACAGATCCAGGACTGGAACAGCAGGGATAATGGGAAATGCTTGGCAAGAACTGAGCAGTGGTGTTCGTATGAACAAAGCACCAGGGTATAACTCGAATCATTTTCAGCAAAAATCCATGCAGAAGAGCTATCAAAAGCATACTTCAGTCATCTGATGCAGAGAGCCCAAGTTTAGTAGTATTTACTCCTACCGCTGGAGGCCACGTGCTGCTGTTCTGAGCTTATAAATTACAAAAGGGACTTACGCAAAAGTCCTTCTGCATCACCAGCTATGAATGGATTAGCTCCTGTCATGTCCAACCATGTGACGTCAACCTGGTTTAGCCCTGGAGATTCTTGAATTTCCTACACTCTTAAATTAAGTTTCTTGCTTCACTAGAATCAGTGTGAACTGCTACAGTGCTAATTTGTAATTTATAAAAAAAAGTAGGTATTTGCACCTTTGCCACCCAGATTGAGTCTCATATTTTAAGGGCAGATGGGATCCCTGGATCATCTACTCTGACCTGTATATCACAGGCCACTACCACCCCCTGCACCAAACCCAACAACCAACATTAGACCAATGTATTACAGCCCACAGAAGACTAGACTATTATGTACCACAGGCAGAGACTACAAGGGATCAAGATGCATCAGGCCCAGTAATAGCAAGGGAAACGGTAAAGTGAGATATAACCAGATCATTCAGGCAAGCAACCTGCACCCACATACTGGGGTGGGAGGGAACCCACAAGGTCACTGCCAATTTGACTTGGGGGGGGGGTCTTCCCGTGTTACAAAGAACCAATCTTTACCCAAAAGTTAGAGGCTATATGCTAACACTATGTTCTAGAGCAGGAGTGGGCAAGCTTTTTGGCCCAAGGGCCACATCTGGGTATGGAAATTGTATGGTGGGCCGTGAATGCTCATGAAATTGGGGGTTGGGGTGCAGTCTTGGGGCTGAGGGGCTTGGGGTGCAGGAGGGTGGGACTGAGGGGTTTGGAAGGTGGGAGGGGGATCAGGGCTGGGGAAGGGGCACAGGAGGGGGTCAGGCTTGGGGAGTTGCTTACCTGAAGCAGCTCCCAGAAGCAGTGGCATGTCCCTGCTCTGGCTCCTACACGGAGGTGCGGCCAGGCTGCTCTGTGCGCTGCCCCATCCGCAGGTACTGCCCCTGCAGCTCCCATTGGCTGTGGTTCCCGGCCAATGGGAGCTGCAAGGGCAGCACTTGGGGCAGGGACAGCGTGTGGAGCCCTCTGGCTGCCCCTACGCATAAGGCCGGAGTGGGGACATGCCGCTGCTTCCGGGAGATGCACAGAGCGGGTCAAGCCCCCGACCCTGTTCCATGGCGGGAGCTCGAGGGCCGGATTAAAATGTCTGGTGGGCTGGATGTGACCCCGGGGCCGTAGTCTGCCCACTCCTGCACTAGTGGTATGATTCCCATGCTTCATGTACACATACTCCTGCTAGCTCTCATAGCGGCAGAAGTACAACCCTGCCTGAAACCGGGGGGTGTATGTCTGCCGCTGTGGCCACACTGCTATTTATGCTCACGCTAGGAGCTGGCACCAGTATGTGTACACGAGCAGAAGAATCGCCCCCCAGCTCAAAGTTTGACACATGGTGGTAACAAGGGCCACAATGAGAAGTGGGTGTCAATGAACATAACTTCACATCTGTAACTACCACAAATAGGCCTGCATGCTAGTGAAAACGGCTAGTTATCCAGTGTTTATGGTTAGAGTCACACTCTGCACCTTGGCAATCTTCCCAGCTAAATGTAAGCTACTGCATCACCATTAGACCTTCACAACAGGAATTGGTTTTACTTACGATTTAATAATATTTCCAAGTGTGTGGTCTTCCTTGTTGATTGTAAACAAACAGGCATTTGGTACTTTTGTATCCTTATTAATTGTGATCCTGAGTAAAAGACAAATATTGGCATTAAAGCAAGTGATGTTATCTAACAAATCAAACCAAACGGTTCTATGCTTTCAGTCATAAATGGTTATCTTTAGATTCACACCAGATAGATCCTTTTGTACCTGTTTTGGATACACAAAGTTATGAAGTCAATATGGAATCATAATGATACTTTGATTCGTCAGAAGGAAAAGTTTATGCAATCCCTACAGCATTGCTAAAGCAGCACAACAGTGACATAAGAAAACTAATGAATTTCAGAGCCAGGTTTCCTTCTTTAAGAATTACTGTAATAGCAATTGCTTCCCACACAGCTGTAGCTGTATACTGTTATTGGCAAGGGAGAATTTTTTTTAATGTGCCAAAAATGACTCTGCACAGTGCACTAATAAAAGGGTAATTTAGCAGATAATTTTAAAAGCTCTGTGGGTGAAATACAGAATAATTCGTCAACCTCAAAGTTGCACCATTTTTTAAATTATAGCTTCTAAATGTCACTTCACGATGAATACTGTAAAGCCACAAACATTTTATACTGGAGCTGTTTGCCAAATTGTCTATTTAGTTGACGCTGCCTTTAATAATTCAGATAATTTTTGGAAGATTTAGCTTATCAATTTTTTTTCTGTCTTTAATCCATTTGTATTTCTGAAAGTTTCTCACTTAACCCATAACTTTGACTGATTGTGCAGCTCAGAGACTAGGTAAAAGGTGCAACATGCAACCAATGCATGTCTCACTGATTTGGCAGCTGCAAAATGACAAACATAGCCATATGTACCAAATATCACAGCAGAACAGAGCAGGAGTTTGAAATGAAAGGATTTGATTGGGACATACTTGTTTATGACTGAATGTCCTAGGATTGTGTACACACAATGAAACAATTGAAACATCTCTAAGCTGGAAGCCTACTTTCGCCGCCTCAAAGAATACTTTCAAGATAACACTGAACAGCGCACTGATACACAGATACCCTCCCACCAACAACACAGGAAGAACTCCACATGGACTCCTCCTGAGGGTCGAAATGAGAGTCTGGACCTATACATAGAATGCTTCCGCCGACGTGCACAGGCAGAAATTGTGGAAAAACATCGCTTGCCTCATAACCTAAGTCGTGCAGAACGCAATGCCATCCACAGCCTCAGAAACCACCCTGACATTATCATCAAAGAGGCTGATAAAGGAGGTGCTGTTGTCATCATGAACAAGTCTGACTACCAGAAGGAGGCTGCCAGACAACTCTCCAATACCAAATTCTACAGGCCACTTTCCTCAGATCCCACTGAGGAATACACTAGGAAACTGCACCATCTACTCAGGACACTCCCTACACTAACACAGGAACAAATCAACATACCCTTAGAGCCCCGTCCGGGGTTATTCTATCTACTACCCAAGATCCACAAACCTGGAAATCCTGGACGCCCCATCATCTCGGACATTGGCACTCTCACTGAAGGACTGTCTGGATATGTGGACTCCCTATTCAGACCCTACGCCACCAGCACTCCCAGTTATCTCCGTGACACCACTGATTTCCTGAGAAAACTACAATGCATTGGTGACCTCCCAGAAAACACCATCCTAGCCACCATGGATGTAGAGGTTCTCTACACAAACATCCCACACACAGATGGAATACAAGCTGTCAGGAACAGTATCCGTGATGATGACACAGCACAACTGGTTGCTGAGCTCTGTGACTTTATCCTCACGCACAATTATTTCAAATTTGGTGACAATATATACCTCCAGACCAGTGGCACTGCTATGGGCACCCGCATGGCTCCACAATATGCCAACATTTTTATGGCTGACCTGTAACAATGCTTCCTTAGCTCTCGTCCACTCATGCCCCTCCTCTACCTTCGCTATATTGATGACATCTTCATCATCTGGACCCATGGGAAGGAGACCCTGGAAGAAATCCACCATGATTTCAACAGCTTCCACCCCACCATCAACCTCAGCCTGGACCAATCTACACAGGAGGTCCACTTCCTAGACACCACAGTACAAATAAGCGATGGTCACATTAACACCACCCTATACCGAAAACCCACCGACCGCTACGCCTACCTTCATGCCTCCAGCTTCCACCCCGGACACACCACACGATCCATTGTCTACAGCCAAGCGCTGAGGTACAACCGCATCTGCTCCAACCCCTCAGACAGAGACCAACACCTACAAGATCTTCACCAAGTAGTCTCAAAACTACAATACCCACACAAGGAAATAAAGAAACAAATCAACAGAGCCAGACGTGTACCCAGAAGCCTCCTGCTACAAGACAGGCCCAAAAAAGAAACCAACAGAACTCCACTGGCCATCACCTACAGTCCTCAGCTTAAACCTCTCCAACGCATCATCAGTGATCTACAACCCATCCTGGACAATGATCCCTCACTTTCACAGACCTTGGGAGGCAGGCCAGTCCTCGCCCACAGGCAACCCGCCAACCTTAAGCATATTCTCACCAGCAACCACGCATCGCACCATAACAACTCTAACTCAGGAACCAACCCATGCAACAAACCTCGATGCCAACTCTGCACACGTATCTACACCAGCAACATCATCACAGGACCTAACCAGATCAGCTACAACATCACCGGCTCATTCACCTGCACGTCCACCAATGTTATGTATGCCATCATGTGCCAGCAATGCCCCTCTGCTATGTACATTGGCCAAACTGGACAGTCACTACGCAAGAGGATAAATGGACACAAGTCAGATATCAGGAATGGCAATATACAAAAACCTGTAGGAGAACACTTCAACCTCCCTGGCCACACAATAGCAGATGTAAAGGTAGCCATCTTACAGCAAAAAAACTTCAGGACCAGACTCC